>NC_092383.1:58005999-58339749 GCF_030028105.1 Mobula birostris | reverse complement strand
TTCCACCATATATCTATGGGAATTTGGTGACACACCAAACCTGCTCAAACTCCTAATGAAGTAGAGCCGCTGGCCTGCCTTCTCTGTGAGGAAATTGATATTCCTTTTGGGTAGTGTGGTGAAAGACATGAACGACAGTCATGTGTGCATAAGGATTAGAAGTTATGTTTGCAGTGTCAACTTGGGACCTGTTTACTCTTTAAATCCACACAGAAGCAGGCCTCACAGACACCATAAAAGCTTTCTTTTCCACGATTGGCTGGTTTACATATGTACTATGGCAAATTCCAAGAAGGTATGTGTTGGACATTTGACAGAACTGTAAATGCTAGAGTCTTGGGTGCACCTGCGCATTAGGCTCTGGAACTAAAACTATACTGTAGAAATGACATGGTTTCTGACTGTCAATAACGTGAGGTGCACAAGAACATGGCATTATGTGATCTAATGTCTACCTATGTTTTTGTTACAATTGTATATCAAAACATAATATTTGCACTGTTCAGTTTTCCTTTTATAATTTAAGAGATGAAATACTGGGATAAAAGTTATCATCAGTCATTTATATGGACTATGCACTGAAGACATGAGCAGCAAATTATAGTGAATTGGAATTCCATGCACATCCTTCCCTATGCTTTTATGTTCTGCAAATGCAGCCAAGAATATATTTTCATCCTTTGGGATATTTTGTTTATTTCACAACTGGCCCTGTTTTAGACAAAAGTCCTCAAGTTGTCTTTCAAATCTGTCACTGAGATAATATTTCAGAAAAGCAAGCATAAAATATAACTACTGTACATCACCATTATGGAGGTCCTCGTGAAGCCACTGGATGAGATTCTAGCTGAATTGATAAGCATTTCAAATTGCTACTTTCTAAATGAGCTTTTCCAATTGAGATTCATCTCTGAAAATCAGAAGGTTAAGTTGCTAGATATTCAGCAGGCAAAGGTCTGAAACTACTGAGTGGCAAGCCTTACAGAAATAAAATAAGTCTTTATTATTTATATTTTTGCTTACTCTTTCCTCTCATTTTTTTCTTTCCACTAATAGTGGTTGTCTCTTACCCGCTTCACAGTCTGGATTACATCATTTGTGGAGTGTACTTTTCCTGTGGCCAGTCACATCGTCAGCCTATACTAATTACAATAACAGCTCCAGGAATGGAGTCAGAAAAATATAAAGCATGCATACAGCAAAGAAAAAGTTAATCAACTTGAATAAATAGATTGATAGGACAAAATGTAATTGTGGATTTTCCCCATTCATGAAATAATGGGTTGAATGAGCCACCAACTAAATAAGACTTCAGACAAGTAGTTTAAACATTGAAAATCCCAAAACAGCTCTAAGGTCAGCAAGAGCCATGCTCTCCCATGCCATTAGGAAGGCAAAGAGAGAGTAGTCACAGAAAGTTCACAGGCACCTTTGACACCAGGGACACACAGCACATGCAAACTGATTAGAAGCCCACCCAGCGCGTAAGTAACAGAGACACCTCCCTTCCTGATAGACTGAATGCCTTCTGTGCATGGTTTGACACAATGAATGAAAGCCCCATTCCCCCTGAGAAACAAGCACCCTGGCTGGCCGCAGCCAAGATGAGGGGGAATCCTAGCCAGGGTAAATCCATGCAAAGCTGCAGGACTGTGCAATATAGCTGACCAGGTGCTGAGCTATTTTGTGGCCCAGTTAACAGGTCTAAATGTACATCTTTGCAACAGTCCACTGTCCCTGCAGGCTGCAAAGCACCATCATCATTCCGGTGTCTAAGAGAGCAATGGTAAACGGCCTAAACGATTACTGCCCTGTTGCTCTAACTTCAACAGTCTTTACTCAGAGAGTGGTAGCTGTGTGGCATGAGCTTCCAGCAGAAGTGGTTGAGGCAGGTTCTATGTTGTCGTTTAAAGTTAAATTGGATAGACATATGGACAGGAAAGGAATGGAGGGTTATGGGCTGAGTGCAGGTCGGTGGGACTAGGATAGGGTAAGAGTTCGGCACAGACTAGAAGGGCCGAGATGGCCTGTTTCTGTGCTGTAATTGTTATATGGTTATATATATAAGAAGTACTTAGAGCAGCTGGTAATAGATTGCTTAAAATCCCACCTTTCAACTACAGTAGACCTTTACCAATTCACCAATCACTCAATCCAGTCCTTTGATAATACCATAGCTTCGACCCTCTACTCTGTCCTGCCACACCTTGGAAAACAATGCCTCATGTGCCAGGATGTTGTTCATTGATGTCAGCTCGACATTTAACACAGTTGTCTCTCAGAGGCTGGTGGGTAAACGTGCCCTGTTGGAACTCCACATCCCTCTCTCTGTAACTGGATCTTGATGGAAAGATCCCAGTCAGTCCAAGTTGGCAGAAATGTCTCAAGCTCCATCACTCTGAGCACTGATGCCTCCCAGGGCCGTGTGCTCATCTTGCTGCTGACTCACGATTGCACTGCCAGATCCAGATCAAAACATATCATCCAGTTCGCTGCTGATACAACAGTGGTGGGCCTCATTGGCAACAATGATAAGTTGGCATAGAGAAAGGAGGTAGTGAGACTTGTCAAATGCTATGAGGACAACAACTTGAGTCTCAATGTGGACAAGACAAAACAGATAATTGTGGATTTCAGGAAGGCATGGGTCCACCACTCCCTATTACACATCAATGACTCTGCTGTGGAGAGAGTGAAAAGCACAAAGTTCCTTGGTGAGCTCATAACAGACTATCTAAGCTGGATCAACGTTAGTCAAGAGAGCACAGCAGCATCTACACTTTCTGAGAAGACTGAAGCATGCAAGACTCTCCTCCTCATTCTAATAACTTTCCACAGAGCTGTCATTGAGAGTTTCCTGTCTGGTTGCATCATTGTGAGGTATGGAAGCTACAAGGAACTGGAACTGTTAGACCCTGCGTAGGATAGTAAAAGCGGCTGAAAGGAACACTAGGGTCTCCCTCCCCACTATTTATGATGTTCGCCAGGAGCATTGTAGACAAGGAGACCAAAGCGTTGCTGAGGATCCCTATCACCCATCCCACAATCTCTGATTCGCCATCATCAAGGAGGAGGTACGGAAGCATCAGTCCTAGGACTGCAGACTGGAGACCAACTTCTTCCCCCAGGCAGTGAGGCTAGAGAATACCCTGCCAGCACCTTGTCTTGGCACTAGGACAGCGAGCTGTTTACTCTTTATTCAAATGCTTCTTGTGTGCTACACATGTCATATGCAGTTTGAATTATATTTTATTAACATATTCGTGGTATTATTTCAGTTTATGTAGTGTGCGTGATATATGTGTTCCGAGTGCACCGTGGTCAAGAGGAATGTTGTTTCATTTGATTGTATATATGCACAGACAAATGACAATACACTTGAAATTGAACTTGAGTTTGGAATGTATGCAGCATGTACACGGCAGTCACGCAGGCCTTGGTTTTGTGATATTAGGGCTATTTAATAATTATCTAGAACATACAAGATTGAAATTGGAATGTAAAGTTAAACACTCAGTGGTCACTGTATTAGGTACACCTTTGCACCTGCCATTAATACAAATATCTAATTAGCCAATCATGCGGCAGTAACTCAATGTTTAAAAACACGCAGGTAAGGTCAAGGGATTCAGTTGTTGTTCAGACCAAAAATCAGAATGGGGAAGGAATGTGATCTAAGTGACTTTCAGGTTGGAATGATTACTAGTGCCAGACAGGGCGGTTTGAGTACCTCAGAAGCTGCTGACCTCCTGGTATTTTCACACACAACAGTCTCTAGAGTTTACAGAGGATGGTGCGAGAAACAAAAAACTTCCAGTGAGCAGCAGTTCTGTGGGAAAAAATGCCTTGTTAATGAGAGAGGTCAGAGGAGAACGACCAGATTGGTTCAGGCTGACTGGAAGGTGAGAGAAGCTCAAATAACAACAGTGATCTGCAGAGGAACATCTCTGAATGCACAACATGCCAAAGCTTGAAGTGGATGGGCTACAGCAGCAGAAGACCACATACTTACATTCAGAAGGTTCCTAAAAAAGTGGCCACTGAATGTACAAAGAAAGGTACAGTGAGAAAAATGTGATTTGTATGAAATCGTCTGAGGTAACACAACTTGGGGAAAAAGGGGAACATTCTGGTAAAGAAGTAATTCAGAAATCAAGAGAAATATTGAAAGATGAGTAAGGAATACAGAAATGACTTGATTATCCTTTGAAGAGAATTGCCAATAGCATAGTAAGAAGCTCATAAAATATTACTAAACATTGTAACATAAAGTATATGGTTAATAAGTGAAAAAATCAACTCCTCATACTGCTTTATGCATGCAAAGTGGTCTTTATTGTGGGTGCAGAAGATAGAGTGATTGGTTTGACTGCTATAATAAAGATAGGCAGATGGCAAGGTCAGTCTTGTCTAATGCTTCCAAGTAAATCTACGTGACTCATAAAAAATAATCTGTTAAGTATTGCTGCAGAACACTCATCATGCAGAAGAGGGGACCGGATAAAAAGATCCAAGGCCAGAGAACAAAACATATACTCATTGAAATGCTTCCCAACGTTGAGCCACAATTTAGCTGTGGGCATGTCTCTCAAAGTGTATTTCTCTGCAGCTTGGTTCCAGAGGACTGGAACCTTACAAATATCATTCCACCCATTAAGATGATTGACAGACAAAGACACAAAGTTATCGGCCAGTTAGCCTGACTTCAATAGTTGGCAAGATGCTGGAGTCCATTGCCATTGCTAAGGATAAGGCTTGGGGTACTTGGAGGCACATGATAGAAGAAATCAAAATCAGCATGATTTCCTTCAGATTAAATCTTGCTTGGCATATCTTGGAATTAATTGAGGAATTTACAAGTAGCATAGACAGAGGAGAGTCAATGGATGTTATTTACTTGGATTTTCAGAAGGCCTTTGGCAAGGTGCCACACACAGTGCTTCTTAACAAGAGTCCATAGCATTAGAAGAAAGACACTAGCCTGGATAGGAGTCTGGCTGACTGGCAGGAGGCAAGGAGGGAATAAAGATTGCCTTTTTCTGGTTGGCTGCTAGTGACTAGTGCAGTCCTTCAGAGGTTGGTGTTGGGACAGCTTCTCTTCACCTTACAAGTCAATGGTTTTGATGATGGAATTTAATTTTGCAGATTATGTGAAGATAGGTGGAGGCGGAGATGATGCTGAAGCAACAAGGAGTCTGTGGAGTGATTTAAACAGATTGGGAGAATGGGCACCAAAGCGGCAGATGGAACATTATGGAAGAAGTTGAGGATGGAATAACTGGGCACCACAGTGGTGTAGCGGTTAATGTAATGCTATCACAGCCTGGGGTGTTTCGGAGTTCAGAGTTTAACTCTGGCCTCACTCTGTACATCCTCCCCATGTAATATGTGGTCTTACCCCAGGTGCTCCCACAGGCCAAAGACAAACTGGGTAGGTTAATTGGTCATTGTAAGTTGTCCCATAATTAGGTTGGGGTTAATCAGGGTTGTGGGGTTGCTGGGGTGGTGAGGCTTGAAGAGCCGGAAGGGAATATTCCACGCTCTATCGCCAAAAAAATAACATAACTAGGTAAATAAAGTGTCGGGCAGTGTCTGGTCACACATCTTGGTTAAAAGAATAAAGATGTTGACTATTTTCTAATTGGGGAGAAAATTGAAAAATCAGAGGTGTAAGTGGACATGAGATTCCCACATGCAGGATTCCCTAAATGTTAACTTGCAGGTTGATTTGGTGGTAAGGAAGGCAAATGTAATGTTAACAGTCACTTTGAGAGTACTAGAATATAAAAGCAAAGATGTAATGCTGAGGCTTTATAAGGCATTGATCAGACTGCACTTGGGGTATTGTGAGCAGTTTTGGGCCCTTTATCGTAGAAAGGATGTGCTGGCATTGGAGAGCGTTCAGAGCAGTTTAATGAAAATGATTAATGCATGAGGAGCATTTGATGACCCTGGGTGTGTACTTGCTGGAGTTTAGAAGATGGTGGGGAGGGGGGGGGAGATCTCCTTGAAATCTAACAAATATTGAAAGGACTAGATAGAGCGGATATGGAGAGGAGGTTCCCTATTGTGGGAGAGTCTAGGACCAGAGGGCACAGCCCCATAATAAAGGAAAATTCATTTAGGATAGAGATAAAGAGGAATTTCTTTAGCCAGAGGGTAGTGAATTCACAGACAGCTGTGGAACCCAAGTCATTGGGTATATTTAAGGTTGATAGGTCTTGATTAGTCAGGGTGTCAAAAGTTACAGGGAGAATGGGATTAAGAAGGAAAATAAATCATCCATGATGAAATGGTAAACTAAACTCAATGGACTGAGTGGCCTAATTCTGCTCCTGTGCTTAATGGTCTTGGTCTTGAGGTCTCTATCCTACAGAAAGGGAATTTATTTTCTTTAAAATATAGATCTTTGTCATAAACAGTTTGGTTGGAATGAAATCATGGTCCTGCAGTTCATTTTCAGAACTGAGATATCAGTATGAATTGAGGTGTTAAATTGCCTGCACCACACACAGAATGCTGGGGGAACTCAGCAGGCCTGGCAGCATCAATGGAAAAGAGTAAACTGTCAACGTTTCGGGCTGAGACTAAAGAGCCTGCTGAGTTCCTCCAGCATTTTGTGTGTGTTACTTAGACTTCCAGTGTCTGCAGATTCTCTCTTGTTTGCTAACTTGCCTTATGGTTTATATATTTCAACATTTATTTTTATTTAAATATAGATGTGTGAAAGACATTAAGCCACTATAAGTTTCTGAAGACCATAATGAAGAGCCACACTTAATGATTTAGGAAACGCTTCATGCCTTCCACCATCAGATTTCTGAACAGTCCACAAACCCTTGATACCACTGCATCATTCCTTTTTTTTTTGGCACTATTTAGTTGTGTGTGTAATTTACAATAATTTTTATGTCTTTGCATTCTCTGCACAAAGCAACAAATTTCATATCATAGAAGACCATGATAATAATCCTGAGTCTGAAATCCTGGCTACATTTTTTCCCCAGTATATTAAATTTTAGATTAGATTATGAGGACACGTAGTCCTCTTTTATTGTCATTTAGTAATGCATGCATTAAGAAATGATACAATATTCCTCTGGTGTGATATCACAGAGACACAGGACAGACCAAGAATGGAAAACTAACAAAAACCACATAATTATAACATATAGTTATAACAGTGCAAACAATACCATAACTTGATGAAAAACAGGCCATGGGCACAGTAAAAAAAGTTCAAAGTCTCTCAAAAGTCCCACATCTCACGCAGACGGGAGAAGGAAAAAAACTCTCCCTGCCATGCCCAACCACAGTCCGACTCTGAGTCGTCCGAAAACTTCGAGCCTCCAACCAGCCCTCCAAAACCGAGTACCGAGCACCATCTCTGCCGAACGCTTTGACCCCAGCCCCGGTCGCCAGCAGCAGGCAAAGCCGGGGATTTTGGGGCCTTCCCTCCGGAGATTCTCGATCGCACAGTAGCAGTGGCAGCGAAGCAGGGATTTCAGAAGTTTCTCCAGATGTTCCTCTGTGCTTCTCACGTCTGTCTCCATCAAATCAGAATTGTGCATGGCATCCTACTTGCAAATACGATATCATTTCACCGGCAAGTTGCATGTGCTGCGTCGCACCGCGATCTTCTTCTCCCGCATCATCCATCATCAAATTAAAAATGAAGGTGTATATTTTATTGATATTTAAATTGATTCTTTTATTCTTATTTGACTTAGTGTTAATGTTGTACAAACCCTTATCCCAATCCCCAGTTTATATAAACAATTCATCCTGACATGGATATGTTTCATTTTACTCATCAGGCTGAACTGGATTCACACCACCATCTTGCTTTCTGTACAAACCAGTACAATATCTTTTCAAAGCTCATCAAACCCCATAGTTTTAGTTAGCATTTCAATAAGAAAAAGAAACATACTTGAATTATTACTGTGTTAATATTTAAATATTTCATCATGATGTGACCTTAAAATTTTAAAGAAATGAATGGATGAGGGGGTATGGAGGGGTATGGACTGTGTGCAGGTCAATGGGATTAGGCAAAATTAAAGGTTCAGCAAAGATGACATGGGCTGAAAGGCCTGTTTCTGTACCATAGTGCTCTGTGACTCTAAGACTTGAAACTATGAGGAAACATAAACACAAGTTTGGAATCCTCTGGGCTCTTCTCTGTCCATTTCACTGGTGGACTAATGGAGGCCTTATAACTGGAGCCTCCAGAAAGATCCCACAGCAAGCAAGGGAGGTCTGAGTTGATAAGCTCTAGCTTTCTGTTTCATCCTTTCTCTGATCTTGAGATTTTACGACTAATTTTTTTTTTAACAGAAGCTAGGATATCCCTAGCTTACAGCTAGGCTTGCATATGGGAATGTGAATAGACTCTTCCCAATGCATTTACCCCTGCAGCTATAGTTACTATAAAACCAGAAGCCATCAGTTGTGAGTGCATTGTGTCTGTAAACGTGTCTGAGCAATAGTGGGAAAGAACTGTTTTGGACACCATATAGGCCATCACACAAAGGATTAGAGGAACTCAGTGGGTCAGGCAGCTTCTATGGAGGGAAATGGACATTCAACATTTTGTGTTGAGACCCTTCATCTGGAACGATTCTTCAGCATTTTGTGATATGGCATAGATTCCAGGATCTACCGTATCCTGTGTCACCATGTAGGCCATATTAAGTAGGTATGTGTCAGCACGATAATCTTCAACATGGTTTGAATACGTCTGAAATTAAGTTAAATACTTGTCTTCTCATGGCCATCATGTATTTTTTTTTAATTTTATGAAGAAGCCCAGCTGATAACAACACTTAACTCATATATCATTAATGAGTAATTACTATTTATATAATTCCAGCAATATAAAGTAAACATACCCTCTGAAATTTATAATTATCAATAACATTAACTTTTTCCTAATGACAGTGAAAGCTCCATTTTCATTGGCTGAAAGTGATAAGTGGCCCACAATTATTACTTGTTCTAATTTTTAATTTGTGACTTTACCATTGAAGTTGTTAGTTTTGTTTAAGTGCAGTATCACAAGGCATTACTCTCTGAGATCTTCTCAAGTCATACACAAAGATTTTCATCTCATGGATATAAGAAACTGTCATGCAGGTTGCTGAGAATGAAGGTTATAGATAAAGAGTTAGGTGACCTTTGTGATATGTCATTCTCTGATAGTTTGGTGTTGCTGAGGATGCAGGACATGTCTGTGAAAATTTCATCTTTGGGATATCTATTGAAGAGCAAGGAGAAAACAAGTGGCGTAGGAAAATGTTTAACCATGTGAGGAGATACATTTTTGGAACAATTCAATGTTTCTCTAAGCTGTGAATTCCCAGTTTTATTTTAACTGATGGCGCTTTGATTGTAGGTTACCTTAATTACCAGGAGAGCAAAGTTTCATTGTTTATTTCATTTCATTTGCTGCATGGTTGCAGTACGTAGACTGCATATTTAATTGTGACAGAATTAGGAATCTGATTGAAATATCTCCATGAAGCCAAGATTTTAAATGCCACATTATTAAATGATTTGGCCTGACTTCAGTTAGAGGACAGATCAAATACTTTTCCCCTTTGATTGAGAACTTTTAAGAGGATTTCAAATCAAAGACAAATTTTGAATTATGAAATGCTGAGATGCTAGAGCAAGAATTTTTGAACATTCTCATTAGGCATTCATGAAAAGAGAAGTGAAGGAACCCAGAAGAGAATGGATATCTTTCTCGCTCACACTCTGTTGCTGGAAATTAGTTAGCAATTCAAAGTAACAACAGGGGTAGTTTCACACATTAAAGAGAGATTTGCAGGAAGCATTCATACAGTGGCTTTCCAAATTATTAGATTAGATTAGATTATGAGGACACTCAGTCCTCGTTTATTGTCATTTAGAAATGCATGCATTAAAAAATGATACAATGTTCCTCCAGAATGATATCACAAGAAAACACAGGACAAACCAAGACTAAAACTGATAAAATCACATAATTATAACATATAGTTACCAATACCATAATTTGATAAAGAGCAGACTATGGGCACGGTAAAAAACGTCTCAAGTCCCGATAGCCCCATCATCTCACCCAGACGGTAGAAGGGAGAAACTCTCCCTGCCATGAACCTCCAAGCACCGCATTGGAAGCACCTGACCGCAGCCGACTCTGAGTCCGTCCGAAAACTTCGAGCCTCCGACCAGCCCTCTGACATCGAGTACCAAGCACCATCTCTGCCGAGTGCTTCGACACTGCCCCGGCCGCCGAGCAACAAGCAAAACCGAGGACTTGGGGCCTTCCCCTCTGGAGATTCTGGATCACACAGCAGCAGTGGCAGCGAAAAAGGCATTTCAGAAGTTTCACCAAATGTTCTTTCATGCTCTCATGTCTGTCTCCATCAAATCAGGATTGTGCACAGCAGCCTACTTGACAGATAACAGATACCATTCATCGGAGTGGCCGCTGCAAGCTGCGTCGCGCCGCCATCTTCTCCTCCCATCATAGCACATAATTACAACAGCACATAGGAATAGAACTATTTGTCATATGATATAATCCATGACTAACTACATTGGGTGAGAGTAAGGAGATTCTTCAGTTAGTTACGTAATAAACGGAGACACCTCTTTTACCCTTATTAGGGAGAGAGAGAGCCTGTGATCTGTTGAATACTGGGTGAACGAATAGCCTTTGGGGTACTGCAAGTTTGTGACGTTATTGATGCTTTGCTGCACGCTTGAGTGCTCGGTGGGGAGTGCTGATCCTTTTTTTTGCTGGTGGGGGTGGGGATTGTTGCTTGCTGCTGCTTACGTGTGGCAGTGGGGAGCCGGGAGGGCTTTGGGGTTCTAACATTTAACTGTCATTCATTCTTTGGGGCACGCCTTTGTTTTCATGGATGGTTGCGAAGAAAAAGAATTTCAGGATGTATATTGTATACATTTAGCTGACATTAAATGTATCTTTGAGACCTTTAAAAAATCTACAAGTCTTGTATTTCTGCTCAAGATCCCTGATCCTCCCATTCATCTTTAGCCACTATATTTGGAAATGCATGGAGGACTGTGCATCTTGCAAGATGATCCGGGTATTCCCTAACTGGAAACCTTGGATGAATTATGAGGTCAAGTCCCTTTTAAAGGCTAGAGCTGCAGCTTTTAGGTCCGGGGATACCAGTCGCTACACAGAATCCAGGCGTGAACTCCGGAAAGCCATTAAGGGCAACAAGAGGCAATATCGAGCCAAGTTGGAAGCTTAGGCTAATCAAAGGGATGTCAGTAGACTATGGCAGGGTCTAAATGAGATCACTGGGCGCAAAGAAAAGGCTGGGAATATCAATAACTGTAGCGCTTCTCTTCCTGACGAACTTAACGTATTCTATGCAAGATTCGACAGAAGAGGAGTTTCTCGCTCCCTCCGAATGAACCAGACCTGATGGCATCGAGATTCATCGTCACCAAGGAGGACGTTAGAAGGGCCTTCCTGAAGATAATTCCAAGGAAGGCAACAGGCCCAGATGGCGTCCCAGGACGGGTTCTCCAAGCCTGTGCAAGCGAGCTAGCTGGAGTGTTTGCTGACATCTTCAACTGCTCCTTGCTTCAGTCTAAGATCCCCTCGTGTTTTAAGAAGGCAACGACAATCCCAGTGCCGAAGAAGAGCAAGGTGGCATGCCTGAATGACTATCGACCTGTGGCTCTGACATCAATTGCTATGAAGTGCTTCGAGGGATTGGTTATGGCACACATCAGCCACAGCCTACCGGTCAACCTCGATGCTTTGCAATTCACCTACCGGGGCAACAAGTCAACGGCAGATGCCATCTCTCTGGCCCTACATTCCTCCTTAGAACACCTGGAGAATAAAGACGCATACGCAAGGCTCCTTTTCATTGACTACAGCTCTGCCTTTAATGCCATCATTCCAAATAAACTGATTCCTAAGCTCCGAAACCTGGGCCTTAGCACTCAGATCTGCAGCTGGATCTTCAACTTCCTCACAGACAGGACCCAGGCTGTAAAAATAGGGGACAAGCTCTCCTCTACAATCACTCTGAGCACCGGTGCCCCACACGGTTGTGTACTCAGTCCCCTGCTGAACTCACTGTACACCCATGATTGTGTAGCCAGGTTTCCATCAAACTCAATATATAAGTTTGCTGATGACACAACAATGGTAGGCCGTATCTTGGGAAATGATGAGTTTGAGTACAGAGAGGAAATTAAGAACCTGGTGGCATGGTGCGAAGACAATAGCCTATCCCTCAATGTCAGCAAGATGAAGGAATTGGTTGTTGACTTCAGAAAGAGTAGCAGACCGTACGACCCAATTTACATCGGTGGTGCGCAAGTGGAACAGGTCAAAAGCTTTAAATTCCTCGGGGTCAATATCACAAATAACCTGACTTGGTCCCACCAAGCAGAGTTCACTGCCAAGACGGCCCTCTAGCAACTTTACTTCCTGAGAAAACTAAAGAAATTTGGCCTGTCCCCTAAAACCCTCATTAATTTTTATAGATGCACCACAGAAAGCATTCTTCTAGGGTGCATCACAACCTAGATGTGGTATGGAACCAACCATGGTATGGAAATTGTCCTGTCCAAGACCGCAAGAAGCTGGAGGGGATCATGAACACGGCGCAACACATCACACAAACCAATCTTCCGTCCGTGGACTCACTTTACACTGCACGCTGTCAGAACAGTGCTGCCAGGATAATCAAGGACACGACCCACCCAGCCAACAGACTTTTCATCCCTCTTCCCTTCAGGAGAAGGTTCAGGAGCTTGAAGACTCATACGGCCAGATTGGGAACAGCTTCTTTCCAACTGTGATAAGACTGCTGAACGGATCCTGACCCGGATCTGGGCCGTACCCTCCAAATATCCGGACCTGCCTGTCGGTTTTTTTCACTACCTTACTTCCCATTTTTCTATTTTCTATTCATGATTTATAATTTAAATTTTTAATATTTACTAATTTTAACTATTTTTAGTATTCTTAATATTTAATATTTGTAATCCAGGGAGTGTGAAGCGCAGAATCAAATATCGCTGTGATGATTGTACGTTCTAGTACCAGTTGTTTTGCGACAATAAAGTATAAAGTATAAGGGATATACTATCTCTCACGCTTTAGATGCACCCATTCACTCCTGGATATGAGGAATAAATGATCAGTTTACTATATCACAAAATTTCCCTTTGTTCCACCTTGTTTTCTATTTTCCTTAGTTTCAATTAATTGTGTTTGATCTGAACCAGTAATTGTCTCAAAGATCAAAGTAAATTTATTATCAAACTATGTATATGTCACCATCATTTTCTTTTCTTGCAGGCATTCACAGTAGAACAAAGAAATACAATAGAAAAACTGTATAGGCTTCTGTTAGTCTCGTTAGACCATGGATTTGCGCCTTGGAAGGTTTCCAGGGCGCAGGCCTGGGCAAGGTTGTATGGAAGACCGGCAGTTGCCCATGCTGCAAGTCTCCCCTCTCCACGCCACTGATGTTGTCCAAGCGGAGGGCATTAGGACCCATACAGCTTGGCACCAGTGTCATCGCAGAGCAATGTGTGGTTAAGTATCTTGCTCAAGGACACAATACGCTACCTCAGCCAAGGTTCGAATTAGTGTCCTTCAGATCACTAGATGAACGCCTTAACCACTTGGCCACGCGCCAACACAATAGAAAAACTACTCACGGACAAACCACCAATGTGTAAATACAATAAATATAATATTGAGATCATGAGTTATAGACTCCTTCAAGTGTGTCGATAGGTTATGATATCAGTTCAGAGTTGAGATGAGTGAATTTATCCATGCTGTTTCAGGAGCCTGATGGCTGTAGGATAATAACTGTTTCTGAACCTGGTGTAATGGGACAGGAAGATCATTTACCTTCTCCCCGATGGCAGCAGTAAGAAGAGAGCATGTCCTAGATGCTGGATGTCCTTGATGATGGTTGCTATTTCTTTTGCATGAGTGCTCCTTGTAGATGTGCTCAATGGTGGGAAAGGCTTTGCTTGTGATGGAGTGGGCTGCGTCGACTATTTTTTATGGACTTTTCCATTCTTGGGCCTGTTCCTGCACTGTAGTGTTCTATGACTTTATGATTTTAAGCAATGAGGAGATTTAGACACAAGTTTGGAATCATCTGGACTCTTCTCAGTCCACTTCACTGGTGGGCTAATGTGAAGCCTTATGATTGGAGCCTCCAGAAAGATCCCACAGCAAGCAATGGAGGTCAGGGTACTCTCCACCGTCCATCTATAGAAGTTTGTTAAAGTTTTAGAATCCATGCTGAACCTGTGCACACTTCTAAAAAAGTAGAGGCGCTGTCATGCCTCCTTTGCAATAACGTTTATCTGCTGGTCCCAGGACAGGTCCTCACATATAACATGCCAAGGAATTTAAAGTTACTGCCACTGTCCACTTCCGATCCCCTAATGAGGATTGGCTCATGGACCTCTGGTTTCTTCCTCCTGTAGTCAATAATCAGCACTCTGTTCTTGAGTGAGAGCTTCCATTCAACCAGGCTCCCTAGCAGGTCACTGCTGTAACAATGCAGAAAGTAATTATTCACAAAGTATAATCTCTAAGAGTGGTACAGCCTTAGAAAGAAATCATTTTTCATAACCAATATGATTGTTCAAAGTTCAAACTGAATTTATTATCGAAGTACAAACATATACAAACCTGATATTAATTTTCTTGCAGGCATACTCAATAAATCCATAATAGAATGAATGGAAGGCCTCACCAACTCTGGCGTTAAATCACTGTGCAAAAGACAACAGACTGCAAATACAAAAAGAAAGAAATAATAATAATAATAAATAAGTAAGCAATAAAAATTGAGAACATGAGATAAAGAGTCTTTGAAACTGAGTCCATACGCTGTGGGAACATTTCAATGATGTGGCAAATGAAGTTGAGTGAAGTTATCCACTTTGGTTCAAGAGTCTGATGGTTGAAGGATAATAACTGTTCCTGAAGCTGGTGGTGTGAGTTCTGAGATTCCTGTACCTTCTTCCTGATGGCAGCAGCAAGAAGAGTGTATGATTTGGGTGGTGGGAGTCCCTGATGATGGATGCTATGACAATACTTTGTGTGGATATGGTCAGTGGTGGGGAGAACTTTACTTGTGATGGACTGGGCTATATCCACGACTTCCGGTAGGATTTTCCATTCAAGGGTATTGGTGCTTCCATACCAGGCTGCGGTGCAGCCTGTCAATATACTCTCCACCGCACATCTATAGAAACCTCCCAACATTTTAGATATCACACTGAATCTTAGTAAACTCCTAAGGAAGTAGAGGCCCTGCTGTGGTTTTCTCATAATTGCACTTACGTGCTGGGCCCAGGAAAGATAATAACACCGAGGAGTTTAAAGGAATTTAAGATTACAAATGGATCATGAAAATAAATTCAGAAATTCATGTTCTAAGCAGGGAACACTTTTAAATGGTGCCTAGAGCTGCACTGCTGTATTTCAAACTACATAAAATAAACGTATACATTTTATATAGATTTGTGGTGGCTCACCCATGCGGCAAGCAAACCAGCTCCAGCTGTCACAGGCGAGTCCGCAGCCAGCGGCAACCAAGAGGGCTCTGAGTGTGGGGCAGACCTCAGCCCGGAAGCCGACGTCACTTCCGCCCCACAAAGAGCAGGAGATGCTGGGAGCGGGGACTTAAGCATGCACAGATTGAAAACAGTAAACACTTCAACCAGACCCTGCTTGACTCAGTGTGTTGCTTCCACTCGTTGCGTATCAGCACGACTACAGATTGATAACTAATATGAAATATGATGTATCCATTTGTGTTGACTCTAATATTACTACCTGTAGTTGCACGTCATGTGACTTGACTCAGAGTACATAGCCCTCATAAATTAGATTAGTCATATTGCAAAATCACATATACAATCAGCAAAATGTTGCTGGCTGTGACTGGCAGTTTCAAAGGCTTTCAACCATTGAACTGAAATAAGTTCCAGATCTGTGCACATTTGTTGTAAGACCAAGAGTCACTGACAGATTCAGAATGCTAAAACTGTCAATTCACCATGCTGCTAGAATCTCCAGAGAGTCCAACAGGGGGGCTCGTCTTACTGGGATTATCTGAAGTAAAGCTTAGGACGCTTTCTCTCAGATACTGAAACAGTCAGATTTGGTACGGGGTCTTAACCTACACTGATTTCATTGAGGATTCTTGGCCTTCAAATTTAAAGGCCTGGGGAAGTATATTGAAAGCATTTTGCTTTAGTGTATGTAATATTACATACTTCAGTTACTTTTCTAAATAATGTTTATCCTTTTCGCTGTTGACTTTAGTTTGATCGGTTGCAATGTCGCTGATTGCCAGTGACATTTAACAACTTTTAAAATCCATAATAACCAACATAGCAATGTCCTTAGGTCTGTAACTTCCATTGGGTGCATCTGTAGTGTCTCGGCACTATACCATTTGATACACAACCTTAATCTGTTCCATGCTCCCTGATTCAAAGGTGCTGAAGGGCAGTGAGGTTGAGCCTTGAGGTAAATACAGAAATTCATAGACCATACGAGGCAATACTAGGTGAAGAACCAAATCTCAGCAATTGTTAGAATGTAAAGTCCAGGAACATAATCTGTCATATCCACATAAAGGTGAGAGAAATCATTCCAAGATATCTTGCCTAAATTTTGCAGATGGATTAAGGGTGTCAGAAAGCAGATGTATGTAAAACAAAGGAAATGTGCTTTATAAGAAGCCATTTTAAATTGAGGAATGTGCTGAAACCAATATTCTGCAGAATAGATTAGGGGGCTGGCAGAACTCAAATTAATGAGAATTTCGAACAAATATAAAAGCAAAATAATAATTAAATTCAAATGGTCATATTAAAATGAATATTTGAGGAAATCAGCACACTTTATTCAGCCTGATGCAGAGATCCATAGAAAATATGGAGTTAATTAGATTGCAGTTCCAGCACTCAGAAACTGCTGGAATGATACCTGTTTGTGGATTTTTTTTTATGTCTCAGAAGGTAGTGAGTTCAAATTCCACTCAAGTTATAAATGGATATCCATGGATTTTCAGGGATTTGATTTATAAAATACAAAGAAGGGATGGAAGAGTCTTCAATCAACAAGGTTTCAATAAAATTAGAGATTATGGAAAGTGAGTGCCTTTACATACTGTATTTGTCCTGTTACTGTTTGTGACTTTAAAACTGGTGCAGCCTATAAGGTTTGTTTAGCTAATAGCAATCTTGCTTGATATGCAATCCAGACACTCTTAGATTTCAGGATTTAGTCTAAAAGTTCTGGAGAATGACTGAGGAAATACTGCATCCATGGAACGAAAGTGGCGATATTTCATTAGGAGTTTGGGAAGATTTAGTATGTCATCAAAGACACTCACAAGTTTCTACGGATGTACCATGGACAGCATTCTAACTGAATGCATCACCAGTCTGGTATTGGGGTCGAGGCACAGCACAGGTCTGATATAAACTGCAGCAAGTTGTAAGCTCAGTCAGTTCCATCATGGGGACTAGCCTCGCCAGCATCCAGAACAGCTTCAAGGAGCAATGCTTCAGAAAGGCAGCGTCCATCATTAAGGACCCCCATCATTCAGGACATGCCCTCTTCTTATTGCTACCATCAGGAAGGAGGGACCGGAGCATGAAGGCACACGCTCAATGATTCGTTCCCTATCTATATAGATAGATAGATATATACACAGGATATCTACACTTCTTACTGTAATTCACAGCTTTTATTATTATATATTGCGATGTACTGCTGCTGCATAACAACAAATTTCATGGCATATGCCGGTGATATTAAACCTGATTCTGATTCTAAACTGCTGTCCTTTGAATGGAAGATAAAGATTCCACCTACTTGTGGTTGCTGTAAGTGTTACCTATCCCTCTTTCTACAGGTCCAAAAAGAGCAGGAAATTTACTGTGCCTGACTAGAACTTCTTTCTCAAACAATACCCTCCAAAATCGTTGAACCAGTTTTCATTTCAGTGTTATAATACTTGAGATGATCTGCATAATATAAAATAATTAATTGTATTCAAAGATATATGAGACATAAAAACTGCAAACTCTTCTTGTGATTTGGAATCAAAATTATGCTATCTGTTAGAGATTTACTTTAACTTCACAAGCAAACATGTTGTGTTATTGGCATGAAACCTGTATTTATTAATGTACAATTTCTGCAGAAGGCAGATGCTTCATTTGCCGCTCAGTTATATCAACTGTGATTGTAATTAAAGAGAAAGTCTATTGTCATTTAAGACCATTGTACCTTGTTGCCTTGTTATACCACTGGCTGGCTTTCACCATTTTGATGGAAACTTGGCCCTGAAATATCGTATATTGTCTTGGATCAGGTAATGGATTATTCAAACCTTGTAAATTTGATTTCACCAGATGTATTTTCAACACAGCAGAGACTAATCCATCTAATGCTGCTTGCAAAAAGGTTTTCTGTAGACCAAAAACTAGTTTTATCTGCAAATACATTGAGCTGTCAATTAAACACACAATATACCATTCATCTGATTTATTTTTCTTCTAAATGGCATAGTCATGCTGTTGTTTTGGTTTTCTCATTGTGTGCCACATAGAGTATCAGCTGACAGCAGTGGGTAGATTGGTTATTATAGTCTTATTGATTTTTCCCACTGACAGGTTGTTGTTGTCAAATTGCTTCCAAGGTGAAGGGATTGATAAGCAACATGGATCTTCTTCCCACCAATATATCAGTTGGATGCTCACCGCCCCAGGTTTTACAGTTTTACATTCTGTAGTTCAGAACAATAGCAACAAGTGGTGGTTTGGAATTGCTTCAGTTCTACATGTAAACTCCTATCTTTGCATGCCTCCATCACAATAGTTTTGCTTGTTCCACATGTTGAAATAATCTGCCTTTCATTTTTGTATACATTTCTTCCTTGTTTTTGTTGTGGAGCATTTAAGATTAATTCTCCAATGAAAATATGGCCAGGTCATTTACAATATTGATATATAGGGTCAATGCTGTATGTTCTAATCAAGGAAATCACATCTAGAGATACAGCTATCCTGTGACCACGGGAACAAGAAATATCGAGAGGAAAGTAAACCTGAATTAAATAATGATTAAAGGGTAATAACAAGTCACCCTGCTCGTAGCTTAGTGAACAGTCCTCTCTCTACCAATGCCACTGAAACACTATCCCAGCTCACTTAACTAGTCCTGTGGTTGGGGTTTAATGCTTACATTGCAGGAAGAGCAGCACTGGCATTAAGCACTTCCGAAGTGAAACAAGTTCATAGACGACTTTGAGAAACAAACAAAAAGCATTGGCATACAGAATTCAAGAAGGTAATTAATCAGACTGGATAGGGAAAGGAGGAATACTGCCGTGAGATTAGAGTGTACTTGTCTTCCAGTTTAAGATGGCACTACTGAAGAAGTGCGACAGCTTACTGGTAGTTTGAAAGCAAAGGAATTTGATATAAAAACAATATTAATAACTCATTTTTTTGAAGTAAATTGTGATAGACTGTCACCGCAAACAATGAAGAGGTGAGTGAAGCCAAAGCGAATTCGTGAGATGTGTCCTGCTGATACGCTGCAAAATCAATGCACTTGGAGCCAGAGCCGTGCTGGTTGGTGTCAACAATTCGGAGAGGAGAAGATGGGACAGAGGAACTCCAATGTCCGTCCAACTAACCCACATGCGAGGTGGATCGTTCTAAGTGCTGAGCCGATTTGGAGAGGTTGAGAACGGCTTCTTCCGCAGCGAAATCCAGTTCCAAAGTGAAGCACTGGATGGTGTGTTCTAGGCCCGGAGTGATTCACCACGGCAAGGCCCAGGTCCTAATATGAAGTACAATCTAAGTGCGGGCCCAGATAGACTGGAAGACAGTGTGTCCAGCGAGATCGGATCTCTCTGGCTGCTGAGCCGATTTGAAAAAGTCAAGAATGGCTCCTTCAGCAATGAAATATAGGCCTGAAACAAATCACTGTGGCAGAGCCAGGTCCTAGTGCGAGGGGGTCTCCTCTCTCCACAAAGCTAAAGCTGTGAGACTGCCGCTGACTGCTGTGCTTTGTGTCTACAAAATGTACGCCGATTTGACCTGCTAATATGATGAACTGATACCAAGAATTTGGGCCTCCTCCAGGCTGCTCCAGGGACTTGGATCCAAGGTCTCAATTTGGCCTGGAATGCTTTTGTTATTGCTCGCTTCTATTGTTTGCATGATTTGCTTTGTGTTTTCTTGTCTTTCTCTGTGAGCACTGGGGGTCCTGCCAAAGGATTTCAGCCCAAATCATCAACTTTTTCACGTAGATGCTGCCTGGCCTACTCATTTCTTTTTAATTTGGTTCTTTCATGTTCCTTGCTTTGTGACTGCCTGTAAGCAAACAAATCTCAAGGTTATATAATTTATACATTCTTTGATGATAAATGCACTTTGAATCTTGAATCTTCTTCTACTTGCAGAACAGGATTTATAAATTGTTGATGGTTCGGATTGAAACCCGGCATCCAGAGAGTTTCAACCTGAATACATTCGGTCCCGAAGCATAGTTTCAACATATGATGTCAACAGTTCCTTTCCACCCACTGGTGCTGCTTAAGCCGCTGAGTTTCTCCAACAGATTGCTCCAGATTCCAGCATCTGCAAACTTCATGGTTAATAAAATTGATTAGATACAGGCAAAACTGCATAGGATTAATAAAATAAAACTATTGACAGAGGACTGGCTGAAAGAATGGGAGAAATAAATCCTAAAATTAGAAATGATGCAACCTATTAACTATATTTTGGTAACTCTTGCAATCAGGGAGATATACACTGGAGCTTTCTTGTTAAAATTCAACCACAGAGCTGTGGGTCTGGATTAGGTAAGATATCAGAATTATTTCCTTCAAGGACATTAATGAGTCAAATGGGTTTTCACAAGGATCTGGCCATTTTATAGTCACCAGCATTTTATTCTGGATTTACTTAATTAAGTGAATTTAATTCCCCAGCTGCATGGTGTCTTATCACCAGATCATTAGTCCAGACTTCTGCAGTACCTATTTGAGATGCTTTCAGGATGTAATAAAGCAATGTAAAAATACAAGTTCTTTCTTTTCATTTTAAATGTAAACTTAATTTAGATAATTGCCTGGAAAAGTAACAACATGTTAAAATTCAATTTATAACAAAATCAACAAAATACTAATGGCTTTTTATGGATTCAGCTAAGTGGTACAAACGTGACATTGTACTAGAAATATTGTGTTCAAACATTGATTCTATTTTATGTTCCCATAAATGGTTTACCCCTTTGATGGACTAAACGGTTCAGTAGTTTTGGTAGTTTATAGTAATGTGATTTTACTGGCATTTCCTCTGCATGGTTTTACCGGTCTTTTATATGAAAAATATTAATTTTATTGAGAATATGGGCTCAATTAGCATGCAGGAAAACACATGTGCATTGCAGGTTAAGTGAAAACAATTGTAATATAGATTACTTAGTTAATGGTATTGACTAGTAAGACGTTATCCTATCTTCAGTTATGTTCCTAGCAAATGCACAGCAACTGTGCCAGCAACCAGGTTAATCAAAAATGCCAGACTTCAGAACAATGGCAACTTTGAGGTTGTCAGATCAATAACCTAAAATAAGCTCCTGGTTCATGTTTTCTGGAGTTTATTATCATTATTAATAGGAAAAAGAAACAAAAATATAACTAGTTCAGCCTCTGTGGCTAGGTGATTAAAAATAGACACGTAGTCCTGGACTGTTCTTAGTCAACTCGGGATATTTTGAAAGGAAAATTCATGTTGCACAGCTTTCCTCTGAAAGTTCAGACAAACTTTTATTTCTCAGCACTTACTTACATAATCAAATGTTGTCAAAGATGATTGATAAAGAATGGCATGTGATGGTTGGCATGCACCTTGTGAGCCAAAAGATGTGTTTCTGTAACCCCACAGGACCAGAGGAAAGCTGATGTAAGGTAGAACGTGTTTCAACGATACCTACCCCAGACTCCACAAGGTAAATGAGACTAACTCTCTAACACTGATAGCACTGTGCAACGGCTGCTCCTCTTCCACTCAATATCTCAGTATCTTCATCAACTCCTGCCTGAGAAGCGGCTTCGACCCACTCCAACTTGCCTCCTGTTACAACAGGTCAAGAGCAGATGCCATTTAGTTGGCTCTTCACTCAACTGTGGAACATCTGGACAGCAAAGACACATCCATCAGGATGCTCCTTATCAACAACAGCTCAGCAATCAATACCATCATCCCCTCAAGACTAATCAATAAGCTTCAAGACTTTGGTCTCAATACCTCCTTGTACAATTGGATCCTTGATTTCCTCACTTGCAGGTCAGTTTGGATTGACAACAATATCTCTTCCACAATTTCCATCAACACAGGTGCACCACAGGGTTGTCTGTATAGCCCCTCCTGCTCTACTCACACTACACTTATGACTGAATGTCTAAGCACAGCTCCAATGCCATATTTACGTTTGCTGACAACATCACTGTCATTGACTGAATCAAAGGTGGTGATGAATCAGCAAATAGGAGGGAGAACGAAAACCTGGCTGAGTGGTGCCACAGCATCATTGGGGGAATCAGAGATGGAGTGGGTCAGCAACTTTAAGTTCCTTGGTTTTATCGTTTCAGGAGATCTTTTCTGGGTTGAGCACATAGGTGTAATTACGAAGAAAGCAAGGCAGTGCTTCTACTTCCTTAGAAGTTTGCGAAGATTTGGCATGACATCGAAAACTTTGATAAACTTCGATAGATGTGTGGCGGAAAGTATATTGACTGGCTGCTTCACGGCCTGGTGTGGAAACACCAATGCCCTTGCACAACACTCCCCTCCACTGAGCACATCTACATGGAGAACTGTCGCAGGAAAGCAGCATCCACCATCAAGGACCCCACCACCCAGGCCATGCTCTCTTCTTGCTGCTGCCTTTAGGAAGTAGGTACAGGAGCCTCAGGACTCACACAACCAAGTTCACGAACAGTAGTTACTCCTCAACCATCAGGCTCTTGAACCACCGGGGATAACTTCACTCAACTTCACTTGCCTCATCCCTCAACCTATGGACTCACTTTCAAGAACTCTTCATCTCATGTTCTCGATATCTTATTGCTTTTTTATTATTATAACTATTTCTTTTTTTCTTTTGTACTACACAGTTTGCTGTCTCTTGCATAATGATTTTTTGTCCATCCTATTTGATACAGTCTTTCATTGATCCTATTATGTTTCTTGGATTTACTGTGTGTGCCGCAAGAACACAAAACTTAGGTATTACTTTGATTATAAATTTACTTTGAACTTTGATATTAAAAAAACATTTTGAGTTGACGAATTGTGCTGAGACTATACTGACATATATTTTGGCAATTTTTAAAACTGTAATTGTATTGATAACTAAACCAGGTTCAACTTACAAATAAATGAAATAAAACTGGTAAATAAAAGCCATTTAGTGTAATACGAAGGGATTGTGAGAGAGAGTTAGGATTCATGGGCTGTAAATGGGGTCATAGGTTACAGCCAAGGCAGAATGCTGTTGCCATCTGCTTACTAAAGTAGAAAGTACCGACTGTAAGAATGGCAGAACGACATCATTGAGAGAGTATGTCTGACAGTATGTCAAGATTATGTATCTAGAGGAGGGTTATTTACAGAACCATTTCACAGCCTGTTGTCTGGGAGAAGGGTAGGTGGATAGATACATATGACAGGGTTCATGCTTCTGAGGCTGCATATCATGGTACTGAAGAAATTCAGATAACCCTTTATTTAAACCTGAGACCTTTGAAGCTGAGGAATTAATCATGCAAATTAGAAATGTTTAATGGTGGCTCTTCTCTTACCAAGGGTCATTCTTGCATGAAATATGATGTTCCAGACATGCAAATGGGACTTTCTCCAAAATAAATCAATTGCAATTTTACCATAATCATGAATACACAAATACAGTGCATTATGTTAGGTTATTGCCTGTCTTCTCTGAACTAGCTTGAGAAAACATACTTAACTGTATCTTATATTGTTTTTAAACTTCATCTTAAACCTATGCAACACTTTGGTGTAAATATTCAAAGGGTGGTGTCTTGTTTGCCTGATTGCTACCTATATTCAGAGCTAGACGTATAAATGAGAGTGGATAGTTTGCTCAAGTCTAAAGCATTTGTCAACTTCAATACCAATTTCAGGAATCATCAGCAGTTCTACTGACTGAAGGAGAACGTATCTTTGGTTCTAATACAGCTTTTAATATTGTGCTAAAATGTTGCAGTATCTCAAATTATTAAGAGTTATAATAATGTTGTAAAATATTTTGAGAACTGAGCTTATTGAGAGGTGGGTAAATTTAAAAAGAGGGACCAGAATAGAATTCTGTGAGAGGAGAATTTCAGTACACAGGGGAAGGAAGTACTAGAGGAAGCAATAGTAATTAAGAAAGTATATAAATAATCAGTAATTATTTAACAATGAGGGATAAAGTTAGTTTCAACTTGATAAAGGATATCAATATTAAAAACTACATCAAAATGTGGTAAACATAACAAATAACTAAATGATTAATAGGAACAATAGCATAGCTTTTGCTCCTACTAAAAACCCAGGGATGCTGTTTTCAAGTCTAGTGACAGAACAGATCTCAGAGCAGCCAGGAGAACCCTACCTTGGGCATCAAGACAGCAAAGGTCACCTACGCTCAAAAAATTCAGGAACTCCTGTCCAATAACAATCCCGGCGTATGTGGCTGGGCATCACTGGCATTATGGACTATGCAAGTAAAAGGAGCGTTAACTGTACCAGTGACACCATGTTGCTCTGGACAACTTTTATCCACACTTCGAGACACGCAATACAACGCCGGGCACAAAAGCTAAACGCCTTCTAGCCAAGCAGCCGCTGTCTGTAAAAGCAGCAGACGTGAAAGAAATCTGCAGAGAGTCATCCTCTGTAAGGCGATTGGCCCAGACAGCATCCCAGGCCGAGTAGTCAGGAAGCATGCACACTACCTCTCTAATGACACCATGGACATCAACATCCCTGAATTCCAGTCTACACCTTCAGAACAAAATGACTACACCTGGTGGCACTGATTCTAAGTACCTTAAACAGCTGGTAACAGTACATATTAAAAACTCCATTCCTGCCACAATGAACACTCACCAATTAGCTTACCAACAGAACTGCTCTATGTCTGGATTTCTGGATTTCACTTTGGCATTCAACACCACTGTCGCAAAGATCAGATGAACAAACTCTTACTCCTCGGTCTAAATGCACCACTGTGCAACTGCATGTTGGACTACCTAACCAACAGATAACCACAACTGCTCCTACCTCCCTATCATCCTCAACACAGGTGCTGTGCGCTCTGTTTGGAGCAAATAACCTCATCCTCAAAGGGGATGGTTATTGACTGCAGCAGAAGTCAAATCCCTAACACCCGCCTTTACATTGGCAGCACAGCAGTATCAAACTCCTGAAAGTGCACATCTCGTACAACCTCTCTTGGTCCCAGAATGCATTCTACACAATCATGACAGCTCACCAAGACCTCTGCTCTCTGAGGAGACTAGACTATACTCACATCATTCTATAGCTGCACAGTAGACAGCATCCTAACAAGCCGCATCACGGCACGGTTCTGAAACTGCACTGTGGCAGTCAGAAAGGCTCTACAATGGGTATTCAAAACTACCTAACACATCATCGACACCAGCCCACCTGCCATCAAGGACTGACAAAGGTGTCATAAAAAGGGCCAACAACATTATGAAGGATTCCACCCACCCTGCTCTTGGACTGTTTGAACCACTTCCGTCAGGGAGGAGGCACCATTTTATCCACTCCAGGACCACCAGACCCAAACACAATTACTTTCCCCAAACAATAAGTCTAATCAACACCTCCACTCACCAACCCACCCTTCCACAAATCCATACACGACTACTTTATATTTCCTGTCGGTCATCTTATGTACAGACATTCCTGTGCATAACATCACTTTCAGGTCATGTATATAAGCTATCATATGTATTCATATTTATTGTGTTTTTATTATTGTTGTGTTCTTGCTCTTAACAAGTTTTCTTGTGCTGCATCAGATCCAGAGTAACAACTACTTCATTCTCCTTTACATTTGTGTACTGGAAATGATATGAAACAATATTGAATACATTAAACAATCTTGAAATTTATGCTTAAACAAAACTCTAGGTATAGGCTGTGTTGATTTTGTTGGCTTACTTTTTCCCCAAATAAACTTGATAAATGTACCAACAGATGCAGAATTGGACCTATTTGACTAAATTGCTGTGAAATACAATATTATGTCAGGCATTAAACAAAGTATCATCAAAAGCAGTTTAAAAAATAACCAGTTGAAATTTGATTAAAGCAAATGAAGATCAGTTTTTCACAGTATACAAACATTTTTTATTTATTATGTCCATATTGAGTTAGCTGGTTTCAAAATAACAACAGGTGATATATAAAGCTCCCAATATTGCAAGGCAGAATGGAGCTAATTGCTAATTCAGACTTGGTTGCTCTTAATAATGTAGCTGGTTGGCCTTGCCTTTATGCATATAATTTATATTTACAGAATCTGTCACCACATTTTCTGTAGAAGTTACTTATTTTAATAGGAGAAAATGATGCAGTTTCTACTTTCATTCTTAAATGGACTCTGATATCTCAGCAATTTTTCTTTGCTTTGATGTACAATAGATGGTTTGGTAGTAGTTTTTTTTTTGTGCCAGTCACATTTCCAACTCATTGGATAAAGCACATCAGAAAATAAACTATTAGCTGAAAACAACTTTCAAAGAATATGCTGGAGCACAATGTCATATTTTTCATGAATAAGAATCTGAAATAGAATTAGGTTTAATATCACCGGCATATGTCATGAAATTTATTAACAGCAGCAGCAGTACAATGTAATACATGATAAACAAAGAAAAATTAAACTAATTAATTATATTAACTATATATATATGTATATTAAATATACATTTAAAATTAGTAGTACAAAATCAGAAATAATGAAAAAGTGGGATTGTGTTCATGGGTTCAATGTCCATTTAGAAATCAAAGGGCAAAGGGGAAGAAGCTGTTTCTGAATTACTGAGTGTGACCCTTCAGGTTTCAGGACCTCCTTTCCTTTTTAATTCAGTCAGATAAATGGATTAAAAGTACAACTAACTAGTTACTGACCTGCACATCATTTAGCATGTGGGAGGAGATTAGACAGCACTCATATAATTACAGAGCAAATATTAACACGCAACCTGAAACATTAACTCCATTTCTCTTCCCACAGAGCATCTCCAGCATCACCTGATCTGTTTTCTTTCCCCAGTATCTGCAGTTTCTGTTTGTATTTTTAAGTGTACAGGAGTGGGGAGTTAAATAGCCAGCATATTCATCAATATCAGTAGGCCCCTCTCTACTGTATAATGATACAATATTTGCTTAAAAAGGGATTTCTTGCTTACAGTGAAAAATCTCAATCAATTTTCTCAGTGGACCCCCATTTCTAAAAAAGTAAAAAGAAGAGATACAATAATGTTGTACTTCCTTTTTCATTATCAGACTAAATTGGTTCACTAATTGCTTTTGAGGCTTGACTGTTATTCTCTGTTTGTTACCGGTAATTGCAATCAGTTTTTACATGTTTTTATCACATTGAAGCGCCGCACAGAAATTCAGTCAAATGGCGTCTGGGGAGAAGTTTGATCCACAATGAGCAAATTTACGAGAGGCACCAAAAATAAGTCTGACAGTATTAGAGAAGTTTGACAATTGTTGCCTACATAGCAGTGTTTCCACTTCAGAATTTTTTTTGCAAAATGTGGTTATCAAAACAGCAGTATTTTTAGTGAAAAAAGTATGGTCTTCATTCAATATCTACAACAATGCAAGAAATTAGTGGCCGATGAGAGTTCGGAGTTTATGTTGTCTGCAGAGATCCTCATTTACTTGGAGAACATGCTGAGATTGTGCATGCATTAAAATGAAGAGAAACGGTGGAAATGTGCCCATGCGTTGCCAATATATACTTTAAAGCCAAACATCTCACTGGTATTGTGTTTCCCTAGAATAAAAATAAAAATATTGAAGTAAGATTTCAACACAGCAAGGCAAGTTAGGGATTATATTAAAATCGTATTCCTATGGAAATTATTATGTAATATAGTACTCAATTGCTTTACAGATTGGGATAGTGGTTTAAAGAATCATGTATGTTAACCTTCAGAGATCATACTGTATACCTTTAGAGATTTGAACTCTTGCTGAATTTGGAAGGTGCTTTATGGCTCAAAGGTGTTCATTTTCTGATTCCTACATCATTACATTGGAGTTGCTTTGCTCAATAGATGAGATACTAATTCAAAATTTTAATGGACATTGCGAACTAGCCAGATAAGTCTGCAGTACAGTGAAGCAGATGCTAGGAGCAAGAAGTTAGAAATGGTATCTATGAAGGAGGAAATGAGAAAAATACCAACGTAAAATGTGAGAGGAATTTCAGCTTGAAAATTATTCAAAGGCGAGCATCAGTCTACACTAGCAGAAGGGGAGAAGGGGTCAGAGGGAGGGTGGGTGGTAAAGGAGGGAAAGGCAGGCATAGTGCAAAGGAAGGAACAGCAGAGAAGAAGAGATTAATTGGAAGAATGAGGAACTCTGGAGATTAACCTGGAGACCTGGGCAGCCTAAAATGGGGAGAAGTACTAAAGACATTGCATTCACAGTGTGGACAAAAGTAAGAATGAACTGAACAGGTGAAGAGTTGAGCTGATAAGAAGATTTCTGCCTCAGATCAGGCAATTGCTGAAGTGAATTGGCTGAGTGAACTGTCAGGTAAGTGTACTTCACTTCTAAGCAGGGAATAAACTCTATAGTGATAATGAAACTAACATTTAATTTTAACAAGTTACCAGATAAAACATTGAAAATCAATTAGCAGCTCTTATTATTATCTTTCATGAATATCAACAGAAAACTTATGGATTTGCTGTCAGATATTGCTTTAAACTGAAATGGTTAGATAGTCCAGAGTGCCAGCAAATGAATTGGTACATTTGGGAAAATTTGAAAATGGGAGTAGATTAAGAGCAATCTCTGTAAACTTACATTGCAGAGTAACTGACAAAATTAAGGCTTTAGTGTTTTAATACCATCTGGCCTTGCCTCAAGTGATTACTGCTGAAACATTTACACGCGCCTTCTTACTTCTAGATTTGATCATTCCTTCCATCTAGCCCCCATTCCTGTATCTAGGTTCTAACTCACAAGAACACACATGCAACAACATTTGATGGTCCACGTTGACCTCAGTTAATTAGCACAACTGGTTTCATTTTCCAAACACCTTCTCAGCTTCCCCCCTTTTCCTCTTTGCTGCAATCTCAACCAACTCTGCAGTTCACTGAAACATTAGCATTTCCCCTATTCTAGCCTTGTGTTAGCCTTGACTTCAATCTCTCTGAACGGACAGCTGTCAAGACTCTAACCTCTGGAAATTTCCTCTGCCATCTCTTTCAGCATGCTTCTTAAAATGTATGCCTTTGGTTAAGCTTTAAGTCTTTGGCCCTATCATCTCAATTTGTTTCACTTAAATTTTGTTTCATACAAATTAGCAAAACATCTATGAGTTTCTTTCCTCAGTAAAAATGATATTTAAAGCTGCTGTTCTTGCTATTGAGAACAGCAAAACAATCCAAACAAATGTAATTGTGTCTTCCATCATACTGTAACTTCAGTTGTGCAATAGAAAAGTAACATTCACCTTATTATTTGTTATGGCTTCTTCACAATACACTCAGAGGCCAGCTTGTTAGGTCCACTTGTGCACCTGCTCGTTGATGCAAGTATCCAGTCAGACAATCTTGTGGCAGCAACTCAATGCATTAGGTCAAGAGGTTCAGTTGCTATTCAGATCGAACATCAGAATATGGAAGAAATGTGATCTAAGTGACTTTGATGATGTTGGTGCCAGATAGGGTGGTGTGAGTACCTCAGAAACTGCTGATCTTCTGGGACTTTCATGCACAGCAGTCTAGAACTTACAGAAAATGGCGTGAGCACACAAGTCTAAACTTGATGAGGATGGGTTACCATGGAAGACCCTGAACATACACTGAGTGTATGTGTTAAAAGTGGTCATTCCTTACATTGTAGTAAAGCACCTTTTCTCCAGGTAATCTGAGTGTGTCCTCACATCAAATAATAACTGTTTGATGTTCAGCATGAATGAATGTCAGACACTCAGAGATGTTAAGATAATTGACTCACACTTGTAAACATACTTGTAAAAGATGTTTTTACTATTTTGTTAGACATAGTATGCAAGGAGAATTTCCTCTGTGATTGCTAAACTTAGAGTTGGGATGTCACTAGTATTTTTTAGGACTGACATGGGGAGAATAATAAGATGACAAGTTTGTATAAGAGGACAGACTTCACTTTGGTTTTTCTCATTGTTGGTGGAAGTGCTATCTTCTCTTACAGAGAGCGGGAAAACGTAGGTCGGACTTACTCATGATTAACTGTTTGATCAGATGCCAGTAGATTACCAACATCTATGAGGTAAAATCAAGGAATCAGTCAAAACCTTTCAATAAGAGATAAGAAACAGAAAAAAGCTAATGTTACAGCCATTTAGAATCAGAATCAGGTTCAATATCACTGGCAATGTCGTGAAATTTGTTATTTTGCAGCAGTAGTACATTGCAAATACATTATACATATATAAAGCCAGAGTAATCCTGGTGGTGATAGGAGTGCTCGGGACTGTGACACCTGGACTGGGAGAGTGGGCTCCAACAAATCCCAGGAACAACATCTGAGATCTCGATCCTAGAGCGCACTACTAAGAACTGCAATGATCAACGACACTGCACCAAAACCTCAAGCTCCCAGGCCTCTGGTAGAGGACCTGAGATTGAGGGAGAAGCACACATACACACCACCCATAAGGGGTGAGAAAGAGAATTATATATATACACACACATGAAAAATTAAATTAAATAAATATTGCAACAGAAGAAGGAAAAAACTGAGGAAGTGTTTATGGATTCATTGTCCATTTAGAAATCTGATGGCAGAGAGGAAGAAGCTGTTCCTGAAGTGTTGAGTGTGTGACTTCAGGGTCCTGTATCTCCTCCTTAATGGTGGCAGTGCAGTGAGAAACGGGCATGTCCTGGGTGATGGGGATAATGGACGCCGCCTTTCTGAGAGATCGCCTTTTCAAGGTGTCCTGGATGCTGGGGAGGCTAGTGCACACGACGGAGCTGTCTGACTTTGCAACCCTCTGCTGCTTTTCGTGATCCTGTGCAAAGGCCTCTCCAAACCAGATGGTGATGCAACCAGTTAGAATGCTCTCCATGGAACATCTGTCAAAATTTGCTGCTGTCTTTGGGACAAAACAAATCTCCTCAAACTCTTATTGAAAGCTAGCCATTGTCATGCCTTCTTTGTAATTGCATCAATATATTGAGCCCAGGGTAGATCCTGAGAGATGTTGACACCCAGAAACTTGAAAGCGCTCACCCTCTCCACTTCTGACCCCTCAGTGCGGACCGGTGTGTACTCTCCCGACTTCCCCTTCTTGGAGTTCACAATCAATTCCTTGGTCTTATTGACTTTGAGTCCAAAGTTGTTGTTGCGACTCCACTCAATCACTGATCTATCTTGTTCCTGTACGTCTCCTCTTCAGCATTTGAAATTCTGCCAAGGATCATTGTGTCCTCAGCATATTTATAAACAGCATTTGAGCTGTGCTTAGCCACACCATAGTTGGTGCAGACAGAGTAGAGCAGTAGGCTAAGCACACATTCCTGAGCTGCTTATTTCCAATCTACACCGACTGTGGTCTCCTGGTGAAGAAGTCAAGGATCCAATTGCAGACTTTTGACGACAAAGAGTCCTCACGCTTTAAACACTGCACTGCAGTGGGAAATAAATGTTGATCAGTTTCTTCAGACATGGTCCTAAGTTCATTTGCGGCGCAGGAAAAATATATTTTACGTTCTAATAACCAACTTATTTCACGATGAATCACAACCTGCCTTCTATAGTGACAGGAAGAGATGGGGAGGTTTGCTGTGAGCTGAAGTCCAATGTCAGTGCACCTAAAGAGCCCAACAATGATGCAGTGAGTGTTGAAGGGGGGGGGGGTCCACTTCACACCCAATCCTCAACCTTTCATCAGAGAGGGCAAGTGACTGAATGCCAATCCCACTCATTCCATTTGGATAACTCAAGCACTGAGCTTCACTAGTGTTTTCTTTACAGCTCTACTATCATTTTGATGCATCTCAAATGACGTATGTTCTTATACCTATTTCAAGTATTATTTTCTTGGATTATCTATATTGCAATGGCTTATTCATAATTTTGTCTGCAGTTGTCAGGGTGTTGCATATCCACCAGCTAAGGCCCAATTAACTCTAAGGTCTCACTGTGCCTCCTTTCCTCCATGGTGATTATGAGCCAAAGATTAATTACTCATGCACTCATACAGGTAGGGGAGCAAATTCAAGAGCTGGGTTTCATCAAACGCATTTTGGCTCCTTATGCCTACATCTATTCCTCACTAACTTTCATCATTTTTGTCTCCGTAGATTAATTTTGCTTGATTTTAGAATCTTAGCATATAACCGGTTCCTATTTATGTATTAACCAATTAACCAAACAAGTAACGGACATTATGTCATACCAAATGCAGTATATGGTGTTATATCAAACACGTTTGATTATGAGGGAATGAAACTGTCCCGTGCATAGACACTGGGTGTGCAGAACATCGGCTTTGTTGACTGTAACTGAGCTTTATTTGAATTGAATAGAGCTGACAGGCTGTTACTTTTTTCGATCTGCAGAAAACAAATGGTATTATGAAAAGTCACTTGAAAGCTCCTTCAATGACTCTGTTAGTGAAGGCAATATATAACTACCAGCTGGTCAACAGACTTTAGGGTCAACAGGGTCAAAATGAACTGTCCTCACTCAGGTAGGGATAGTGGCCAGCGTCAAGGACATTGGGCACTGGAGGGGCTAATGTATTCTGGATGTTTTCTGTGGAGGGCTATGAGGTGAAAACAGAAGACAGTTGTTGTGTATTTCTGGGTTTAATAGCCACAGTCTATGCTCACAATAAAGAACAGGTTAAGGTTGCTGATTATCTAAGGTACTGTGATGGACATTTTGCGAGGAAAGGAGAATACTGAAAATGAATGTAGTACGGTGCGATTTTACTGCTGTTCAATGCAACATCTGTGTACGTGCTAGTTGGGGATGAATAAATGGCAGAGCTTGGGAGATGTCAACAGAGTAAAACTTTCTTGGACCCACACTTGTCAACATATTTGTAAGGAATATGTTCACAATTTTGTTACATGTAGCACACAAGGGAAATCATCCCTGGTGGTTAGTGAACTCAGAGTTGGGCTGTCAATAGTACTTTTAGGACTGACGTGAGGAGTATAATAACATGACAAGTTTGTAAGAGAGCTCAGACATTGTCTTGGTTTTTCCTGAATGCTGATGGAAGAATTATTTTCTCTTTCAGAGGGAAAGTGCAGCTGTGACTTAGTCATGATCAACCACTTGATCAGATGCCAGCAGGTTACCCACATCTATGAAACAATATTAAGAAATCAATCAAAAGCTTTCAAAAGAAGATTGGAAAAGGGATAAAGGCTGATGGTGCAGCCAAGCAGGGCTTACAGACCTTAGATTACAAACAGTCCTCATGTGTTTGAACACCTCAATACCGTGTGAAGTAAATGTCGATCAGTTTCTTCAGACATGGTTTCAAATTCTTATGCAGCACAGTAAAAGTATATCTTACATTCTAAGTGCCAACTTATTTCACCATGAATTGAGCTATCTGCTTTCCTTCAATGTTGGCTGCATTCCCCTAACAAAGAGATACTGGAACAAAATTAAGAGATTCATAGATGAAGAGATAGTTTGAGATTGTGTGCCGAGTACCACTGGTTACACTGCTCAGAGAGATCTCGTAGGAACAGCAGATGGAAAAGATATAGAGAATCTGATCAAAACCTGACCTGTGATACCACCATCAAACAGGCAGCAAATTGCCAGCAGTGGGGCTCTCTCATGCAAGCTTAATGTGCCACCTGAGGCACAATGTGGACTGAATGATGGATGCTGTTAATTCTCTTCTTTTACTTTAAGGTTAACACATTGATAAAGTTCATAAAACATTGCACTCTGTTGCCAGATATTATTACTGCAAGTTACACATTTTTGTTGGAAAGAAAATCATTCGAGTAACTTATGGTGGGTAGCTAAAAAATTTTAGAAACTGTGTCTTTTCAGACTCATCCTGTATTACTCAAGAGGAGGAAGCATCCTTTTGACATGGACTGTGGGATTGGATCTAATTGTGCTGGTAATGTCCTGCAGTTCCAGCAGTTCAACCATTTGTGGGTAATTTGTTTGAATTGCTATAAGAACAAGACTAGCTGAGCAACAGGTTTCATTGCATCTGTCAGTCTAGTTTATCACTACACTCCAGGAACAAAGCCTGAGCATGCTAGGGTTACACTGCTTCAGTGATTCTACAAAAGGACATAAGATACAGAAGTAGGAATAGACCATTTGCCCCTTGTGGTTCTCTGCCATTTGATCAGGTCATATCTGACCTTTTATCTCAATACTAATTTCTTGCACTAATCCCATATCTCTTGCTTTCCTTAATATCTAGCAATGCACTAATCTTTGTTCTAGATCTTTATCTCATTCTGACAGAGTCTGCATTTATATGTGGATTCTGGACCTGGTGATTTGGAGGAAATTTTTTACTTAATATTTTATTTTAGTAGTTTTAATTATTTCTTATTTTTATTCTATTAATCATATTTTATCATTTTAAGTATTGGGTTTGTTTTAAAGTATTTAATCCAATTTTCAGTTTTCAATTCAGAAACAATTAAAAATATCTGCCAGGTTTAACAGGAGGAGACACTTTTCTCTAACCTGAGTTGCTATCAAAGCCTATTAATGGTGAAACTTCAGTATTTTACCAGCTGAGGCCTTGCTGTGTCTCACCGTCCAAGAGCAGGCAGCTAGCTTGTTTAGTTCTCATGATGCATCCCTGGTAGGTCCAGGCAGTAGGCCACACCTAGCTTAATTCAGCCTATTATTTTCTCCCCAATGCAATTCTAAGATTATGGCAGGAAATTACCCAATAATGTATTTCATCTGGAGTTGAATAACACCAATGTGTTCTGCATTTTATCCAATACACAAAACAGTTATGGAAACTTCTCTCAAACATTTGTTTTAGGGGTTTCCTTTGTCATGTTCTTCAAGAGCCTGCAAGAAGCCCTGACGTACAGCTGGAGAATTTTCAGCAAGGCCTTCATGGAAATATATTTTGTGATTTCTAAATGGAGAGAGAAAAAATATCTTTTAACAGCATCAGATGTCTAATCATCAGGAACTGGTAGACACATTGGGTATACACATTGTATGTACACATTGTGTGTAATCATTGCATATACACATTGGGAAACTTCAGAATTTTCTTTCAAGTGTCCTTTTGACTGTGTTTTAACTATGTTCCATCAGACAAATGTTAAATTTAAGTAAATAGAAAAAGAAGCTACCCATGATCGGACAAAGTCAGCATGGATTTGTGAAAGGAAAATCATGTCTGACGAATCTCATAGAATTTTTTGAGGATGTAACTAGTAGAGTGGATAGGGGAGAACCAGTGGATGTGGTATATTTGGATTTTCAGAAGGCTTTTGACAAGGTCCCACACAGGAGATTAGTGTGCAAACTTAAAGCACACGGTATTGGGGGTAAGGTATTGGTGTGGGTGGAGAGTTGGTTAGCAGACAGGAAGCAAAGAGTGGGAATAAACGGGACCTTTTCAGAATGGCAGGCGATGACTAGTGGGGTACTGCAAGGCTCAGTGCTGGGACCCCAGTTGTTTACAATATATATTAATGACTTGGATGAGGGAATTAAATGCAGCATCTCCAAGTTTGCGGATGACACGAAGCTGGGTGGCAGTGTTAGCTGTAAGGAGGATGCTAAGAGGATGCAGGGTGACTTGGATAGGTTGGGTGAGTGGGCAAATTCATGGCAGATGCAATTTAATGTGGATAAATGTGAAGTTATCCACTTTGGTGGCAAAAATAGGAAAACAGATTATTATCTGAATGGTGGCCGATTAGGAAAAAGGGAGGTGCAACGAGACCTGGGTGTCATTATACACCAGTCATTGAAAGTGGGCATGCAGGTACAGCAGGCGGTGAAAAAGACGAATGGTATGCTGGCATTTATAGCAAGAGGATTTGAGTACAGGAGCAGGGAGGTACTACTGCAGTTGTACAAGGCCTTGGTGAGACCACACCTGGAGTATTGTGTGCAGTTTTGGTCCCCTAATCTGAGGAAAGACATCCTTGCCATAGAGGGAGTACATAGAAGGTTCACCAGATTGATTCCTGGGATGGCAGGACTTTCATATGAAGAAAGACTGGATGAACTGGGCTTGTACTCATTGGAATTTAGAAGATTGAGGGGGGATCTGATTGAAACGTATAAGATCCTAAAGGGATTGGACAGGCTAGATGCAGGAAGATTGTTCCCGATGTTGGGGAAGTCCAGAACGAGGGATCACAGTTTGAGGATAGAGGGGATGCCTTTTAGGACCGAGATTAGGAAAAACTTCTTCACACAGAGAGTGGTGAATCTGTGGAATTCTCTGCCACAGGAAGCAGTTGAGGCCAGTTCATTGGCTATATTTAAGAGGGAGTTAGATATGGCCCTTGTGGCTATGGGGGTCAGGGGGTATGGAGGGAAGGCTGGGGCGGTGTTCTGAGTTGGATGATCAGCCATGATCATAATAAATGGCGGTGCAGGCTCGAAGGGCCGAATGGCCTACTCCTGCACCTATTTTCTATGTTTCTATGTTTCTATGACGTAATCCAGTTACAGTTGTTAATGAATGAAAACCACCATTTTAACGTATCCGCAATCCACAGGGGTTTACATTGCATTTGAAGGAGTCTACCTGATACAGATGATCAGAAGTTATTGGTAAACTTGCAGGCCAAGCAAGTAAACAGAGGACAACATTTATGAAAAATATGAGGTAGTAAAAAAGTGGAATCAGAAAACTGTCATATAAGGAAAGAATGGGTGTATTCACTAGAATTTCAAAGAGTAGGAGGGGATTTGACGAAAATCATGCAATCTCATGAGTAGTCTTGATGGAGCTGATGTGGACAAGGTGTTTCTCCCTTGGAAGAATCTGGAACTATGTGCCATTCTTACAAGGGAGTAGAGGCAATTATTTTTTTCTCTTTTTAAAGATTCTTAGAGATTTCTTCAAGTGCAATAGAAGCAGAGTCTTTGAGGAATAGATTTTAAGGAAGAGAACTGAATTCATTTAGTTCTCATGGCAAGCTGCGGTATGCAGTACTCTGGTCCTCATTCACCAATAAAAAACAGACAGCTCTTGGAAAAGTGCAAAAAGATTTAACGAGCAGAACTAATATATATATGTGTGTGTGTGTGTGTGTGTGTGTGTGTGTGTGTGTGTGTGTGTGTGTGTGTGTGTGTGTGTGTGTGTGTGGTAAATGTAAAAATTGAACAGGCTGGTTGTTTCTTCCCACAGTTGGCTCAGTGGAGCTCCTTATCATTCTTCATGGGTTGAACAGGGGAAATATAGAGAGAGCACTCTAATTGCAGAAGAATTAATTTAAAAAAAACAGACCCGTCAATATGTGAGGTACCCAATGCAGCAAAATGGGGAGAGGTTTGGTCAGTTAGGATGCAGGGCTCAGATGCAACAAATGTTAAGCTTAGATGCTTTCAAAAAAAATAAATATGTTACACAGAAAAGAAGAGAAAGATATGAAAATAGGTTGAGATAAAGTCAAAGGAATGGGAGATCTATGTGCAACATAAACAATAGCAAATCCTATTTAGACCAAATGTCCTGTGGATGTACTCTGCATCATTTTTTATTTGAAAAATTGAGATTCAAGAAACAAAACTGTTCAGGTGAAGTGCAAATTTATTCTAGGCTGGTGGATTATGTGTTATAATTGTTAAAACTGGCAAAATGTAACAGAACCTTCTTTTTCTCCTCAAAATGCTATTCAATCTGTGTGGGTACAGTGTTGATACCAGTCTAGAAGGCTACTTTCTTAAAATGCCTTATAAAGGTTACTGTGAAATGAATTCTGTCATTCACCTTCTCTGCTCTAGTGAGTCCATTTAACTAGTTCAACGCAGTAGTTATTAACATTTCAATTAATTCTTTTTAGGACTTCCATTAATCACATATTCTTTAGCAAGGAAACTAATCTCCAGCGGTGAAGACATGCAATTAATTACATGATTGGAACAATACTGCATTTAGACACAGGACTCCTTCATGGTTGACTCTGGTTCCTGTGGTCAGAGCACAATGTATAGAGCTGAGTGTCTAGAATTATTTTGGATTCAGCTTTAATGACGCCATTGCAAATCGCCATGAGTTCTCATGCTGGATCCTACCTAATCACCAGCACCACTGATCCATATGCCATTTTAACACTTAATGAACATTAAAACAAGACAGCTGGAGATTATGTTGTTGATGTAATAGAAATAAAATATTGTTTTAAATTATTTGTTAATTTGCTGCATTATGACTTTGGCCAACGGAGAGCTCTCCAATCTTAGTACTTCAGAATATTAACCATTTCTTTGCACCTACTTACTTGGTTCTTGGTTGTTCTGCATTTTTCGCTCTTTCTCATTAATGTTCCCAACTGATTTGACTTTTCAAAGCATTGTGTTTTCATTTTCCAGCAGTGCTTGGTCAAATGTGCCACTATTTCCTGCAAAATGGTGCAATATGAATCAATCACACAGATCTTTTGGGTGAATGAAACTGAGCAACCCCATTGCTAGCAGAAATAGGAAAAGGGAGTAGTGTAATATTCAACATTAAATCTTGCTTTTACGGAAGTTCCATGAGATTCTACACAAACAGATTTTACCATATCTCTTCGCACCTACTTTTACATCTGATGTGAACCAATTTGCTTCTATAAATATATCTCTGGACTGAAACTTGATGCTCGTCACCATAACATCAGGAAAATATTATTAATGCTCAGATTAAAGCTTCCATTATTCGATGAGGGAGATTGAAACATCAAGGCTGCCTGCCTTTTGATCGCTGAGGATCGTTCTGCTACGCTACTGGACAAGGGAGAGCCTATCATTATGCTTCAAAAACATTGCCCAGGTTTTCTGTGTTTCCGATGTGGACTTTTTTTTTCAGTCTTATTGGTTTTTTTTGTATTCTGTGTTTTTCACATCATCTTTCTCATTTTTTGTGCAGTGGGGGGCGGGGTGCGATTTAGGGAAAGATGAGTCTGTCCTGTACTGTTTGTTTTTCGTGTAGGAGGAGGGATTTGGGGCGGGAGGGTTTAAACATAGAAACATAGAAAACCAACAGCAGAATACAGGCCCTTTGGCCCACAAAGCTGTGCTAAACATGTCCTTACCTTAGAACTACCTAGGCTTACCCACAGCCCTCTATTTTTCTAAGCTCTATCTTTATAATTGACGTTGTGATTTGACATTGTGGCCCCTGTCCATCCCCCACATGAGTCATCTGTTGTCGGCCCCCAACCAACACATATTCCACTCTCCCCTCCTACCCCTCCTCACAGTCTCCTACCCTGCTTTCATGACTATACCCCTTCCCCACATGAAACCACCACGGTGGGCTTCACAGCTGAACAGGTGAGAAGACAGCTGAAACGTCTCAACCCAAGCAAGGCTGCAGGACCAGATGGCATCCGTGCCAGGGTGCTCAAAGCCTGTGCCCCTCAGCTATGTGGAGTACCTCACCGTGTCTTCAACCTGAGCCTGAGGCTCCGGAGGGTTCCTGTGCTGTGGAAGACGTCCTGCCTCGTCCCTGTGCCGAAGGCACCACGCCCCAACGGCCTCAATGACTACAGACCGGTGGCATTGACCTCCCACATCATGAAGACCCTGGAGAGACTTGTTCTGGAGCTGCTCCGGCCTATGGTCAGGCCACACTTAGATCCCCTCCAGTTGGCCTACCAGCCCCGACTAGGAGATGAGGATGCCATCGTTTACCTGCTGAACCATGTCTACGCCTACCTGGACAAGCCAGCGAGCACTGTGAGGGTCATGTTTTTTTGACTTCTCCAGTGCATTCAACACCATCCGCCCTGCTCTGCTGGGGGAGAAGCTGGCAGTGATGCAGGTGGATGCTTTCCTGGTGTCATGGATTCTTGATTACCTGACTGGCAGACCTCAGTAAGTGTGCTTGCAACATTGTGTGTCTGACAGAATGATCAGCAGCACTGGGGCTCCACAGGGGACTGTCTTGTCTCCCTTTCTCGTCACCATTTACACCTCGGACTTCAACTACTGCACAGAGTCTTGGCATCTTCAGAAGTTTTCTGATGACTCTGCCTTAGTTGGATGCATCAGCAAGGGAGATGAGGCTGCGTACAGGGCTACGGTAGGAAACTTTGTCACATGGTGTGAGCAGAATTATCTGCAGCTTAATGTAAAAAGACTGAGGAGCTGGTGGTAGACCTGAGGAGAACTAAGGCAACAGTGACCCCTGTTTCCATCCAGGGGGTCAGTGTGGACATGGTGGGGGATTACAACTACCTGAGGAAATGAATTGATAATAAACTGGACTGGTCAAAGAACACTGAGGCTGTCTACAAGAAGGGTCAGAGCCATCTCTATTTCCTGAGGAGACTGAGGTCCTTCAACATCTGTCGGATGATGCTGAGGATGTTCTACGAGTCTGTGGTGGCCAGTGCAATCATGTTTGCTGTTGTGTGCTGGGGCAGCAGGCTGAGGGTAGCAGACACCAACAGGATCAACAAACTCATTCGTAAGGCCAGTGATGTTGTGGGGATGGAACTGGACTCTCTGAAGGTGGTGTCTGAAAAGAGGATGCTGTCCAAGTTGCATGCCATCTTGGTCAATGTCTCCCATCCACTACATAATGTACTGGTTGGGCACAGGAGTACATTCAGCCAGAGACTCAGTCCTCCGAGATTCAACACAGAGCGTCATAGGAAGTCATTCCTGCCTGTGGCCATCAAACTTTACAACTCCTTCCTTAGAGGGTCAGACACCCTGAGCCAATAGGCTGGTCCTGGACTTATTTCCTGGCATAATTTACATATTACTATTTAATTATTTATGGTTTTATTACTATTTAATTACTTATGGTGCAACTGTAATGAAAACCAATTTCCCCCGGGACCAATAAAGTATGACTATGACTATGACTATTAGCTCTATTCAGTTGATATGCCTGTTCCATTTAGTTTGCTTTTTCGTATGGGGGGGTGGAATTTGGGGGTTGATAACCCTGCTGCTTTCATTTCTTTCTTGGTTTCATGGCTACCCAGAGAAGAGGAATTTCAGAGTCGTATACCTTGAAACTTTGAACCCTTGAATCAGAGTCGGGTTTATTATCATTGATATATGCCATGAAATTTGTTGCTGGTTTGTGTCAGCAGTGCAGTGCAAAACTCAAATATACACTAAACTACAAAATTAATAAATTACAAATTAAAAACACTTGGTAATGTAGCAATTAGTGTAATGCCATTAAAGCGCCAGTGACCAGTTTCAATTCTGCCGCTTGCAGTCTATATGTAATCGCCGTGACCACCTGGGTTTCCTCCATTTGATCCAATTTCCTCCCATTCCAAGGACGCATGGGTTAGTAGGTCAACTGGCCACTTGGTAGCGTGGACTCGTTGGGCTGGAAGGGGCTGTTACTGTGCGGCATCTCTAATTAAATAAAACAAATAAATAACAGTGCAAAATAGGAGGAGGAGAAGATGGCGACGCGACGCAGCGCGCAGCGGTCACTCCGGTGAATAATATCTGTAATCTGTCAAGTAGGGTGCCGTGCACAATCCTGATTTGATGGAGATAGACGTGACAGCATGGAGGAACATCTGGTGAAACTTCTGAAATGCCTTCTTCGCTGCCGCTGCTACTGTGTGATCCAGAATCTCCGGAGGAGAAGGGCCCGAGTCCTCGGCTTTGCTTGTTGCTTGGCGGCCGGGACCAGAGTTGAAGCACTCAGCAGAGGATGGTGCTTGGGAGGCTGTATCAGGGGGGCTGGTCAGAGGCTCGAAGTTTTCGGACGGACTCAGAGTCGGCTGTGGTCAGTTGCTTCCAATGCATCGGCAGTTGTCTGCGCCTGGAGGTTTATGGCAGGGAGAGTTTCTCCCTTTTACCACCTGCTATCGGGACTATCGGGAGTCGATCGGAACTTTGAGACTTTTTTTTACCAGGCCCATGGTCTGCTCTTTATCAAATTATGGTATTGCTTTACACTGCTGTAACTATATGTTATAATTATGTGGTCTTGTCAGTGTTAGTCTTTGGTTTGTCCTGTTTTTTTTGTGATATCACTCTGGAGGAACATTGTATCATTTCTTAATGTATGTATTTCTAAATGACAATAAACAAGAACTGAGAGTCTTCACAATCTAAAATAGGAATAATGAGGTAATGTTAATGGATCATTCAGAAATCCTATGGCAGAGGGGAAGTACCTCCTCCCTGATGGCAGTAACGGGAAGAGAGCATGTCTGGGATGGTGAGTGTCCTTAATGATGCATGCTGCCTTAATGAGGCACTGCCTTTTGAAGATGCCCTCGACAGTGGGGAGGGATGTGCCCATGACAGAGCTGGCCAAGTCTACGACCCTTTGCAGCCTCGTTCAATCCTGCAATCTGGAACGTTCATACCAGGCAGTGATGCACCAAGTCAGAATGCTCTCCACCATACATCATTAGAAATTTGCTACAGCCTTTGGAACCCAAGTCTTGCTACTGCCTATGCTAAAATGGCTGTATGGTATAAATGATGAAGAATGTATCGGTCTGGATAAGTTTGTTTTTGACTCAGTACCCATCTGAGAATTCACTTCAAGTTATTTCAGTTGAGATTGTTCCTTATATTTCTGCACTTCCATACACTGAAATAGAAGATCCAGCTGTTGATAATTCTGTCAGAAACTTCAGGGAACATATAACGTAGTGGGCAACATAGAAATTTGGCACGTAACAGGAAACATTATTTCCATTACATTAAGTTACCACATTTATGCCAGCCCTTAAAGCCACCTGATTCGCCTTTCATAAGAGGAAAAGCACTATGCTTTCAGAGCCCATTATCCTTTGGTTCATGGGGAAAAGATAAGTTAGAAGAACAGTTAAGTCCACTTGTTTTTAAAATACTGAGCCACGTGTTCAAAACATGGAAAGCTGCTTCGACTTTGGCCACAGCAAGTTTCACTTAAATTTAGTACCCTGCTTAGCATATCCCACCAAACCCCTTGACAAGTGCAGCCATGCAGCTTGACATCCAATGAGAGTGCAGCGTGTTGTTAACACCTAGCCAATGGACGTGCAATACATGATGACCCATTTTGGACGATTCAATTAGCACGTGTTCCAAGGAATGATAGAGTGGATTGTCTGAGTTAATATGCTCAAACTACCCTTGAGGTGCAGAACCTGAAGCCACACTTAAGAGATCAGTTTCTTATGGAAAATCAATCAGTTAATCTAATGCCCTGAAGCATTTTCCTGTCTTGGAGATCAATTAAATGCAAAGGGCAGGGTCCTGTTAGTATCCCCATTTTGCAGATTAGAAGTATGACTGGCAGGTTAAAAATATTACATGGACTTCCATATTATCACTTACTACAATAAACATAATACAATGTTGCAGATGTGAAAGGGGCTTGAAAAATGACATCGGTAGATAGATAGATAGATACATAGATACATAGATACTTTATTGATCCCAAAGGAAATTACAGTGTCACGGTAGCATTACAAGTACACAGATGTACAAATATTAGAGGAGAGTTAAGAAAGAATAAAAAATAAGTTATCTCAAACAATCTAACAGGAGGAAGTCATCCCTTCCCTGGCTTTAGGTTGACTCATTTTAGAGCCTAATGTCCGAGGGTACGAATGACCTCTTTGCAGCAGTGTGTATGTCTTAGTCTATTACTAAAAATGCTCCTCTGTTCAGCCAAGGTGGCAGGCAGAGGGCAAGAAACATCATCCAGAATTGTCAGGATTTTCCAAAGGGTTATTTGTTCTACCACAGTCTCCAGTGTGTCCATTTTGACTCCTATAACAGAGCCAGCCGTGTTGATGCCATTGCCCCAGCACACCACTGCATAGAAGATTGTACTGGTGACAACAGACTGGTAGAACATGTGAAGGAGAGGCCTGCATATTCCAATGGACCTCAGTCCCTTCAGGAAGTAGAGGCAACTCAGACCTTTCTTGTACACAGCCTCTGTGTTGGTGCTCCCCTCGTCTGTCATCCAGGTGCACTCCCAGGTACTTGCAGGTCCTCACCACATCTATGTCCTCACCATCAATAGTAACAGGGAGCAATGCAGGCTTAGTATCCCTAAAGTTCCCTACCTTCTCCTTTGTCTTACTGATGTAGAGTTGCAGATGATTCAGCTTGTACCATTTGACCAATTCCTCCACCTGGGCCCTGTATTCATTTTTCCATCCTCCCTTTATACACTCATACCTTACAACACACAGTACTTACTGCTTTTTTATTCCCAGTAGATAGGAATGATAATTAAATTCATGGGTTCTCACTGTCATTGTGCAAGTAAGGCAAGTTATAAACACATTAACCGTTATCCCCCCAAATTACTACAAATTTCTTCAGCTGAGCAATGTTCCAGCAATTATCAGCTTGAGAACTGTGGCGCTGGATTGAGTGCTCAGTTAGATACGTTTGCTGTATTTGCTAAATTGAGCCATATGTATGAATTGTCAGAGATGTCAGGCTTCAAATATAAATCGTGCTGCCATTCAAAAAAGAAGAAAAGAATTCTGCTTTTCTTACTGATCATTGAAAGGCGATTTATTTTTGAGAAGCGGGGATGGTTTAATGATCACTTGCAGCAACTACTCAGAAATAATATGCTCTATAGAGGGTTGAGAATGTCTGCTGCTCTGTTATGGAGAACAGTGGCTTGCACTGTTGAATATGTTTCACCACAGGGGAACCATTATTGTTTCTCCTGGCTGCAGCTTGTTTCAGGTGCATTTAAGCCACTGCAGTCACTGATGTTCTGTGACTCTTTCTGTATTACAGGCACAGAATTTTTGTCCCTGATTAAGCTTTGTGGGCATGTAGTTGGTTCCACATTTCTGTGAAATGTTTTGGCAGTTTTATTTTTTTCCATATATATTGACAGGACATTAATCTAGGAGACAAAGCGAAAATTATATTGGACAATGACTAAGTAGGAAATGATTACAAGCATACCTTCCATTAACTGGAGCCTCAACCATTAACATTCCCAAGCCATACAGACCAAATGCCACTTTTAGTGTTACGTGAAGCACATTGTCGGATGCTACCAGTTTAAAACTTGCTTATATCCTGCTCTTTATAATAGGCTTTCTGCTGAGTGCTTTTTCATTCACTGCTTAACTCTTACAAGAACAGTATTATTCACCTCTGCCTTTATCTTCATGTTCTGTTATCTTTTGACTAAACAAAAGAATGTAGCAAAAGTAAAGAATAAGGAGAGGACATTCAGCTCTGCAAAGCTCATTCATCTCATGCTCTAACATTTCCAAACATGGTAAATAACAAGAGCTAAAAATTCCAGTGCTTTTGCATTTATTAATCTATTCATTTTACCTTGCTTAATATTCTATATTTTAAAACACCACCTCTGGAAGGATTGGGCCAAAAACTGCCTCTTCACTTGCCTCAGTGGTGTCCCTGAAGTGCAAATATGATTGTACCTGAATAGATATTGACTCCTATCACTGACTTTCAGAAGTTCTGTGAAAATGTTGTAAAATGCTCATAATTGCAGTGACACCCCAGCTACCTTGATTGCATTTCAAGATTCAAGATTTAAGATTGCTTATTGTCATTCTCCAAGACACAAGTGTAAAGGAAAACAAAATGATTGTAACTCCAGATCCAATGCACCATTAAAAAATACTAAGCATAAAGAGCACAATAAAAAAACAAAATAAATGTAAATATATACGATTAGCTTGTATACCGAGACTGATTTATGTGCATAAAGAGGTGCTAGGTACTGGAGTATCTGTATGTATGGTGACTCTGACAAGAAATAATAAAGTCGTGGTGGAGTGAGTTAATGGGTGGGGAGGTGTTTTATCAGTCTTGAAGAATGTAACTGATTTTGAATCTGGTGATCCTGGCATGGGTGCTGTGTAGCCTCTAACCTGATGGCAGTGGGACAAGGAGTCCATTTGCAGGGTGAATGGGATCCTTCATGATATTGCTGGTCTTTTTCTAGCATTTTTCTGTATATATGCCCTTGATGGCATGTAGGCTGGAGCTGGCGATGCATTGGGCAGCTTTGACTACCCGTTGGAGAGCTCAACTTCCGCTGTAGTACAGTTTCTGTACCATGCAGTGAGCATCTGCAGAATAACATGAGTATAGATGTGCATAGTCTAGCTCTCTTCAGCCTCCTCAGAAAGTAGAGGTGTTGGTGAGTTTTCCTGATTGTGGACGATATGTTCTGGGACCATGAGAGGTTGTGTGAGATGTGCACACCCAGGATTTTGAAACTCTTTGCAGTTTCCACTCCTGTGCCACCAATGTAAAGAGGGGTGTGTTTGGAGCGAGTTCTTCTGAAGTTGATGACCATCTCCTTTGACATTGAGGAGGAGGTTATTTGCCTAACACCAAGCCTTGAACTCTTCCTCCTCCTCTTTGTAGGCCATCTCTTCATTGTTGTTGGTGAGCCCCGCCACTGTTGTGGCATCAGCAGATTTGACAATGCGAACGCTTGGGCATTTGGTTGCGCAGTCTTGCGTGAGCAGAGTGTACTTGTTCCTACTCTGCTTAAAGCTGGCGTTCTATTTTCCTTTTTCTCCCTTCCCTGTTCCATCTGTTTTGTTATTTTCATATTAGTACTTATCAAACACCATCCTTTCTTCTCACGTTGTTGACACTACCACAGGCATCTGTTTTCCTGCACTGCAGGTTTCATTCTATCCCTTCACTGCCTTCAGTGGTCACCCTCTGCCATTATCTCCACTTATCCTCCCCTCCACAACATTCTGGTCTGTCGTTCAATCACACCCACAGCGATGCGCCTTCATTTTCCCAACGCACCTTTCTATGTGAGCACAGGTGTTGCACTTATCACTTTTGTGTCCTTTTCCCATCAACCAGGACCATAATCACTCCTTCCAAGCAAAATAATGATTCATTGTTACTTACTTTAATGATGAGGTTGTATTTGTTGTTTCTATCATGGGGATTGTGTGGCCATATCATTCAGTTCAATGAACATTATGACCGTGAGGTTTCCTACACTTCTCAGATAAAACTCAATCTCTTCCAAGGAACAATATTGAATCCTGCTGTTAGGCATTTTTCAGCCTCTGGAATTCAACAACTAATTAAGCAATTTCAATTAAAACCTCTTTCCCCATTCCTTCAGACAGCAGCTTTTAGTAATGATTCCACTGTTCCAAAATGGCACCTTCTCTGTAGAAGTCATTTATTTCTGTATTTGTCCCATCCCCACCACCTTTTACCCTGTTCCATTAATGTCCTTATTCATTGAGGTACAGAATATAAGAACAGGGAGGCTATGCAAGAACTCTATATAATAGAAAGGCCACAACTGGAACGTTGTGTGCAGTTCTGAACAACAATCTAGGGAAAGACGTGATTGCCCTGGTACTCATGCAAAGTAAATTTTACAGGATGTTGCCAGGATTGAAAAATTAAAGCCCTGAGGAAATTTGGATAAGCTAGTGATACTTTTTACCAGAGAAGGCTGAAGGAACATTAACTGAGGTGTATAAAATTAAGAGGGGCCCAGGCAAAGTTGAAAAGGAAGAGTTTACTCATCCTAACAGAGGGGACAAAAATCAGGGATATAGATTTAAGACTCTGCTGGAAGGATGAGGTCACAGATATGAAAAGTATTCTTCTGATACAAATAAGAGAAGAGACCTGGAATTCACTTTGAACGGATTGTAGAAACAGACACCCTCATTGCACTTAACTGTACTCTTATGTGAACTTGAAGAGACATGACCTCATAGACCTGATGTTGGATAATGGGCTGCCTCTTTTTTCGATTGGTACTGACATGATGGGCTGAATGGCCTCTTTCGGTTGTGTTTTCCATGTCCCTAAACACTGGTTTAAATCACCTTTATACCAGCTTTGTTAAAACCAATTAAATTGGACATGCAGGGGAATGAACAGCCGATTGCTGATTCCTGTGCAGGGAATTAAGATCAGCAATCAGAGAAAAGTTCTTCACTTTTATCCTTGGCTCACCATTTCTTTGAAGTGACTCAGAGAGAAAATGTTTTCATCCTGGATTTTGGGTGCTGACCCAGATCCCACTTTGTGCTGTAACAAAAGCAAAACATTTGACTGTATGTTTCTAGGTGGGCCGCAATCACCATGAGAAGTTGGTGAGGCAGCGCGAGGTTTGAAAAAGTTTGGAGCCTTTTGGAACTTTTCAGCGAGCTGCAATCATAGCGATCTCGTAGGCACACGGCAGAGGCCAATAAAAGGAGTGAAGTGGAAGCAGAGTAGCCATTGCTGGTGTTAGAGTGGCCAGGCTTTGCTTCAACAGGATACAGGCTCAGGCTATAAATGAAGTTTGAGAAGTTTGTGGCAGGAAGGTAGTTAATGTACTGAAATGACCCTGTTGTGAGATGTGGGATTTCAGGGTGCCTAAAAGTCTCCCTGAGGAAGTGCACCCGATTTCAGCTCCTGACTGACAAGGTCAAGGAAATGGAGCTGGAGCTGGAGCTGCATATACCCAGGGTCACCCAGGAGGCTGAAAACCTCTGGATGAGTCTCTTACTGAGGTGATCACACCTAGAGTGCAGGCTTCAGATAGTAGATGTGTGACCATCAGAAGAAGTAAGGGGAGTCAACAGTTAGTGCAGAATTCCCCTGTAGCCATTTCCCTCAGCAACAACTATACCCCTTTTAATACTGCTGGGGGAAAAGGCAGGCACAGCAGCAGCAGCCTGGTTGGTAACGCTGTGGCTGGCTCTGAGGCTCAGCAGAGAAGAGTAAGGTCAGGCAGAACCAAAGTGATAGGAGCCTCAATAGTTAGCAGGATGGACAGGAGATTCTGTGGCTGTAAATGAGACACCAGGATGGTGCGTTGCCTCCCAGGTGCTAGGGTCCATGATGTCTCACAGTGGCTGCTGAAGGTTCTCAACAGGAAGGGTGAGAAACCAGAGGTTGTCCTACACATTGGCATCACTGACATCGGTAGAAAGGGGAAAGAGGTCCTTGGCAGTGAGTATAGGGAGATAGGGAAGAGGCTAAAGGGCAGGATGTCCAAGGTAGTAATCTCTGGATTACTCCAAGTTATATGTGCTGGTCAGGGGAGGAATAAGATGATTGCTTAGATGAATGAGTGGCTGAGGATCTGGAGCAGGGGCAGGGTTTCAAACTTCTGGATCATTGGGAACTCTTCCAGGGTAGGTATAACCTGTACAAAAAGGATGGGTTATACCCAAGGTGGACCAATATCCTTGCAAGCAGATTTGCTGAAGCTGTTGGGCAATTGGGGTTTAAACTGATTTGGTAGGGGGATGGGAACCAGACTGATAAGGCTGAGGATTGAGCAGTTGGTATACAAGTCAATGAATTATGTAGTGAGAATATGAGGAAGAACAGTCAGATGACAGGGCAAAATTGCAGTCAGTAGGGTGAGCTGTGGTATAATATTGGGGCAAAATTGATGAATACAGGACTGAAGATGCTATATTTGAATGCATTCAGTATACAGAATAAGGTAGATGATCTTATAGTGCAGTCAGCGATTGGCAGATATGTCATTGTGGGCATCACTGAGTTGTGGCTGAAAGAAGATCATAATTGAGGGCTTAATATCAAAAGATACACATTGTATTGAAGGACAGGAATGTAGGCAGGAGGGGTGGCATAGCTTTGTTGGTAAGAAATAAAATCAAATCCTCAGAAAGAGATGACATAGGATCAGAGATGTAGAATCCTTGTAGATAGAGTTAAGAAGCTGCATGGGTAAAAAGACTCTGATGAGAGTTATATACAGGGTACTGAACACAGCCAGGATTTGGGATATAAATTTCAAAGGGAGATAGGAAAGGCATGGAGTAAGGCAATGTAACAGCAGTCATGGGAGATTTCAATACATAGGTAGATTGGAAAAATCGGATTAGTGCTGGATCCCAAGAGAAGGAATTTTTAGAATACCTACAGATGGCTTTTTAGAGTAGCTTGTGGTTGAGCCCACTAGGGGAAAGGCACTTCTGGATTTGGTTTGGGTAATGAACTAGATTTGATTTGGGAGCCTAAGGTAAAGGAAGGCAGAGATCACAATATTATAGAATTCATCCTGCAGTTTGAGAGGAAGAAAATAAAGTCAGATGCATTAGTATTCCAGTGGAGTAAAGAGAATTACAGAGGCATGAGAAAGGAGCTGGCCAAAGTTGATTGAAAGGGGACACCAGCAGGGAAGATGGCAGAACAGCAATGACTGAAACTTCTGGGGACAATCTAGAGGGTACAGTATACATATCTTGCAAAGACGAAGAAGCATTTTCAAGGGAGGATGAGGCAACCATGGCTAACAAGGGAAGTCAAAGACAACATAAAAAGAATACAGCAAAATATAATATAGCAGGAAGTAGTGGGAAGTTAGAGGGTTGGGGAGTTTTTAAAAACAATCAGAAGACAAATAAAATGTCTTAAGAAGAGAAAAGATGAAATATAAAGGTAAGCTAGCCAATAATATAAATACCAAAAGATTTTTGTCAGATATATAAAACAGAGGCAAGGTGGATATTGAACTGCTGAGAAATTATGCTGGAGATGTAGTAAAAGGGGGGGGAAGGAGGAACAAAGAAATGGAAGATGAACTTAACAAGTACTTGAGTCTGAATTTGCTGTAGAAGACACTGGCAGTATGCTGGAAATTGAAGAGTGTCAGGGGGCAGGAGTGAGTGTAGTTGCTGTTACTAAGGAGACGGTGCTTGGGAAGCTGAAAGGTCTTAAGATATATAAGTTGCCTGGACAGATGGAATATAGCCCAGGGTTCTGTAAAATGTAGCTGAAGAGATTCTGGAGGCATTAGTGAAGATCTTTGAAGAATGAGTAGATTCTGGAATGACTCTAGAGTACTAGAAAATTGTAAATGCCACGCCACTCTTTACGAAAGGAGGGAGGCAGAACAAAGGAAATCATAGACCATTTAGCCTGACTTCAGTGGTTGGAAGGATGTTGGAGTCCATTGAGGATAAGGTTTCAGGGTACTTGGAAGTACCTTATAAAGTGGGCCAAAGTCAGCACAGTTTTGTTAAGGGGAAATCTTGCCTGACAAATTCAGGATAGATGAAGAAGAGCCAATGGAGGTTGTTTACTTGGATTTTCAGTAGCCATTTGACAAGGTGCTGCACATGAGACTGTTTAACAAGAGCGCATGGTATTACAGAACAGATACTAGCATCGATTGAAGATTTTCTGAAGGGCAGGAGGCAAAGAGGGGAATAAAGGGTGCTTATTCTGATTAGATGCCAGTTACTAGACCTGTTGCGTAGGGATTGGTATTGGGATCATTCTTTTTACATTATATATCAATGATTTGGCTGTTGGAAATGATGGCTTTGTGGCCTAGTTTGCAGATAATGAAAAGCTAGGTAGAGGGGCAGGTAGTGTTGAAAAAGCAGGGAATCTGCAGAAGGGTATAACCGGACTGGGAAAATGGGCAAAGATATGGCAGGTGGAATACAGTGTAGGGAAGTGTATGGTTATGCACTTTGGTAGAATGAATAAGGGTGTAGATTATTTTCTAAGTGGGAGAAACTTCAAAAATCGGAGTTATCAAGGGATTTGGTGCCCCTGTGCAGGATTCCCTGAAGGTTAACTTGTAGGTTGATTTGGTGGTAAGGAAGGCAAATGCAATTTTAGCATTCCTTTGAGAAGACCAGATTATAAGAGCATGGACATGATTCTTAGGCTTTATAATGCACGGGGCAGACTATACTATTGTGAACTGTTTTGGGCACCTTATCTAAGGAAAGATGTGCTGGCATTGGAAAGGGTCCAGAAGAGGTTCACTAGAATGATTCTGGGAGTGAAAGGATTAACTCATGAAGAGCATTTGATGGCTCTGGGCTTGAACTCACTCTAGTTTAGAAGAATGAGGGTGGATCTCATTGAAACCTATTGAATATTGAAAGGACTAGATAGAGTGATGTGGAGAGGATATTTCCAGTAGTGCCTGACTTTAGAACCAGAGGGCATAGCTTCAGAGTAGAGGAACATCCACTCAGAACAGCGATGAGGAGGAATTTTATTAGCTAGAAGGTGGTAAATCTGAGGAATTAATTGCCATGGATGACTGTGGAGGTCAGGTCATTGGGAATATTTAAAGTGGAGGTTGATAGGTTCTAGATTAGTCAGACATCAAATGTTATGGGGAGAAGGCGGGAGACTGGGGTTGACAGGGATAATAAATCAGCCTTGATGAAATGCTGGAGCAAACTCAATGGGCCAAATGGCCTAATTCTGCTCCTCTATCTTGTGTTGTTATATCTTTTGGTATTCGATTATTGGTAGAAAACTACAGAAATTCACCATTTTGCTTTTTTACTTATTGTTCCACAAATAGAAGAATTTGAAAGAAAATGTGGGAATTAAGCTGTCACTAGCTTATTGTTGCTTCAACCATTGTTACATTTAGAGTAAAAAGTAGCTGTAAAATTCTGACTCAAGTCCTATTGTTTCCATATGCTCTGCCAATTATCATTATTCATGCATTTTTATATTTCCTTCCATACTGAGACCACTGTACTGCGTAATCTGTTTGATTTAATACGCAGTCACATCTTAAAAGAGCAAACCGATGTTATAATGATGCAGCAGGTGTGGCATGCAGAGCTGAGCTTTCCTAATGGAGTGGTTTGCAAACTGAGCAAGCAACCAAGAAACTGAGCTGTCCAAGGCAGGCAGCTATCAAGTTTACCTTTTATCTGTTCTACTTAGTTCATCTTAAGCTGAGTACCCAAGTTTATTTCTCTACAATTGCATCTGCATTTGTTACCTGGAGGATTTATGTCTTCCCAAGTACAGGGAGTAATAGCTAAATACAATAGAAAGGTGTAAACGCAACAAAAAAAGACTGAAATCACTTACTGTGCTAGTTTTAATCTTGCGCTAGGCAAGGAAATATGCATTTTCTTCACAGTTCATTTTGTAAACTACTTAGTGGAAAAGTATCAAGTTAGTCAGAGATTAGAGATGGGTACTGAGTGTTGAATGGTAGAATGGGAAAAGAGGTGATAGTTGTCGCCTGGAAGTAATTTACTTATACTGAAGGTTTGAAAGCAGTAAGTGGTTTAATGATCTCATCAAGTCAGGAAACAAAAGGATTCATCTGTATCTCAGTAAGGTATCACTCCAGCCACCTCAGCCTACCCTCATGTTGACTGCAGCACCATGCATCCGTTGTCTTCGACCCTGTCTGGTCAGCTCATACTGCTTAATGCAATGTTGTACTTCTCTCATCGCTTTGAGCAAAGACACTCCAAGTGCCCGTGCCATGTCACTCACTGAGCTCAGCTTTACTCCTTGCAGGAGTAAAGAGCACAGGATACCAGGGGGGAGGCAGAGAACTGGACGAGCTCTTCAGTCCTCAGCCAAATAGAGAGGAGTGACTAGAGGTAGTCAACATGACCAAATACTTATATGTAGGGTATGGGGTGATGGTAGTTACACAGCAAACCCAGTGATGGAATTCTAACTCCATTGTATACAACCCAAAAGCAAAAAGAAAAGCTTCATATCTTCAAATCTAACATAAAACAGAACATTCTAGAAATTATGTGTAAGTGGAAAGAGAAGCAGAGTGAAAATTTCAGAATAATGGCATTTCAAGTTCAGTTTATCCTTCACGTATGCTGACTGATATGGTGAATATTTACAGCTTTTTCTGTTTGAGCTTCTTTTTAATACAATGCTCAAGTGGGCTTGACATCAAAGCAAGTAATTAATTATTTTGTTCCTAATGGTAACCCCAACTATTCTCCCACTAATAGTCCCAGCTGATGTAATTGTCTCTTACAGGCCATTCACTCATTACTGGGTGACGTGAAAAAGAATATGGCAGTCCCTCTTCAGAGGAGGTCACAGCTTAGTGGTGACTTTCTTAGTATTAGCTGTTGACTACTGAAAATGGATCACCACAGGACCTATCCCTTCCATGTGCCTAATCAGACAGTCAAATAGACATAGTCATATGAATATGCTAAGTAATTCAGTACAGAAATAGCCATTCAGATCACCCATAGTATGTGTGTGCTAGCAATCTAGCACTGATTTCTAACTAATCCTTCCTTAATTGATTTTATTCCCCTAATATTCCCATCAACACCATCCAGAAAACTTCTCTATACATTCAGGGCAAGTTACCTACCAACCTGCATGTTTTTAGGTTATGAGAAGAAACCAATGTACTCTGGGGAAACCCATGTTTACACACGAGGAATGCACAAATTACACAGCTACAGCACCTGAGGTTATGACTGAATCAGGGTCACTGGAACTGTAAGGCAGAAGCACTGTTGACTGTGGACTGTGCCACTCTTTGGGATATGCAGTAAAAGGGATTGGTGGTTTATCAGTTGTGAATCACATGTTATACTATAAGTGAGCAGGACTGTGTAAAGGGAATAGGGAAATGAATGGAAAGTTTGCATTAGATGTCACAGGATTGCTCAAGCTACACTTCACTGGATGAGGATATGGCATGGGGAAAAAAAAAGATCTGAGGACTTCCTAGCCACACCATGCCTGGGATTGGACTAAGGGGAGCCTCTCACTGGCCTGATGTAACTTTGCCCATGTAAAGAGTGGCTACTTGTGTGGCTCATCCAACATTTTACCTTGTCTACACTTAGACGGTTATTCTCCTGCATTCCCATTAACTCAATCCAGAATCCAGGATTACACATTGGCTTTGCAGAAGTCAATGTTCAAAGGTTCAAGGTCGAATTCAATGTCAGAGAAATGTATACAATATACATTGTGAAATGCTTTTTCTTCACAAACATCCACGAAAACAGAGAAATCCCCCAAAGAATGAACAACAGTTAAATGTGAGAACCCCAAAGTCCCACCCCCCAGCTCCCCCCTCCTGCGCGTCAGCGGTGGCGAGCAACAATCCCCTCTCCCCCCACCGGCAAAACAAAAACCACACCCGCTACCAAGCACAATTATAAGCTAAGTGGTAGCAAAGACATAGGTCAAAGTTACCCCAAAGACTCTGTATTTCATCTGACATTCAACAAACCACAGGTTCCAAACCCGGCAAGGGAGAGGGAGGTGTCCCCCAGTTTCACAGCAAGTGGGAGACATAACAACAACCCGCTGGTTTATGATGTTAAAAGTCCATTTCATCACTTTTTTCGAGCTCTGTGTCTGAAAATTGCAAAGACCTCGAGTCTTCGGGCCCACAGCGAAAGATTTTCAGTCCTCCCCGACGACACACGAGTCTCTTGCCGTGACACCGACCCTCAATCTGCCCGACTCCAGAACCCCGAGACCTTAGGCTTCCAAACACGATCGAGACTCTCAGGCCAAACCCTTGGCATGTCGAATAACGGCAGTCGTGGAACCCCGAGAACGGGTCCCATTCCCACAAAGAACTGAAGCCTGCATGTAACTCCAGGTCAGGGTCTTCAAAAGAGCCCTGAAAGGGAAAAATAAAGATATTAAAGGTGGAAATAGAGCTGTTTCCGAAGAAGCAAGCAAAGGAGCCGCCGTTAGGCGCCATGATCCCTCCTAAGCTCCGCCTTCTTCAGAGAGTGGTAATAAATGGTTGAGAGGAGGCTGTGGACTAGTGGAGTGTCGCAGGGATCAGTGCTGAGTTTGTTGTTATTTGTCACCTACATCAACAATCTGGATGATAATGTGGTTAAATTTGCAGATGACCCCAAGATAGGGGGTGCAGTGGACCGCGAGGAAGACTATCAATGCCTGCGGTGGGATCTAGACCACCTGAAAAATGGCAGATAGAATTTAGTGCAAGTGTGAGCAGTTTCACTTTGGGAGGACTCACACGGTGAGTGATAGAGCTCTGAGGAGTGTGGTAGAATAGAGGGATCTGAGAATGCAGATTTATAATTCTTTGAACTTGGTGTCACAAGCAGATAGGATCATAAAGAGAGCTCTTTGTACATTTGCCTTCATAAATCAAAATATAGAGTATAGGAGCTGGGATGTTGTGTTGAAGTTGAATAAGACGTTGATGAGGCCTAATTAGGAGTACTATGTGCAGTTTGAGTCACTTACCTAGAGGAAAGATATCAATAATGAAAGAGTGCAGAGAAAATTTCCAAGGATGTTGCCATTTCTTGAGGACATGAGTTATAGAGAAAGGTTGAATGGGTTAGGACTTCATTCCTTATAGTGTAGAAGAATTAGGGGAGATTAGATAGACATATACAAAATTATGATGAGTATGGACTGGGTAAAAGCAAGCAGGCTTTTTCCACTGAGGTGGGAAAATTCATGGGTTAAGGGTGAAAGGTGAAATGTTTAAGGGGAACGTGAGGGGAATCTGCTTCACTCAGTGGGTGGTGAGAGTTTGGAACGAGCTGCCAGTGGAAATGGTGGAGACGGATCAATTTCAAGAGGAATTTGGACAGCTGCTGTACATGGATGGGAGGGGTATGGTCAGTAGGTCTAGGCCGATTAATAGTTCAGTATGGACTAGATGGGCCAAAGGGCCTACTTCTGTACTGTAGTGTTCTATGATTCTATGACTGTAACCTACTACTCATCTACACAATATGGGCCAGTACACTGTGAATGCCACCATGCAGAGATCTTCCAACCTTGTCTGCTGATAACCCCCAACTGACCTACAACAGGGTGCTCGGCCTTTTAAAGCAGCAGGCAATTGTGGGAAGGCAAAATAGGGAAGATGCAATCTGGAAACAGAAGTTCTGACCAGACTGCATCTACCTCTCAACTGTAAGGCCTTGCAGAATCCCTCATTGCCATATGCTGCCTGGTTTTCTAACGCCGGTGTCTACCGTTTACCTTCGACTCTCTGTGAAGGGTTGTCATTGACTCCAACACACAGAGCATTTTACTTCTCACAACAGGGAATTGAGCAGCATTGCACCATTTCTGCTGAACTCCTGTAGATTTCATCAAGTAGGATTTCTAAAAGAAGAAACAATACAGATTGAAAGGTGTACGAATTATGTGCAATTGGAGTGCTGCAGCTTTTTGAACTCGTAGATAAAAAAATTGTTAATGCTACTTTCTATCCAGGATTATTGATGATTGTTAAAAGACTTATGACCTTTGAATCTGTGTTTCATGGTGAGACTGTGAAGTAACACGGGGGAGAAGACCAGATCGGTCTGTGTGGAACTGATCTGCGTTGGTGGAAGGGAATGAAACAAAGAAGTGTGCCATCTTTTCAAGACAGGAATTCCTGGAAGGCTGACTGAGCCGGTGACAATGAGGACATGTTGAACTTCCTTGGCATCAATGTGCATCAGGCTTCGGCCACTGCCAGCATTCACAACAGCCTCTTACTTCTCAAAGAAAGGGCACTATCTCCTCTGCTTTGACTCAGAGTCAGGTCAGAATCACTGGCATTCTATATGTTGTGAAATTTGTTGTTTTGTGGCAGCAGTACAGTGTAATACATAACTAAAAAACTATAAATTACAAAAACTGATACATATATGTATATAATAAATAATTAGTGCAAAAGGAGTGCAATAAAAAGTGATGTAGTGTACATGGGTTCACTGTCTGTTCAGAAATCTGATGGCAGAGGGGAAGAACCTGTTCCTAAAATGTTAAGTGTGTGTCTTCAGGCTCCTGTACCTCCTCTTTGATGGTAGCAATGAGAAGAGTGCATGTCTTTTCTAAGGCATCGCCTTTTGAAGATGTCTTCGATACTGGGGGGGCTATTGTCCATGATGAAGCTGGCTGAGTTTGCAAATTTCTGCAGTTTTTTTCCAATCCAATGCAGTGGGCCCCTCCATACCAGATGGTGTTGTAACCAGTTAGAATGTTTTCCATGGTACATCTTTAGAAATTTGCTAGTGTCTTTGGTGACATACTATATCTCCTTAAAGTCCAAATGAAATATAGCCGATGTCATGCCTCCTTTGTAATAGCATCAATATTTTAGGCCCAGGATAGGTCTTCAGGGATGTTGACACCCAGGAACTTGTAACTGCTCACCCTGTCCACTGCTGATTCTGTCACAACTATGGATTCGGCAGCACAGCAGGTATGGCAATTGTGCTCGTGAGTATGTGCGTGTCAGCTAATTATTATTTCATTGTGATAGTATTTAACTCCATTCTTTCCGTTGTTGTGCTTGTCGAGACTTGAACCCAGCACAGCAATGCTTCGCTGCCTTGCCTGGGAAATTGGATTGAAGAGTCACCGGACTCTGAAGACTAGCGGTATTCGTTTTATATTTAGTTGTTCTTTTCAGCCGCAGTGTAGGCTTCGTTTTCCATTTGAGAGTTTTAGTTAATGGCCCTGTTTGACCTAGCGTTTATTGTTTTCTTTTCCTTCTAACTCTGTTCTTATTAAAGTCTGTGAACTATTGACCCGCTTCAGTGTCTCTCGTTCTGCATTTGGGCCATATCCGAACCTGATTCCTTGCTGAGGGCTGGTGTGTGCTCCCTTCCTGAAATCCACAATCAATTCCTTGGTTTTACTGACATTTTGTTCAAGTTTGTCGTTGCAACACCACTCAGCCAGCTGATCTACCTCACTTCTATATGCCTCCTTTTCACCCTTTGAAATTCTGCAAACAATAGTTCTATCCTCGGCGAATTTATAGATGATGTTAGAGATATGCGTATGGGTGTAGAAAGAGTAGAACAGTGGGCTAAGTATGCTTCCTCGAAGTGCGCCAGTGTTGATTATCAATGAGGAGAAGATATTATTTATGATCTACACTGACTGTGGTCTCCCGATGAGGAAGTCAAGGATACAGTTGCAAAGGGAAGGACAGAGGTTCAGGTTTTGGAGCTTGATAATTAGTACCGGGGGAATCTGCTGGTGGCTACAACCTGGATTTCCCTGCCTGGCCAGATAGTGAAGGCCAGTTTTCTCACAAGGATGATGAAGGCACAGAGGACCAAGTGCTGGTAGATGGATGAATGTAGATGGGTACTTGATGGACCGCATGGAGATGGTGGATCAAAGGACCTGTCCGAATGCTGTCAGACTCTATCAATCCACACTGCGCAATTTTATGGAAAACATAGTTGAACCCCTGCCATTCTACAAAAACAGGTAGGTACAGCTCGAGGGGCAGCTCCAGAGTGGTCAAGAGACCTGGTGTATGTTCAGCACTCCAGTAGTTTGCTGCCTGATATTTCTTGTGCGCAGGTAGCTTAGCAGTCATGTTTTAAACTGGTATCACTTGTCTCCAAACCTCAAATCTGCTTGGACATCTGAATAGGTCAGTGCAGATGGGCAGCTCCCTGAGCATTTTACAATCACGTGCACAGTTTTTTTTTATTTCTGTGTCCAGACCACCTGAACATTAACGGATTGGAACCCTTTCAGACTTGTAAACAGTGTACTGGGAGCCAGATGCATGCAGTCAATTACACCCCACATCTGTGAAAATCCACCAGAGACTCAGACCCATTCAGCCTGGACTCAGTGAAGGAAACTTTGAAGTCCTTGAAAACAAGGCAACAATATACTTCACTTACAAGCAGCCAACTGCAAAATACAGCATTTCTTTCCAGCTGATCTCTGAAAGAGTACCATGGCATGCAAGGTAACATTCAGATTCACAGTTAAACGTTTACCATTGCCTGGCCTATTCCAAATCCATTACAAAATCACTTGGGGCTAATCAGGTACACAACAGGTATTTAACTCTCAATTTTGTTGCCTTTCAAAACCTCAAAATCTATAAACACAGCCCTTTTAATATAAACATCAGGAACGTTTGGCAATCCAAAACTGGTTCAGAAAGATAATCTAATCATGACACAAACTTTACTGTTTAATTAAGACCATTAAAGTCTGTTCTATTTTACAAAATATGTTTCAGCGCGGGAGGAGTTGGAAATCATGAGCGTGGGTATTGCTGCTCATGGAAGAAATAAAATACAGTACAATGCAAGTCTTAGGTGCCCTAGATTTTTTATATGGTCTCAGATGGTATGGTAGCCACAGAGCCATGATCTCAACATCATCGAGGCTGTCTGGGATTACCTGGACAGACAGAAACATGCAACACAGCCAATGTCTGCAGAAGAACTGTGTCAAGTCCTCCAAAATGCTTGTAACAACCTACCAGCTGATTTTCTTATAAAACTACTCGACAGTGAACCTAAGAGAACTGGTGCAGTTTTAAAGACAAAGGGTGCTCACAAGAATTATTGATTTGGTTTAGTTTTTCCCTGTACACTGCTCATTGTTGACAATTGGAGGATCTTCATTTTATCGTTTTTTAAAGCATCTTCGCTTTACAGATTTTTTTTTACATGCACCTAAGACCTTTGCACATTTCTGTAAAGTCAGTTTGCAGACGATAATCATAAGGAATAAGAGGAGGTTTAGCTCTTATGGAGCTACATGTTTATTCCATCATTCTGTAACATTGTAACTGATCTAAATGTGCCTAACTCCACCCTCCTCTCAGGACTCCATGATCAAAAATCTGTCCATCTCTGCCTTTAATATATTCTGTGATAGTCTCCACTGTGGGACAGAGTTCTAAGCACTCATTGTCATTTGAGAAAAGAAATTCCTTGGTATCTCTGCCTTAAAATATGCCTCCTTATTCTAGACATCTATTGGAAGCATTAGTGAAGCACGTTTGATGTATAGTTGCTGTTTTAATGTAGGAAATGCAACAATCAATTTACCAGGTCATTTATTTTATCAATATTGATTGAATCAGGCATAGTGAGAGAACGTTTGGTTGATTATGTGGGGGAGCAGTCTGTAAAGCATTTCAGTGATAAATACTTGTACCTGACATTAAGACAGATTTAATTAGATTTTGATTGGGCAGTCTGTAATGGACTGTACTTTTTCTTTATGTTTCTGATGTCAACTATCAATGTTTTAAATAGAATATACATTTTAGTGCAAGTGCATTGCTGAACTTTCCATCTGTTTCCAGGTTAGTTACAGCATTCCACTGATGTCAGGGGTGTAACAATGCTGCCAAGGCTACCCACGAACAATTAAGAAAAGCAATTTCAAGACTGGGATGCTAACTCTTAGTAATCTCATGATTGACTTGTGTAATTGGTTAACTAATTAACGAAGACTGAAGTGTCAAGAATCTATTCAAATCCAGATTTACTAGAACAAATAGAGGAAAATTTCAGTATAAAATGGAAAAAATTAGAAGAAAAATCAATAATGGGACATTCTTTAAAAGTTATCTATTGTTGTCCGTTGAAATTAAATCATATGAATTTCAATTAAATTAATTTTAAATGAAGTGTAAAGTTTGTATATAGGACAGCGCTACCAGTTTTCCCCTCGATGAGCTGAACCACATCCTCTGCAGTTCACCTCTAGCCCATATCACAAACAATGATCACAAGCAAAAATAAATTCAATGGATGGATGGGGATAAGCTGGGCTATAGTTATGGCTTTGTAACTGCAATGAAAAGGCAGACAATGATTGCAATAAGGACCTTCACCCAAGCATGTCACTTTAAAGTGCAGCATTCATTTAATCTTCTGAAAGTATTGACTGGAAATAAAATGCACAGGAAAATATGCAATGGAGGGATATTGGTGTTGAACCTCTGCCTCTGCATATTTTATAAAATTAGACTTCATAACAATCATAAATTTTCTTTTTCCCACTGGTATACCAAATCTTTGTGCATGACAATCTAACAATAATCACTTAGTGATTCCGAAGCTCATGTAGTATTTCCCTGCACTGAAATGCTTTCTCTTATTATGCCCTGTGTATGCACGTATGTCTGGGTGCCAGGATGAAGATATGTCTCAAGCAAAGGAGGTGTAAGGCATTCCTTTCCTCCGCTGTAGCTTGCATGTCACCTTTGGCAAGGTATGGCACCTGCTTAGCCTCCCAATTAGGGACACATGAAGCCATGGGAGCAGGTGGTGGATGTTCGTATGAGCAGAGCTGGTGCATATCACAAGTCCTGGTTATGCGACCACTGACTGCAGGCAAACAATCTCTGAAGAGTACTGATAATGGCTGGGATCACCCCATCTTGTAAAGACACTGCCCAAAAGAAGGCAATGGAAAACCACTTATGTAGAAAACTTTGCCAAGAACAATCGTGGGAAGACCATGGTTGCCCACATCATACAACACGACACATAATGAATGAACACTTACATTTAATTCTTCCTGTTGATAAAATCAAACCAAATTGCACTCTCTCACTTAGGGCACTAAATAGTGTAATTTAATTTATTCTTTGCTGCCATATTGAGAAAAAATGCCATTCACTGTGGTCTTTGTCATTGAATTTATTTTGTAGTGTAAGATTGATACCTATTAATAAAATTATTATGATAAAAAACTTCTGTTTGCATTAACTAAAGTAAAACTTTGTCTTGCAAAGATTCAATGAAAAATGTACAAAGAGACCAGCCTAAACAGCAATTAATTATTTTGACAGATTTGTGTCCTAGATGAATGCTCTTGAAATAGTATTTCCTACTGCTAGTGACATTGTTGTATCCTGTTGTGTATATTATACTATTCACTCATCATTTAATTAGTAGATAGCTCAATCTTTGGGTGCCACATTTTATTTCGGTCTGTATTTGCCACATCAGATTTTGAATAAGTGTCCTTCCCTTCAGGCTTGTGACATTACAAGGACAGAACTTCATTCAACAGAACAGAATCAGTCTTTTTTACTGTCAGGGTCTTTCAGCACAGGTTAACTCAGAAACAGATTACTTCTTGCGTTTAACAGAAACTAATGGTATTTTGCATCCAGAAATAATCAAGTTTTCCAATCAACCTCAGAATTTATGGTCTGTGATTTAAATCATTGCCATTTCAGGAAACTAATTTAATTAAAGTAGCTTACTTAGGTTTGAGGTTCTGTTAACTTTCTATTTCTAATTACAGTAATGAAAATATTGGCAGGAAGAATAATTTGCAGTGCTATTGTGCTTCATAAATCTAAGTGTTTTCAGTTTCTTCCTTAATGAGAAAAATAGTTACATTATTTTTACGGAATAAGTTTCACATTTTTCTCGCTGCTGTTCCAAAATACCAGCACGCAAGTCCAGTCAATAATTTATTTTCTGAAATCAAGTCTCTGTTTCTTTCACAATTCTTATAAATATTACAAGATATAATACAATAGGCCATTTCTTTTTGGTTTCTTCCGACATTTGAAGGGCTGTTGTATGTTTACAAGCAGATGTTAACTTTAGGCAAAACTTCCTGTCATCAAGAAATTCACTCACCTCAAGAATTTTGCTAAGTCAGTAATTAACTCTATCATCTCAGGATTTTCACTGGTGTGATACTGAGTTTGGCTTTGGCCTCCATTTCCCAGTTAACTGACTTCTCTCTCACTGCAGAACCTGTTTGAGCTTAATTTCTCTCTCCCAGCTGCAATGGAAATTGGTTCAGTTTGGAGCGGTTGGGTAACATTCCATCTGTGGTTTCACCAAAGTTCTACATATATTTAATATAACATTTTTCTTGATTTTCAGTTACATTCCTTCAGAAATAAACCCAGAAATAAGTCTTTTTATTTGTTGCTGGTGTGTCTATTCATTTCCTGTGGATGATAAACGTGCCCAAGAATCACACATCAGTTTCAAACCAAATCTGTATTCCAGTACAGTATTAGATAAAACTTTGCTGAGAGTAATGAGGCTTCTGCCTGTGATCAGAAAGAGACTAGTGCCTCTGTTGTGTAATCCATTCTAAAATTGCACTAAAAGAGAGCCCAGCAGGAAAGCAGGAGGAAGTTTCTCACTTCAGTTTTGGTCTGACCTTGTCCCCAAGAATGTATAGATTAGTAAAGACATCAAAGTCACCCCACGAGATCTGACTTACGTTCTTCCAAGGATGATAGGATAATTTATTGATAAAAAAATATTTACCAAGTTTCTTGGTATATATTGTTGCCTTCCTCAGTGATACATGAATGAAAATCAACATTTCTGGTGTACAGAATTATAAGCAATTTTGAAGTCAAATCACAACACACTTGAAATTTGAAATTTGATTGTGGTAAATTAGACTTACATGTGTGTGAATTGTTTTTCACATTGGACAGGCACATCATGATGCTATTCCTAGTACAATCTTCATTTAGAGCAGTGGTTCTCAACTTCTTTAATGCCATGGACCAATACCAGTAAGCAAGGGGTCCGTGGTCCCAGGTTGGGAACCCCTGATTTACAGCATTGCAGGGAAAGTTTGATTATGTTCATCCAAAGAATATCAGTATTTGGCCAATCTCAACATAAACAGGTCTATATTTTGTTGTATTTTTGTAGAGAGGACGGGTGAGGCCTCATTGAGCAAGACACAATTCAGTGCGGAAAACCTAACCTGGGGGGAATCTCCTTGTGCCATTTACTTGCCAGTATTTTTTCTGGTCTCCATTCCCATACTCCAATGGTACTGACCCACAGTCACCTCTTTGCTAATAACCATCACCTGGCCCTGCTCAGCGATCTTTGACCCTACAGCTGATCATTTGGCTCAGGCCTTCTGGCTACCGGTCTCTCATATCACATCCCTTACCACAATATTGACTACTTCCAGTGAACCATCCCAGTCACTTGATAGCAGCCTGCCATCACCACCAGACTGCCAGTCACAATCCTCAAAACTCCGATAACTCTCAAATGTCTCTATAAACCCTTCACTCATTCACCTACCTCTGTCCACATGATTGATGACCAGAGAACCCAGCCACCACTACTCAGAAGCAACAGAACCTCCTCCCATTTTCCTCAGCATTAGGATTACTCTCATTGCACTCACCTCACTCACCAACAAGACTCTCTTTCCTTTGTGACCCTTGATTCGCAGATACTACTTAATTTTCAGATAGAAGTTTCAAGATTCCTCAAAAAAATATTGTTATTGTTGTAATTGTAATGCCCTGGTGAAGATTTTTACTGCTGTGCTCTAGGCATTACATTTTAGCAGCTCAGTAAGAGCAACCTGTTCTGCTTTCAGCATGTTTGGGTTTGAGCTAAAGATAACAGGCTTTGTTGTTCAACTTAGGAGTGTTGTGTCAGCCAATCAAAGTTCAAACTTCAAAATAAATTTATTATCAAAGTATGCACATGTTACTATATACTACCTTGACATTTATTTTCTAGCAGGCACTTGCAGGTAAGAAGAAATAGGTAAAAGGTACATCACATCCGGAGTTTCTCCGGTTAGGGGAGGATTTCCCTCCACGCCTCTCTGACGTAGTGGGGAACCGCGTATGAGGTAAGTTACAGCAGTGGTTTGCCATTGCCTTCTGCCGGGTGAGCTTCCAAGGAGATCACCAGCTCATAACCCAGCATGGAGGGAAAACGTACAGGGGAGCCGGCTGGATTTGAAATCGGGATCTTTCATCCCGACGTTCGGCACTGATGCCACTATGCCACCAGCCGGGTCGAGATACATCAACAAAAATTATACAAGAACAGATACAGACTAGCAGAATGCTAATGTACAAAAGGAGGCAAACTGTGCAAATAAAATATAATACTGAGGACATGAGAGGTAAGAGTCCATGAAAGTGAGTCTGTGGTTTGTAGAATCATTTCAGAGTAATGATGAATAAAGACATCCACACCCAGTTCAGGAACTTGATGGTTGTACAGTAATAACTGTCCCTGAAACTAGTGGTGTGGAACCTAAGTCTCCTGAATCTCCTGTCCAAAGGTTGTATGAGAAGATTGTATTGCCTGGATAGTCGGGGTCTCTGATGATGGATGTTACTTTCTTGTGACATCACCTCATGTAACTGTTCTCATTGGTGGGAAGGACTTTGCGTGTGATGGATTGGGCTGTGTCCACCTCTTTCTGTGGCTTTTTCATTCCTCAGAATTGGTGTTTCCATACCAGGCCGTCATGCAGTCAGATAAGATACACTCCACTGTGTATCTCCAGATGTTTCTCAAAGCTTTTGGTCACATGCCATATCTACGCAAACTTCAGATAAAGCCGAGGTGCTCTTGTGCCTTCTTTGTGATGATATGTACAGAATTCAAATTTAATTTATTTCAGGGATTTCAGCCTTAATGTTATCACCTGGAATTTACTTCTTTCAATGTTACAAATATTTTGTTATTGAATTCCACAAAATTTGTTTGCATCTAAGACTAGCCAAAAGTATCTGCTCCCTGGTGTCCTTAAATACAACTTAATGGCTGTGCTGGAGTCTGGCTAGAAAGCTACATTAATAGGAGCCCTGTCTTTTATCCTTCTGTTTCATAAACAAGAGAAGAAGTACACTTAACAGATTGCAATAAGGTAGGTTGTCACCAGTAGTGAATCATTACCTTGTGTATAGTGCATGCAACTTCCTTTTGCATTGAGGAAATGCGAAAGAAAATTAGTTGTGAATTAGACAGAAATCAACATGAATCTTTTCTGTGCCTCTGACATGGACCAATTTCACTCCCCATCCCCATGCCCACTGGTATTTAATCATTAGCTGAAAGACAGTTCAATTGCTGCATTTTTCCAGAGTGTACTATTTATACTTCAATTGTGAACACATGGATGAGGATGAATTTTGGGGTTCACCATGATTGCAGAGAGTCCTGTACAAATATGCATTTTCCTTTACATTTCAAATTACAGCAGAGAAGGTTTAGAGTTGGTGTCCTCAGCAACCCTAAAGATTGGCCTAGAGTTGGCTCAGGAGTTCGTCATTGCAGGCAAAGTGACTGGGAAGCAATGTTCATTTTGTACAAGAGCCAGTTCTACAAAATTCTACTGGAACAGGCCCAAGAGTCTGCAGTTAATGCAACTAAAGAGCTTTCCTGAAGTGAATAAAAAGAAGTTTGTAGATTGGCAGTCCTTTATTGAGAATTGGGCTGGGATGTCGGTTAGAATGAGGGTTGACTCAGGCACTGATCAAGGAGAATTGGGACTTCGGGACCTCAGTGTTGGGGTTGAGGTATCAAATGAGGAGTAATGATTCTCAGGAAGAACTGAGTCACATTTGGATTGGAATGCTGTTCATTTTCAGGATCTGTTGGGGTGGGAAGCTGATTTGAGTTTGGATATAGTGGTGCTTGGTCCAGCAGCCCCAGGGAGAGGAACAACAAGGGAATCTTGAGAGCCTGCCTAAATGTAGACAGTGCCCAGCATGAAATTCCATGGGTTGAGATCTGCAAATCATTTTAAGTCCTGCCACAGCAGACCGCACACTAATTGTGAAGGTACGTACTGCATGTGTGGTCCGTGCTATTTGGATACGCATCAATGCATTTCCTGCTTCTCACTCCATTGTCAGTGCACAGCAATGCACATGTCTGGGCAGATCAGCATGTTACCTTGCCAGTTGCTGAGAGGATGCAGTGGCAAAATCTCAAATGATGCATTATGTTCAATTCTATCAAGGAAGATACTTAGAATTTGTAGGCCCACAAATTTGATTGTATTTGTATAAAGGGATGTCAGTTATGTTCAGCAAAATATTATTGGGAAGTATTCATTTTTTAAAAATATATGTCATCTCCTTCCAGAAAGCTTCCAAGGTAGTATTTGGAGCTGTTGGTGATATTGAAATCTTTCTTTTGAGAGAAGCAGCATGACTTTCTCTTTTAAATAAATTTCTTTTATTCGATTACAAATATACAGTATATTTAAGATCCATGATATTAATGATGATCCAAATATTGACTATCCTTGAATAAGACTCCATGATAATAAAAATGCTTTATGCAAACTAGAAACACAGTTTCTAAAGTAGGTTGTCTTCAAAAATGTTCAACTTTTTATGTTGTTATTGATCTAAATGAATATCTATGTAAATGAACATCACTGAAATATGCATGTTCTTATACCTGTGAAGATTGTTATGTCAGCAGACAGATCAAATAATCCTTGAGCAGTTCGAATGCACCAGCTAGAAACCTTTGAAGCAAGCAACAGGATCTTGGTTTCAGAGATAATTGACATTTACATTCTGTGGCTACTTTATTAGGTACACCTGTACATCTGCTTATTAATGCAAATATCTTATCAGCCAATCATGTGGCAGCAGCACAATGCATAAAAGCATGCAGACATGGTCAAGTGGCTCAGTTGTTGTTCAGGCCAAACATTGGAATAGGGAAGAAACGTGATGTCAAGCTGTCATGAAGGCAATAACCACACATTGCAACAGTACTGTGCAGAAGAGCATCTCTGAACACATAACACATCAAACCTTGAAGTGGATGGGCTACAGCAGCAGAAGACCACAAACATATATTCAGTAGCAACTTTATTAGGTATAGGCGGCACCTAATAAAGTGGCCACTGAATGGATCTTTTGCCATTTTCACACAAGACTGGTTGGAAGATCGAGAATTGATTGACAGACAGAAAACAGAGTAGGAATAAATGGGTCTCTCTTGGAGTTGCAAGTGATACCAAGTGGGATACTACAGAGATTGGTGCTTGGGCACCAATTTTTCAAATGTATGTCATTGAGTTTGATGAGCAAATGCAATGCAATATTTCAAAAAGTTTGTGGATGATGTGACACTGGGTGGAATTATAATTGTAATAGAAATGTGAATAATCTTCATGATGATTTAGGCAAGTTGTGTAAGTGGGCAGATCCATGGTGGATGCAGAATAATAGATGGACATGAAATTATCCACCAGTAGGAAAGAGAGAAGGGTGATTTAAATGGTAATAGAGGAGGAATGCTAATGGACAGGGGAATCCCTGTACCCATACAGAAATCACTGCAAGTAAACATGCAGCAAGCAGTGATAAGGGCAAGTGGTATACTAGCCTTCATTGTCTGAAGTCTTAGCTGGAGGAACAATTATACTGGGACTTGGTGAGACTACACCTGGAAATTCATCTGCTGGTTTGGTCTCCTTACCTAAGAAACTATGTATTTGCTGTGCAGAAAGTTCAATGAAAGCTCACCAGAGTGATTCCTGAGATGGCAGGATGGTCATAGGTGTAGCGATTAGATTCATTTGGCCTGCATTCATTAGAGTTTAGAAAAGTGAGGGATATCTTTGAACTGTACAATATTCTGACAAGGATCACCATATTGTTTGTAGGGAGGTTGATTCCCCTAGCTGGAGGATCTAGAACAAGAAGGTCACAGTCCAAGGTATTGGGAGAGTCATTGAGAACTGAGATGAGGAGAAATTTCTTCACACAGAGGGTGGTGAGCCTGCAGAATTTTCTACTGTAGAGTACATTTAATAAGGGGATGCATACAAAATATCAAGATGTTTAGGGAGAGAGTGATTTGACAGAGGGACAACCATGATCATAATGAATGTTGAAGTACAAACATAGATTCGGAAGGATAAATGGTTGATTCCTGCTCTTATTTTCCTTTGTTTCTATGTAATTAGATATGCATTGCACCTCAGCCTTTCACAGCTGGTAAAAAAAATCTCATGATTTATCACAGTTACTGGCAGTATCTGAGAGAGTTAATCATCTGTGAGTACAAAGCTCTTTTGGAAAGTGCTTGGTTCAAATGATTGCACCCTCCCAAAATTTAGATAATGCAATGAACATCTCAACTTTTAGTGTCTTAAAGGTGACTCTTTATTTCTGAACTTAACTTCTGAGTGAATGCGAGCAGTTATTTGTTAGTGAAATAGGCATGACTTTGTTGAAAGTGTTTAACTCAGCAATGGTCATAGATTGAATCAGGCAATTTATTTATGTGCCTCAGTTTTGCAGTACTCAGGAACTTTACCCAAAGAATCATTAGAAAATAGCTTGTAAGTTCTGGTGAGGTAGATTGACTGTACAGGTGTATAAGATGCTCTCTCGGACAAAGTGGGAGAATGAAGATATTGCTAATTAACATGTAACCTCAAAGTCGCGAATCGTGAGAACCAGGGCATGTTAAATGATGGGATTATTATACAAAGCGAAGGAATTAATGCTCCTTCTAAAATGGAACTTTCAGCATCATTTAGTAGCATTTTTGTATTAAATATTCAAATGTTTAAATAATTAAAAAGGAATTGTTTAAGTTGTGAAGGTTGCCAGTGCTTTTATATTTTTATGTGGCGTTGATCTGATTTTTCTGAGCATTTAACGTAAGGCACAATATTAAAACTTCTCAGTATTTTAGAACTGGAGTTCAGTTCTTTAGAACCTATGCTAGGATATGATATTTGATTTATGCCTGAAGTTTGCACACAGGTCTGAGTGTAGCAGAGCCAATCTCGAGGGAAGGATTTGCATATTGATTCCTGGGGAATGCCCTTGAATGTGCGTCCACGCCTGTCATCTCTGCATGCAGGGCTGTGTGAGCAGCATTGCAAGCAGGAAGGCAGAGAGCCGCCTGTGTACTATTGCGGGTAGTGCTTGATAGACAACCGAATTGCACACAGGAAAGGGGACTGCAGGAAGCAACCATAGCAAAAGGATTGATTATTAAACTTCTGAAGGAAACAACTGGCAAATTTATTACATCAGATAAGTGGTAAGAGTATTTCTCTGCTTATTTTCTGCTTTGCTGAAAATTGCCTTTTAATTTCACTCAGCAACCAACTTTATTGAATGTGAGATTAAAACACATCCTTTTCATTTTTAAAAACTGGAAAGAATAGCAGTTTATTGTTAATGGATGTTTGTATACCATAAATATATGCTTCTGTGATTGTTATCTCTAATGGATCTGCAAGTAGGATTTAAAAAAGAGTTAAATTTTTGTGCACGATCTTTCCTGACTGCTCAGTTAACCTAACAGTCGTGGTCTGGTTTAACACCACAATAGGAATGAGTCTACAATTTTATTCCTAGTCCAACTGTATTTATCATATCCAATAGCACATAGAATTTTTTCATGAAAAAAGATTACAGGAAATGTAAGTGATTTTTGTTCTTAAATGAGGAAAGAAACTTGAAAGATTGATACTGCAGTGGTCTCAAAATGCACATGTACTTTAATCTTGTTCCATAGTGCTAAAATGTATAATGCCTATCTCAGCAGACTCTCAAGTCTTGCCTGCATTTAAAAGAAAGCATAAAAAAATTAGACAATATCCCCCGCAATGCTCTACATGCTCTTAATGGAAACACCCTATGGGTTCCCATTAATCAAAGACCATGCAGTGTTTGAGGATGGGTTTGATGTTTACCAAGTGTTTCCCTAAAATGGATGTTTTCATTTACCCTGAGCAAGGTCTACAGCTTTTAAATTTCTTTATCTTTCGCTTTTACCTCTAAATTCTAAAACAGTATTTTTCATTACCAGCTCATAAACTTTAGCCATCAAATATATCAGAGACAAATTTCAAATAAAAGAATGAATAAAATTTATAACAGCGTAATTCTCATTTGTAACCGGTCTTGAATGCAAATAATTTAATATCCTGAAAATGTCTTTCAAAATGATCCACCAAATAGAATTCATTTTAGGTGACATTATGAGGACCAGTTTGTCTTAGCAAATGTACTCCGCTCAGTGAACCAGAAGGTAGTGAGTTCAGGCCATTCTCTAGGACACATATGCATGATGTAGTATTATATTAAGTGAGGTGTTGGCGTAATCTATCTTTTGGAAGAAATGTTAATGATTTACTGGTCTTCTTCTGGGATCAGCCAATGTATCTGGACTCTCATTCAGCACATTGCAGTTTGGGGGATTTTATGGTGTGCAGACTTACTGTTTTTGTCTTCACGAGAGAGGCTACACTCCCAAAGAAATTCATTAATTACATGAGACTATGATAAGGCATTTTGTGATAGTAGAGGATTCAGCTGGATTCTTTAACTTCTCCAAATGGTTTCCTCGGTGATGTAGTTGGTAAATGACACCGAGCTTCAGGACTAAACCGTTCAAATTGGGGAACTTCTGCGTTATTCCATGGCCTATGTCCAGCTGCTCTCTACTTTGTCAAGAGTTGGGATAATAAGGAATACTGCCAAGACAGGATTTGTGCAGGACACCATTCCCCATGAAAGCTCTCTTTTGGCTCTCATTAGTCAAGGATCCCATTTTAGAATACAATTAGACAAATGAATATCAGGTGAAAGCAAGATAGGCCTCATTACTGAGTTGTCTTCATCCTAAGCATAGAAAACCCAGAATATCCACACATCTAAAGGTTAATGGCATCAGAAGAAAAATATATCCACTCCTTCCAGAGGGTTAGAGAAAAATATATGAACATAATATGATTATATTCTCAAATTAATTGAACAAACGTAGGCATTTCTGGATTCATGTAAAATGATAAGCAGTTTGCCAAAACTAAAACATTACGCAAGGATCTGGTTGCAGATCATTCAGTTTAATGATAATTAGAGGAAAATACTCAACACTGAATCAAAGAATGTAAGCCTTAATGTATCATCTACCAAAATAGAACTCAGACAACTCTAATGTATCAATGAAGCCGTTATTTAATTTTATCTCATGAGTAAGTGGAAAAATACTTCGACATACATTTCCACCTGTGGTAGCTATGAACAGACTCTTCATGATTGGAAACTTCAGTATACTTTCACTCCCAGTTAATATCATGAGGGTGGGAATGTTTTCTGCTTGTGGAATAACAGAAGAAAGGATTGTTAGAATATTAATAGAAATGATCATCTTAACACTAGCTTTATCACAAATGCCGTTACTTACCACTCTCTAACTATCTTTACTCGACGCACCTTCAAAAGCCAGATGTTTTAAAGTTAAAGGAGAATCGCTCTACCTGTGATATTGTGAAGACCTGTCAGCTCACTTATTGGGCCCGGGCTTCATTGTCGGAAGGTTAATTTCATGGTCCCTTCACATGCATCCCTGGAGGGCCTTCTATTTCAGCAAGCCAGGCTCCTTTGAACTTTGTTAGCGCCCTTCCATTTTTCAGAGGTGTGGAATGGTGTGTCTGAATGAATGGGATCCCAGAGAAAAAACAGAATTTTGGCTCAGTCTGGAATCATGAGGAAAGGGATGTGTGGAGTGGGGGAGGGAGAGATCCAGACAGTTGGATCTTAAACAGGAGAGAATGACTTCTGCGTGATAGAAGTGGATCAGAGAGGAAATAGTGCTCTGAGATTTAATCATAGTTCCGAGCAGGAAATTGCCCACAGAGTCACAGATTGTCTATGTATTTTAAAAGATGGTTAAATGGGTTGCAAGATTTTATTTATCTACTTTAATTACACTCTTCCTTCCACTTGATAGACATGAAAAACATTAGCAGTTTTTGCTCAAGTAAGTCCTTCCATTCACTCATCCCTTAAAAGGACACATGAAAAAGATCTCTCAGAGTTCTCTGTCTATCACCTAGGAAAACCAAGTAATACATGTCATCAGAACATGAGTAGACAGTCACATGACCCCCCTGCACATCAGAAACTGACTCGCTGCTCATGATTTGGCAAAGGCCTAACCTGCCAAGTTCAGCAGACCTGACGTAAAAGAGTTACAATCGCAAGATAACTGAGCTTTTATGAATGTCCAGTCACAAAATTTTAGATAATGTTTTCAACCCATCCTAATAGCAAAGTAGGGAGAGAAAATAGCATAGAGAGAGAAATATGCCTTTCATTACTGGTGCTAAACAATTGCATAAGCTGTTTGGGTCCTAATGCCTTTCCCTTGGACATCATCAGTGGCGTGGAGAGGGGAGACTTGCAGCATGGGCAACTGCTGGTCTTCCATACAACCTTGCCCAGGCCTGCGCCCTGGAAACCTTCCAAGGCGCAAATGCATGGTCTCATGAGATTAACGGATGCCTATAAACAATGGCAGGAATCTCGGCAGCTGGCTGTGTCATCTCCTCATATCCAATTCTACTGATGTCGTGGATCTGAAATATGCACAGTCACTAATAATGGTGCAGGTTTTAGCTCTCAAGATCAAAGTGATTTTTTTCTCCTAATTTCTCAATATTTTCTCATCCATTTGGTCCAGCTGATATTTATAAACTATGTCATCAACTGAGTGGCTTTAGATTCCAAGATCATCCAATAAAACCAAACTTCAACAGCCCATAAACTATATGGGCTAAGGACCCAAATTTAACATAGTACCACCATAAGCATGTTTGATAAGCATAATTTTCAATCAAGTTTGAAACACAAATAAAATCAGAGAATATTGGAAATACTCTGGAGGTCTGGCAGAATATGTGGGAAGAAAAACAGAGCTACAGTTAATTTCAGATCAAAGATACTTCTACTGAACTGGGGAAGAGAACCGGCCAATTCTTACACAAATCGAAATTGTAGAGTATGATACTGAGCAGTAAAAACTCGAATGTCCAAATTGAAGATGATGTTCCTTGAGCTTATTTTGTGCCTCTTTATATCATTGCAAAAGCCGTGGAGCGATAAACCAAAGTGAGAATGAGATGGAGAATTAAATAGGCAGGGAATAGGAATCTCAGGGTCAACCAGTAGGAGAGACCACATTGTGAACATAGATTGCTGTACACCAGAATGCCTGAAGTATCAATGAATTGAAACTTACCATGGAAGCACTGCCTGAGTCCTTGGATGATGGGGTGAGAAGAAGTCAATGGACAAGTGTTTACCTCCTGTGGTTGCATTGGGAAGTGCCTTGAGACAGTGAGAGTGTGTGGATATGCAAGAGAGTACTGGCAAGTCTCAAATAGAACAGTTCCTTTTGAGAAGTGATGGTAGGGATGAGGATAGGATGTGTTTTTTGGTGGAATCACACTGAAACTAGCAAGAAATTTGAGGAATGATCCGGTGAATACAGAGGCTGGTAGATGGAAAGAGAGGACCAGGGGAATGGAGACATGATAGGAGACAAGATAAAAGCAAGTGTGGTCAAGATTACAGTGGTGTCTGCAGGCTTGCAGTGAATATATTTGATTTCCAAATTTGCACTTCAAAGCAGTTGTATATTACATAACACTACTCATCTGAATCCTGAAGCAGAACATTGAAATAAATCAGCAGGTCAATATGAAGGCAAAAGATGGGAGTCTCCATTTTGTGTTGAGACATGGCATTAGGACTGAACAAAAGGACTGTTTTTGTTTCAGTAAATTTAGTTCTAGAGCAAATGTATAAATCCATTTCTGGTCTCATCATAGGAACCAAATAGTTGCACATAATTGTTACTGCACGTCATAAATTAGGTGAGGTCTATTCAAACACCTATTACAAAACCATTTACATTTTCACTCATATTAACTACAATGAAAAGCAGGAGAGGTGTTTAACCAGTACCTGATTCAATGTTGTCTATTTATACTATACCAAATTCCAAAATGTGACTTGTTCTTCCAAAAATTTGGCTTAAAAAGTTGGAGAATAGCAGATGTTGAGCATGACTATGTATTTACCAAAATGCAATAAGCACACGCAAAATGAAATATTGAAATATGATCAGTTACTTGTTTAGAACATGAGATGTGTTTGAAATGATGTTTCTGCTATTGTTTCTTCCATGTTTGACTCCATGAAAAAAGTTTGTCTTCTCATTTAGCATGTTGATTGCATGTTTTCTTGTGTTTCTGGTGTGTAATATATTCAGTAATGGCTGGCAATAAAAAGAAAATGGAAATTTGGAGTAGAAATGAAAAGAAATTGCACAGCAGCTCAGTTATCTGAAGGGAAAGCAAAAGTTAACAATGTGGAAGAATTCTTTTCAGTGAAAGAGTCTCCTCAAAACATTAATCTTTCTATTTCTAATGTTAATTCTGGGTCACCGGCACAAATTATTTTGCACAAAAGCAGTGGGATGTAAATTCCTTCATGCCAGGTACATTGTTACTATACTGGAAAAGTAGACCATTCACTAGCCTGAAGTAAATTAATGCACCAATATTCTTATGCAACACAGTTGTAAGAAGAATGAAGGTGAAATAAACCATCCCAAATGTCTTGATACTTCAGTGCAACAACAGTATAATTTAATAGAATCTCTTGATGGACTTACGGCAGCAGCAGAATGCTGAATGCCAGCAAGGTGGGCAGCTGGAATATTATTTCCCTGGCAATTTTTATCAACTCACTTGAAAGATCCTCATCCACAGCATTAGTCCAGATTGGCTTCAACGCTCCCGCTCAGGTGCCAGCTGTGCTCACGCACTCTCTGCCAGGACAGTTAAACTGACACTTCCAATTAAGACTTCCATCCCCTCTTCCAAGAGATATTATATAAAGGCTTTTGTTGTCCCATCCCAATACAAAATACCAACACCTTTCATGCCATCTGCGAGCATTGGCATACAGACTGGTACTGTCTCCCTCCTCATTTGTAACCAGAACTGTTCAACAATCCAGACAAAAAGTGAAAATTCTTCACAGGATCAGGCATGCAAACACCGACCCCATCTTCTCCGAATAATATCAAACTTCAAAAACTGTCTACTACTGCCAATCGTTCATGCTATTCTCCCAGGAGCACCTTCAAGTCCTAACACAAATCAACTACCTTATGTAAACATAAATCATCCTTCTTTCCTCGAGCACAGCACTCAGAATCATGATTCATTTTACTTCTTCCATTATGTTTACTGGTTGACCAAGTTGTTTTCAAATGCACCAGGCTCTGCCCCATTGGTTTGCAGTGAAAGCAATTTGACCATAAGACCATAAGACGAAGGAGGAGAATTAGGCCATTTGGCCTATCAAGTCTGCTCTGCTATTTCATCATGGCTGATTGATTATCCCTCTCAACTCCATTCTCCCGCCTACTCCCCATAACCATTGACACCCTTGCTAATCAAGAACCTATCAACCACTGCTTTAAATATACGCAATGACTTGGCTTCCACAGCCATCTATGGCAATGAATTCCACAGATTCACTACTCTATGGCTAAGTAAGTTCCTCCCTATCTCTGTCCTAAATGGACGTCCCTCTATTCTGAGTCTGTGCCTTCTGGTCCAAGATTACCCCACTATAGGAAACATCCTCTCCATACCTACTCCATCTAGGCCTTTCAATATTCGATAGTCTTTAATTAGATTTCCCCCCCCCCCATTCTTCTAAACTAGAATGAGTGTAGGCCCAAAGCCAACAAATTCTCTCATATTTTACCCTTTATTTCCTGGGATCATTCTGATGAACTTCCTCTGGACCCTCACCAATGCCAGCTCGTACTTTCTTAGATAAGGAGCCCAAAACTACTCACATTACTCCAAGTGCAGTTTGACCAATGCCTCATAAAGCCTCAGCATTACTTCTTTGCTTTTATATTCTAGTCCTTATATATTTATATAATTGCTTTGAATTACACTATATACTTGCTTTATGATTTGTGAGAATTATTCTACTTTATTTTAGGCAATGCTGTAGGATTGGGAAGAATTTGCTGCCATTCCTAGTTCCATGGATTATGAGATGACAGATGAGGTCAATGTACAAGCCACAGAGAAGAAAGTGGCGATGAAGCGAGTGGGTGGATGGGTTGTATTTCACTAGGCTACCATATATTCCTAAAGAAGAGGCTTGAGATTCTCAATGCCTTTAATGACACTGTTCAATTAAGAATACTTGTGGACCAACGAGTCCAGAAATCAGTGAGGATACCATCTACATCGTTTCCAGGAGGCTTTGAGAATGTCCTTGAACCATTGCCTCTGTTGACTGTACTCTTTTCAGTAAATGCTGACTGGCCTGCTGAGTTCCTCCAGCATTTTGTGTTTGTTGCTTGGATTTCCAGCATCTGCAGATTTTCTCTTGTTTATGCTCGAAGTAGAATGCCTGTTTCAGGACTCTGAAATCAGGCAAGGATGTAGCCTGTCCGTTGAAATTGGTTGTGCATAATTAAAGGTTCAGTGTTGGAAACTTAGACTAGGAGAGGATGCTGACTTTGGTCCATTCATCTTGCCACTGGTTTTTAATGGTTTTGCAGAAAGAGCACTTGCTGTACATTTCCATTGCATTGAAATACCTACTGTACATAGCCTATATCTACAAGAGTCTAGAGATCAGTTTTGATGGTTTATCAAATTGAATTCATCATACTTATTTTTGCTGAAACTCATTTAGTTAATCACTATAGTGAAAACTTCTGAGATACAGCTAAAGTAGGCAGTGCTTTAGAACTGAATGCTGTTGCAGGTGGGCAGGTCACAGAGCAGGAAATTTAGCAAGACTACTTCATCATTGAGAAACCCAAACTGAAGATAGCTTTAAAAAAAAATCCAGAAGCATTAATTAATTTCCTTGGGATAGAGACTTTCTTGGTTTCAAAAAAGTCTTTTTACATTAATTACTTCAATTTTGAGGACTTTAATGGCCCGCACAAGTGTATTGAGGGGAAACTTACCATAGTGTTCAATTAGATCCTTGGACACTGCCAACTTACATGCCCATCAGGCGTCCTGGGCATTGTTTTTTAAACAGGTGTTAAAGTTTGCTGAAACTCAGATCCTGCTCAACATTGCTTTCACTTAAAATTCCTCAACTTTAGCCCAGGAATGGCGTACTTCTAGTGAATTATGATGAGAGCAAAAAATATGATCAATGACCACTTTGTTAGGTGCCTCCTGCACATAATAATGTGGCCACTGAGCGTATGTTCATGGTCTTCTGCTGCTGTAGCCCATCCACTTCAAGGTTTGATGTGTTGTACATTCAAAAATGCTCTTCTGTACACCATGATTGCAACGCGTGTTTATATGAATTACTTTCTCCTTCGTGTCAGCTTGAACCAGTCAGGCTATTCTCCTCTAGCCTCTCTCGTTAATAAGGTGCTTTCATCCACAGAACTGTTGTTTTTGTTTTTTACACCATTCTTGGTAAATTCTAGATACTGCTCTGCATGAAAATCTCATAAGATGAGCAATTTCCAAAATACTCAAACCATCCCTTCTGGCACCAACAATCATTCCACTGTCAGGGTCATTTAAATCACATTTCTTCTCTACACTGATGTTTGGTCTACACAACTGAACCTCCTGACCATGTCTGCAACCTTTTTTACATTGAGTTGTTGCCACATGATTGGCTGAATAGATATTTGAATAATGAACAGGGGTACAGGTGTACCTAATAAAGTGGCCACCAAGTGTATGTATAACAGTTTTACCCATTATAGAGTAAACTGTTATAGAGTAATGGATCGTTATAAAGAGTTGTTTTAAACTTCACAAATAGTCAAACTGAAAAGTAAGAGCGTACAGTGATAGGACATAAATGATAAACTTGTAATTTTGCAAAAGCAATTTCTAATCTGAAATGGAATGCAATCTGGCGTGATGCCATGACCTTAGCAAGGAAGGGGGATGGCCAGCAAGTCTCTGAGATCACTCATCTAAATTTTATGGTGGTTTTAAGAGCATTAGCTGTGGTTAAATGATTGCACTTCATTTATGATGTTCCTGTTCTTTAAGTACTTTATGGACAATAAGTCTTTCATTTCTTAAGTTTCTAGGCATTGTCCTCAAGCTTGTGTTTGCATTAAATCAGGTAGTAATCCTACTCTGTGTTTTCATCAGATGAAAGATATATTGTATAATACAAGCTGGAACAAAAAACATTGCAAATACTAAGTGATTTTGCTGTGACGGTAAGGATGTAGACCAAGTGTTTACAGTGGGTAATGCTAGTTACTGCAGTACTACATGATTGAAAATATAAGTTACCAAAGAATGAAGAATGATATTGACATTTCTGGGCCATTATTCAATGAAATGCTTCCTGTCAGAGATCACACATTCATACTTGGCATAATTTCCATGTCAGAAACACATCTAGTTACACTATTGCTATGCAACACTTCTTCTGGAGAAGAAATTAGAATAATCTTTCTCTGGAGCAACCATCATTCCTCACTCCCAGGAAAACCAGGCTTCGCAGTGTAATGGCTGACTGTGATCTGTATCTATTTACCCTCTCAAGGACTTAAACCCCGACTCACCCTCCAACTGCCTAACCTTCCAGTACTCTGGTCATCCTAGTAACAATTAATCAGCCAGGCCAGGCAAATTTCCACTCACTTTGGATAGAAGCCCCAATCCCAACTCTGCCATTTTGTGATCACTGGCCGAAATTTTCTCTGATTACATAATGAAGTTACCTCGGCAACAGGTGCCAGGCCTTAGGACACGGATTTGCCATAGCCGTGAGCCTGGGCAGTGCATTCTCAGCTTATCAGTAGTGTTAAAGGCTACTGAAATGGTAGGGTTGGGTACCAAAGTAGGGACTGGCACACAGTCCCTCCCACCATGTAGCACACCCTTTGGTGTGCTCTAGAATACCTTAGCTGCAAAGTTCATTGTTTCTAATGTTCTGAACCCAAAACCTAATATGCTGAAGGATATAAAGAAACAAATATCAACTTGTTCAAAAACAAAATCGAAATCTTTAGCATCCTGAATGAAAATTAACCTTTGAAGAATAGTAAATGTCTGGGAAATGGCTGATGATGCTCTAGAGGGTCCTACTCTTCAGATCAAAGAAAATAAAGATGAAGGTGAAATACATCAGTAAAAAGTACCAAGTATATTGGAGCAGGTTAATAATTTACTGTATTCATTCATTCCTTTGGAGAGGCTATCTTTTAGCTTGTTACATCCCCACCCCTCCATTGTTGCTGTTTGCACCATTCATGTTCCAGATGGAGAATTTTCCTGTGCAGTCAGCTATTCGTCAGTCACATTGACTCGCAGTATGATTGACAAAGAAATAATGCTCATTTTCTTTTCCCTCATGTCTAATGACTAATAGCTCAGTCAAACAAAATAATATTGAAAGCAGTTTATAAATAGTCTCTGATATATTGATGTATATCTGACATGGAGGTCCAATTTCAATGTAGCTTCAGTCTAAACTGGCAATTTGTAGCATTAGGTCATTTTAAGCAGGGTTTGAATACAAGAAATCTGCAGATTCCCAGAAAGGATCCCAAAAATGTTCACTGTGAAGGAAGCTGTGTCAGAAGCAATTCACTCTTGGATTTTTCACCCAAAGCTTCCAATTGAATTGTTAGATTAGAACAAACCTGACTGGAACTTATTAACATGAAGGATTTATTTTCAGTTTGATTCCTTACAAAGGTTTGTTAAATGTCACTTAAAGGTCATTCTTTTTCTCCTGCCATTATGGTAACAGAAAGCAGTGGTAGTCTTTCTGTTTTCAATGTCCAGCCTAAAATAATTGCTACTTCTGTATGAAATAGTTTGACACTTAGTGTGATGTCCTTTTTCTCATGATGCTGTTCCATTATTTATGACTTTGAGATGAGTACTAATGCTACTTTATGTGGTGAAAAATTCTAGCAAAAACAATTAAGCTTGAGAAGTTAATGTGGACCCAGGCATGCTGAGGCGAAGCTCTGGAGATATGGATCAGCTAGTTGCTCTTATTTAACACCCAATATCACCAGATGCATTTCCCCAATTAATTTTTGATGCTTCTTATACATTCAGTATTTAGATGAAAGAGGTCATGGATGCACATTTCAATAGACAGCCAATAACACTGTAAACCTGTACGCTTAAAATATTAATCAGAAAGCATCTAGTATGCCATTTTTGTTCTCCTCCAAAAAGTAAAATATGTCTTTAAATTGAAAATTAGGTCAGAAATGCAGGCACTATTCATCTAGTTGTTTTATATTAATTTATAAACCATAAATACAAAAATGAAACTGCATCATTCGGAATGAAAGTATATTTGCAAACAAGATTGGACACAATCTACTTCCCTAAGGTTACCCAAATGAGTTCTGGTTCGTAAAGAAAGGGAAAGTAACAGTTTGTGCTTTATTTCCTTTGTCTAAAGATAGAACAGATGATTGTCCTCTCCAGGCTAAAGTGACCTGGATCCTCAGCATCTTACTGAAGCAATTCTCAGATATTTTGGGGCAGGGCCAAATTTTAAATGGGGGTGACTAAAGTCACAGTCTGATATGATAGGGTAATTAGGGGAAATTTCCTTGCTGCAGAGAAAAAGATTTGATTACTCTACAACATACTTCTAATACTTCTAATTCAAAAAAACTTCACAGTATCAGGAATAATTTTAGCTGAAGATCTGATATTATTAGTTAATATAATGTAATACATGTTATATATATAAATGACCTGGATGAAAACACAGATGGGTGTGTTAGTAAGTTTACAAATGATATAAAGATTGGTGGTGTTTGGATAGCATAGGAGGCTGGCAAATGATACAGTGAGAATACATTAGTCATAGGGCGGAGAAATGACAGATGGAAGTTAACCTAGTCAAACGTGAAGTGTTGCATTTTGGATATAACATTTAAAGAACCCCCTAATGGTGAGACTCTTAAAAGTATTGATGTACAGAAAGATCTTAGGGTCTAAGTCCTATAACTCCCTGAAAGAGGTGACACAAGGTGGTAAAGAGCACAGATGTCATGCTTACCTGTATAAGTCAAAGAAACGAGTTCAAGACTTAGGAAGTTATGTTGCAGCTTTATAAACCTCCAGTTACGACCACATCTGGAATACTGCATTCAGTTCTGGGAAATATAGGAAGGATTTTCAAGTTTTGGAAAGGTTGCAGAAGAGGTTTGCTAGGATGCTGTCTGGATTAGAGGTCGTGTATGAGGAGAGGTTGGACAAATTTGAGTTGGCTTCTTTGGAGCAAGGGAAGCTGAGGGGAGATCTAGTAGAGATTTATAAGATTATTGGAGGCACAGATAGAGCAGCCAGTCAGTTTCTTTATCCCAGGTTTGAAATATCCAATATGAGAGGGCATGTATTTAAGGTGAGAAGGAGATGTGCAGAGCAAGTTCTTATTACCCAGTAAAGTGGTGGATTCCTGGAATGCACTGCATAGGATGGTGGTAGTGGCAAATACGGTAGAGGTCTTCAAAAGGCTTATAGATAGGCATACAAATATGTAGGAAATGGAAGAGTATGGATGTTGTGTAGGCAGAAGGAATTAGTTTAGTTGGGCATTTGGTTACTAGCTTAATTAGTTCAGCACAACATTGTGGGCTGAAGGACATGTACTGTTCTCTACTCCGTGTATGACAGCTTGAGATCAGTTTCTGAAACATCATATGATGAGGTGCTGCACTAAGGTGTTATCCAACCATGCTATATTAGTTCAAACTCTTTTAAAAAGTTAAATTTTCAGCAAGATGTATTAATCAAGGTAGTGTGGTTGCTACGTGGACGTCAGTAAGGGTTTAACAGAATCCCAATTAGCATTCATGGGATCCGTTACAAGTTGGCAAATTAGATCAAAAATTGTAGCAAGTGATGATGATTGATTAGTTTTATAATTGGAAACCTGTAATCAGTAGTGTATCACAGGGATCAGTGCTCAGTTCGTTCATGTTATATTCATTGATGATTTGGATATGAATGTGGGCAACCTGATTAGTGTGTTTGTGGTAGATGCAAAGACTAGTCAAGTTGTGATTAGTGAAGAGGATGGACTTACACTTCAGGATGGTATTAATCAATTGGCAAGATGGCGGAGAAAATGGTGGAGTGGAATTTCATCGTAAATAGTGCAAGATGATACACTTGGGGAAGACACCTAAGTGTAGGATATACTCCATGAATGCCAAGGCACTTGGAAGTATTGTGGAACAGAGGGACCTTGGTCTAAGGTCCAATAATCTTTGTGGATGGCAGCACAGATGAATAAGGTGGTGAAGAAGACATACAGCATATTTGCCTTCATTAGCCGGGGTATGGAATATATGAACAGGAGGACTATGCAACAACTTTATAGTGTGTTAGATGGACCACAGCTGGGGACTTGCTGAAGAAAAGCTGGAGACGTGATAGAGGTATACAAAATAATAAGAGGAATAGATAGAGTGGACAGCCAGCACCTCTTCCCCAGGGCGCCACTGCTCAATACAAGAGGACGTGGCTTTAAGGTAAGGGGTGGGAAGTTCAAGGGGGATATTACAGGAAGGTTTTTTTGCTCAGAGAGTGGTTGGTGCATGGAATGCACTGGCTGAGTCAGTGGTGGAGGCAGATACACTAGTGAAATTTAAGAGACTACTAGACAGGTATATGGAGGAATTGAAGGTGGGGGGTTATATGGGAGGCAGGGTTTAAGGGTCGGCACGACATTGTGGGCTGAAGGGCCTGTATTGTGCTGTACTATTCTATGTTCTATGTTCTAATTGTATGCCTTTCTGGTCACCACACTATAGGGAAGATGTGATTGCACTGCGGAAGATGCTGAGGAGACTTGGCAGGATGTGGACTATTTTCGAGGATTTCAGTTGTGAGGAGAGGCTGGATAGGCTAGGTTTGTTTTCTTTGGACTGGAAGATGACTGGGGGGGAGGTGGAGGGGAGAGTCCAATAGAGTTATATCAAAATATGAGGGGTTTGGATAGGATTGATAGGAAATCTTTCCCTTATAGCAGAGGTGTTTAAAACTAGAAGATAAAGGTTTAAGATAAGGGAGTAAGGTTTAAGAGGGGATCTGAGATAGAATTTTATCACCTCAAGTGAGGTTGGAATCTGGGAGGTACTGCCTGAGTGACTGGTGAAGACAGCTACTCTCTCAACATCTAAATCAACATTTGAATCATCAAGGCATAGAGAGGGCTACTGCACATTTAATGGTATATAGGATTAGTATGGATGTTTGGGGCCATAGTGCCTGTTTCTTTGGTATCTGAACCTTAAACGGCTCATTTCGGTTGGATGCTCTTACCTTGAGTATCTGCTATAAAGTATCATGTCTCCTTGACCCAGCAATGGTCAAAATTGCCCTGCAACCCTGTATCAGATCCCTACCGAGGAGCCTCTGATGTGTTCACATGAGAACTAAGAAAGAGGCTTTTCAAATTATCTAATGATTAATGGACAGCTAAAGGTTTTGGAGGGTGAGCTGGATTTGGTCCACTGCACGCCGGCGTGAGTTGTTCAAAATCGAAGAAGATCATATTGGAGGGACAGAAGTGGAATGAGCCATGAAGCAGAAAGGGAAATCAAAAATCACTTATCTTTTGTATCACGTTGTATATTTCTTTCCATCCTTATGGAAGTGTCCCTCTATGTGTGTATACAGTGCCACAATATGTGTTTTATTGTGGCAATTGGTTGATTACATCATTGTGACAAAGAGAACTAAACTAATTAATTTAAAAAAAGAGTTCCAGGGGAACAGAGCAGGAATCTGAATTGTGGCAGTCTCATGCATGGAAAGTAGAATGTGTTCAATCCCACATCCTTTCATATAGAGGTATCATTCATCCTTGTGGTCTGCTCAGCTGGGTGGTACGGACCTGGCCCTTGATATTTGAGGAAATCAGCTGGGAGATATTGTTGCCAAAATTCATTCAATATTGATATGAAATTCGTGCAGTTTAAATGCATCAGCTCATTCTTGGCTATAATGTTCAATCTTAGCAATATAAATTGAACTCTTTTTCCAGGTTTTGAATCTATTCGCATAGTTACTGGAGGAAAGATCATTTTTAATTGTTTCAAGCAAAGTAATGTGTTGGTTCATTGAAATGGCAAAAAGGGGAAAAAAGCTGAAATATCAAATAAAGCAGGAAAATTGGCAGAACTTTTGTGAATAATATTCCATGGAGAAATACTTTTAAGAACCAGTAAAAAGAAAGAATTGCATCTTGAGTTGCAGAGTATAAGAGTTGATAAATAGTGATTACAAATATTGATTTGAGACAGTTTTGAATTTTGTTTTTCCACAGTACTTGATTTGATTCATGACAGTGAAAGTACTAGTAGCAACAATGATTCTTTGACTATCCATCTCTGATGTAGGGTCTTCAACGTTAACTCTGTTTCTCTCTCCACAGATGCTACCCAACCTACAGTCTTTCCAATATTTCCTGCTTTTACTCCAGGTTTCCAGCATTTACAGCAGCAAACAATCTTCTGGGGGAGCTCGTCAGGTTGAGTAGTATCTGTAGATGGGAAGGAAATCCCTGTCCCCTCCCAGATGTTGCTTAAACCATCGATTTCCAGCACTCTGCTGTGTTTCAGCATCTACAGTTTTCCTTTACAGCTTTTTTTCATGTTTTCTAAGAAGTTCCTAAGTCTCATATCATATGTGAAAGTATAGAAATTTGGTGATTCAGCTCAACAGATTCTAATGTAAATTCACAGGCAAATCCAGATTTACTCAAAGCAACCAGTCAGAAATGCATTAGAAATAGCACTACTAATAGGTATTGCTCTAATGTAACAGTATTGAAGAATTAAAGAAAACTATAGTTGATTTACTGATAATTCTAGGAGGCAGCGGGACTGCGGCCATTGTTTATCACATTAACAACTCCGTGCATGTAGACATTTGGATATGTTAGTTTATGAATATTTTATCTACACTTCTATAATTGTGCACTGATTTTGACAGGTTTTAGAGCACTATTGGCAACAACCTGCCCATTGTCAAGGATATACATACACAAAGGTGCCGAGAAAAGGTCTGCAATACCATGAAAGATCTCACCTATCCTGCTCTTGGAGTGTTTCTCCCAATCCCAGCGGGAGGAGGCTAGACAGCATCCACCCCAGGACCACCAGACTTAAAAAGAGTTACTTTCTCCAAGTAGTAAGGCTGATCAACACCTCCATCCACTAACCCTTCCACGACACCCCCAACACTACTACTTTATCATTTCCCGTCAGAGTCACCTTGTGTACAGACACTCCTGTGCCTAGCATCACTTTAAGTACATACCATCAATCTATGTACATAACCTATCTTATATATTTATATTTATTGTGCTTTTATTATTGTGTTCTTTATCTTATTGTTTTTTTGCACTACACCAGATCCAGAGTAGCAATAATTTTGTTCTCCTTTACACTTGTGTATTGTGAAATGATAATAAATAATCTTGAATCACTCACCTGCCCACTAGTGAGAATAATTTGTTACAATCTTCTCAAAATATAGAAAACATAGAAAATAGGTGCAGGAGTAGGCCATTCGGCCCTTCGAGCCTGCACCACCATTTATTATGATCATGGCTGATCATCCAACTCAGAACCCTGCACCAGCCTTCCCTCCATACCCTCTGATCCCCCTAGCCACAAGGGCCATATCTAACTCCCTCTTAAATATAGCCAATGAACTGGCCTCAACTGTTTCCTGTGGCAGAGAATTCCACAGATTCACCACTCTCTGTGTGAAGAAGTTTTTCCTAATCTCAGTCCTAAAAGGCTTCCCCTTTATCCTCAAACTGTGACCCCTCGTTCTGGACTTCCCCAACATCGGGAACAATCTTCCTGCATTTAGACTGCCCAATCCCCTTAGGATTTTATACGTTTCAATCAGATCCCCCCTCAATCTTCTAAATTCCAACGAGTGCAAGCCTAGTTCATCCAGTCTTTCTTCATATGAAAGTCCTGCCATCCCAGGAATCAATCTGGTGAACCTTCTTTGTACTCCCTCTATGGCAAGGATGTCTTTCCTCAGATTAGGGGACCAAAACTGCACACAATACTCCAGGTGTGGTCTCACCAAGACCTTGTACAACTGCAGTAGTACCTCCCTGCTCCTGTACTCGAATCCTCTTGCTATAAATGCCAGCATACCATTCGCCTTTTTCACCGCCTGCTGTACCTGCATGCCCACTTTCAATGACTGGTGTATAATGACACCCAGGTCTCGTTGCACCTCCCCTTTTCCTAATCGGCCACCATTCAGATAATAATCTGTTTTCCTATTTTTGCCACCAAAGTGGATAACTTCACATTTATCCATATTAAATTGCATCTGCCATGAATTTGCCCACTCACCCAACCTATCCAAGTCACCCTGCATCCTCTTAGCATCCTCCTCACAGCTAACACTGCCACCCAGCTTCGTGTCATCCGCAAACTTGGAGATGCTGCATTTATTTCCCTCATCCAAGTCATTAACATATATTGTAAACAACTGGGGTCCCAGCACTGAGCCTTGCAGTACCCTACTAGTCACTGCCTGCCATTCTGAAAAGGTCCCATTTATTCCCACTCTTTGCTTCCTGTCTGCTAACCAATTCTCTATCCACATCAATACCTTACCCCCAATACCGTGTGCTTTAAGTTTGCACACTAATCTCCTGTGTGGGACCTTGTCAAAAGCCTTTTGAAAATCCAAATATACTACATCCACTGGTTCTCCCCTATCCACTCTACTAGTTACATCCTCAAAAAATTCTCTGAGATTCGTCAGACATGATTTTCCTTTCACAAATCCATGCTGACTTTGTCCGATGATTTCACCGCTTTCCAAATGTGCTGTTATCACATCTTTGATAACTGACTCCAGCAGTTTCCCCACCACCGACGTTAGGCTAACCGGTCTATAATTCCCCGGTTTCTCTCTCCCTCCTTTTTTAAAAAGTGGGGTTACATTAGCCACCCTCCAATCCTCAGGAACTAGTCCAGAATCTAACAAGTTTTGAAAAATTATCACTAATGCATCCACTATCTCTTGGGCTACTTCCTTAAGCACCCTGGGATGCAGACCATCTGGCCCTGGGGATTTATCTGCCTTTAATCCCTTCAATTTACCTAACACCACTTCCCTACTAACATGTATTTCGCTCAGTTCCTCCATCTCACTGGACCCTCTGTCCCCTACTATTTCTGGAAGATTATTTATGTCCTCCTTAGTGAAGACAGAACCAAAGTAATTATTCAATTGGTTTGCCATGTCCTTGCTCCCCATAATCAATTCACCTGTTTCTGTCTGTAGGGGATCTACATTTGTCTTTACCAGTCTTTTCCTTTTTACATATCTATAAAAGCTTTTACAGTCAGTTTTTATGTTCCCTGCCAGTTTTCTCTCATAATCTTTTTTCCCCTTCCTAATTAAGCCCTTTGTCCTCCTCTGCTGAACTCTGAATTTCTCCCATTCCTCAGGTGAGCCACTTTTTCTGGCTAATTTGTATGCTTCTTCTTTGGAATTGATACTATCCCTAATTTCTCTTGTCAGCCACGGGTGCACTACCTTCCTTGATTTATTCTTTTGCCAAACTGGGATGAACAATTGTTGTAGTTCATCCATGCAATCCTTAAATGCTTGCCATTGCATATCCACCGTCAATCCTTTAAGTGTCATTTGCCAGTCTATCTTAGCTAATTCACGTCTCATACCTTCAAAGTTACCCCTCTTTAAGTTCAGAACCTTTATTTCTGAATTAACTATGTCACTCTCCATCTTAATGAAGAATTCCACCATATTATGGTCACTCTTACCCAAGGGGCCTCTCACGACAAGATTGCTAATTAACCCTTCCTCATTGCTCAAAACCCAGTCTAGAATAGCCTGCTCTCAAGGAGATGTAACTACAGGTGAGGAAAAGATAGAATGTAAGGGATCAATTTGGAATTGTTCAAGGGTCCTTTGGGCATCAACTATATTTAATATGTATATTATATATGCAGGCAATGAATAAAGTTAAAACAATTCTCTGGTATGTACATGACTCAAACAGAATGTAAATCTTTTTCACAAATATATATAGATGACATAATTTGGGCCTCTTTAGTTCATCAAACAGCAATGTCCTTAAAGTCCCCCCAATTTGACATCCAGTTGGTTAACCTAACTCATCTACTTACACTTTTTTTTTCATGTTTTGATTAGTCTTAGTAAGAAGCACAATATTTGCATACCATTGCTAATTCACATCCACAAATCAATTTTGAAGCAATGCTCCATGTTTAATTTCCTGTTCCATTTAATCTTCTTTTAAAGGAGGTGGACAGAAAAGCATGGTGGTCAAGAGAACTGCTGTTGCTGAGCCCACCTGGGATTACAGGGTCTTCCTAGAGCAGTGCCAGACTGGGATATCTGCATAGTGAATGACTGAGTTACTTCTGTGTTTTCCCAACTCATCTCTTGCACTGCACTGAGTCCATCTCCAAGTCCATTTCTCCGGACTAACCCCAATGTTGTAACCATTTGAATCTGAGGCCCCAAAATCAACCTCTCTACTTAGCTCGATGTCCCCTATGTATCTCCAATTCCCCTTATCTTCTTCTAAACTTCCAGTTCTCTTTCTAGAAGATAAACATTAAAGATTAACTTTATTTTGTCACATATACCACAGAGTCATCTTTGTCAATGACCAGCGTAGTCTGGGGATTGTCTTGAGGTCAGCCTGCAAGTGTCACCATGCCCGTCCTTCCTTCCACAGGAATGTACCTTTCCTGTTCTCTGTGCACAGCTTTCCTGTGCACTGTGCAGAATCTCACCTGTGCAGGACTTTGGAGAAATGGAATCTCAGAAAACTAGGGTCACATAATCTCAGTGAAGCAGAGCCTCCAAAAAGGTGAATTTCAGAGACGCAGGGTCTCAGAGAATCAAAATCATATGTATGCAGAGTCTCAGAGAAGCAGTACCTCAAAGAGGTAGACTCTCAGAGAGGCTGAATCTCAGGGAAGAAAAACCTCTGAGAAAACCAGAATCTCAGAGAAGCAGAATTACAGCAAAGCGAGTTCTCTAAGAAGCAGAATGACAGAAAAGCAGGGTTTCAGAGCAGCAGAATCTCACAGAAGCAGAAACTCAGAGAAACAGAATTTCAAAATGCATAATTACAGCAAAGCAGAATGTCAGGGATAAAGAATCTCAGAGAAGCAGAGTCACATTGTTTATTTCATGGGCAAAATAAATTTGCAATGTTCAAAGTTATAAAATGGAATTCTCATCAGGTTCTTCAAATATTGATGTTGCTTCTGTGAACCGTGACAATGCAGACAGATACAAACCTTGAAATCAGAATCAATCAGGTATAATATCATTGACATATGTAGTGAAATATGTTGTTTTGCAGCAGTACATTGCAATGCATAATAAAAAAAATATAAATTACAATAAGAAACATATATATAAATTAACTTAAATCAGTAGTGCAAAAAGAGAACAAAAAAAGAAAAAAAAGTAAGTAGTGTACAGGGGCTCATTATTCATTCAGATGCCTGATGTCGGCAGGGAAGAAGCTGTTCCTAAGACATTAAGTGGTGTCTTCGGGCTCCTGTACCTCCTCCTTAATGGTAGGAATGAAAAGAGAGCAAGTCCTGGGTGGTGCAGATCCTTAATGAAGGATGCCTCCTTTCTGAGGCACTGGCTTTCTCAGATGTCCTTGATGCTGGGGAGACTAGTGCCCATGATGGAACTAGCTAACTGCTCTACTGTCAGCTAAAATAGAGACTGCATGCAGTCCAGAGCTTTCTCTACATTTTCCCAACACATCTTCCACCCTTTTCACTTCATTGACCAGGTCCCGTTATACTGTTGAACACTTGTCCATTCTGCACCAAGCATCCTTTTGATTCCTCTGAATGAGTTTATCCAATTAATGATAAATTAGCAATAGTTTGGTACTGCAGGTTTGTCCACCGGGAGCGAAATTGAAAATGTCCAAGCTAATTCCCCTAAGGCACATAACAGCTGTCAGAATAGAAAGATTTTGATCCCGTAGCATAAATTTGCAGTGATAAAATGAGGGAGACAATAACATTGTTCTGTTTGAAGATTCCCCTATCTTGGCAGTTTACGATATAATGAGAATTACTATTGTATACTCAGATGTGTTTTGCTCTCCTGGGTCTGTTCAAAGCTAATAAGTAAATAGCTGTGTAAATTGCTTTGTCACTTGGTGTAGTAACTGCCTTTCAGTAACGGATGAAAGAATTCACTTTTGAAAAGATTAGCTTGTCCTGTTGTCCTCCTTCAAATGGAAATAGAATTTAAACAATATCGATTTCTGTTATGGTTAATAATAATACATGTTGTTAACTAATCTCCAGCTGAGGTAAATAATCTTTTATTTTACACACTGTAATATTTTTAGTGCTTAAATCTTATGTGAATCACATCATTATCCAATTTCCCAAACAAATAAAAGGCAGGAAAATTCTTCGATTCCTACTTAAGCTTAAGCATTTGCACTGCAGAATAAAACAAAAATATGATTCTTTTCCTTCCCATCAGCTGCTGTTCCCCAATAACAAAGGATAACTACTTAAAAATACGAAATTTCAAATAGGTAGGATAGCATTTTTGCATATCATGCGAACTTTCTGGGTTGAAAATTTCTTTGATCTAATCTGCTAGCACCTAATATAATATAGTGCTTATTTCCTCAGATTTTCCATGGGGTATGGCAAGTTTAGAATAGTGTAACCTACACTAGAAAATTTCTCTCCAATAGTAGATCACTGTATTTATTAGGAACATTTGGCTCTGTAATATTTATGGTTTTATATCAACTTCTAATATACTTTACTTCCTTATAAATACCACATGCACTAATGATCCAATTGTAGCCAAAGAAGGGCAGTATATACTGTACATAGACACACATATAAAACATTTTACAGTCATCCTATAACCTTTCCAACATAAGTGATTGCCTAATGCAATCTCATATTTTATTATGATTCCTTACCTTCCTGCAAATTAAATCTTGATCTTTTCCTTCTTTCAGCTGGTTGTCCCATATTTTAACGTCACTCACCAGACAGCAAAGGAGTCAGCACTGGCTGAAACTATTTCTGCTTTTACCATTCCAAGTGGGCTTTGTATCTTGTGTCTCACTTACAAGTTTATATAACTTGGATTACACAAAAAGAAGTAATAAAAAATTGGTGAAAATGTTTATAGGGTATAGTGTACTATCCATTTATCATCTACAAGAAATTTAATTCTCTATTGCCTTCCTTGAACATTATCTGAAGTCTTTAGAATAGAATCTTAAAGATTTAGAAACATCAAGTAATTAATCCTCTCTTTTCTCTGATTATTCTGTTTTATTTTTAGGTGTTTATTGTTGAAACATTTATATAATTTTAGGTTTACAATTATAATTTTTGGGATCCAGTATAGTCTAGAAAAAGCAATTACAGGAAACAGAATCAGGTGAGCGTTGTATTTGAAGAGCTCTATTTGCTGTATTTAGCCTCTGCTTTGGTAATAAAATCTGGCAAATGATGTTGGCAAATGTCATAAATTATTCATAAGGCTTGCACTACTAATTTTTTTTTGTGAAAAGAAACAATTATTGATAAAGGCAGCAAGAAGCTAATGCATAATAATGTTGATTATTCATAGCTGTCCCATCAGATAATTTTTTGTGATGATTAAAAGTTATGTTGGAGAATCAAGGCAAATATGCAACCAATATTATAGATTGGATCTTTTTGTGAATCTCTGAATAAGGAAGATATTAAGTTTGGAGTGAGAACTTGGAAACGTCTCGCAAGTTATCTTTGTGAGCCAATTGCTTCCTTTCTGAACGATACAGCATCAATTTATATTTCCCTGCATTTAACATTACAGCCAAAATAAGCTTGGCATATGAAGATTAATTTGCATGATAGTAGCGAAAAAAATGTTTCTAAATTGTGCAGTACATCATAATAGTGAACAAATCCTTACTTTCAACAATGATATTCAAAGGTTTCTAAGACTGGGAAAAGAACTAAATACAAGGAGTTGGATAGGGTCAACTTAGTGCTGGCCAGCACATTACTAACTATGGTTCAAAAAACTAATTGGACAGTTTCTCTCATACCAAAAAAACTGGTGCACAAATTTTAGGTGTGCAGAGTTGTGTAGTTCACATGATTAATGAGTTCTTAATCTTGGATCTAGCAAAGACATCTTCCTTTTCCAGATGAAAATCATAATGGAGGCAAAAATAGAAATAAGCATCTTTATATCTTCTCTTCTGAACCTCTGCAAAAATGTCTTCCTTTAGGTGGGATTGTCGTCGAGAAGAAATAGATTGCACAGTAGCCTGAGCACACACCTGTTTCTGCTTTATCCAACAGCTTCCGCTATGAAACAAATAAAAATATCCAAAAATGTGATGTTTCAAGAGAGCCTATTAACTTCTGTGCTATGAATTTGCCTTTGGTAACATGAAGACTGAATGTCACGGAAACTGGAAAGTCCCTGTTTCAAAATGTGACAGCCCTCCTGACAAATAGACAAACAACAGCTTCCTCATAATTGGATGGATGTAGGCTCAGTCGCCCTCTATTAAAAATTGCTCTGATATTCAGTGTAGAAGAACTCCAATTTCTCAAAAGGTCTAAGATCATTAGTTCAGATGTTTATTTGTATCCCCTCATCACTCAGATGAATAGCTCAGACTGAAAAAAGATTAATTAAAAACAGGCTGATTCAAAGAGAAAACAATAATAATTGAATTATGAACCCCAGGATGACCTCCTTCACCTTCAAGCCCAGCACACAGGCTGAAATATACTCAATCATCTTATAAAACCTTCAAACACTTCCAAACATTTTGTGTAAGGAGTTATTGACCTCGCATCCTTCTGCTATTTTAAATTGATTTTGTCATCAGTGCAATAAAACTACTGGAGTGGCACAGGGTGTTGGAGAAAACTCCATCTAAAAGTCATGCCTCGCCACCTTTAGAATCAGCCCTTTTGTGTGCAAATAAAGATAAGAGGAAGAGTACCAAATCCATGCAACTGGATTAGTTTATTGGGATTTAGTCAGAAGGAAATAATCTAGCTGAAACCTTAAGTTTGTGATTGTAATTTATTTTCAAAATGCTCTGCATACAGCATCATCAGATCTGTGAAACCTTAGGGCTGCACTGAGAAAAATGCCTTGATACTAACCTTCATCTAATCTTCGAATATTAAAACATTCAAGACCCCTGCAAAAAAGAAACCCAGTCTTGAACAAAAACTGTTTGAGACAGAATTAAGATTGCTTGCACCGAGAAACAGGTACAAAATAAGACCTGTGTGATTCCAGGCAGGACCTTATTCAGGTGTGTGCAGCTTCTGACAATTTTCCAAAGTCAAAGGTCTAAGGCAAGTTTATTTTCATTTGCACAATTACTTGTATGCACAGGTCCAATGAATAACAGATTTGCAGCAGCATCATAACAGCACATCAGCACATTCACAAGAAAAATATAAATTAAGCATAAATTATACAGAAATTTTACAAGAAAGAGCACAATTAAAAATTTTTAAAGCCATTTTAGTATAAAGTGATGGAAGTGTTTGTGCTGTGACTAAACTGTTATGACTACAATTTTGCTAGTTGTTTCAAGAGCTAAAGGGCAGTAGATGTTCTTGAACCTGATGGCGTGGGACATCAGGCGTCTGATGGAATGGCCCAGATGGTAGAGATCTTTGATAATGGACGTTGCATTGTTGAGGCAGCAGCTCCTGTAGATATTACCAATGGTGGGCACAGATGTGCCCGCGAAGTATTACACCGGGTCCATTATTCTCTGCAGTTTCTTCTGTTTCTGCACATTCATGTTGCTGTACCTGACCACTGTGCAACTGGACAGGGTACATTCAAAGGAACAGCTGTAAGAGTTTGTTCGGGTATTCAATGCCTGCACACCACTGTGAGAAGGGCACCTGCTCTGAAAAGTCACACTTTGCATACATTGTTATTGTTTGGTTGTCAGAGAGAAAAGGACGCGAGAGAACACGACTTTATTGAAAGAGACTATGATATCCTCTTCGGTAAAGTGAATGCCAGGAACAAGCTCTTCTGTACTGGGAGTTATGGATCCCACTCAGGCCAACATAAAAAGAGACTGCAGGCTGTGAATATGCCAGGTTTAAGCATTCCTTACTAATGCAATAACTTGCACATATATTTCATGTCCTCAAAAAATATGTCGAGGTGAGCTGCAATTAAATTATAATCAGTGCTTATGTCCAGCCAGGGAGCATGCAAGGAAATTGTATGTTTAATTTGGGCTTCATTGCCCAGTTACCTGTTTATTTTGTACCTGGGGGAAGGGTAGATGTCACTCCATTGAGTTTGGATCAAAGATTAAGGATCATTGCAGACAATGTTTCTCTCAAGGAACATGTTCTATTCAGTGCAGTCAATGCCTGACCCCTTGGTTCAGCTCTCAGTTGAGGCTATGGATACTGAGCAATGAGACAACCCCCAGAGAAGATGTATTCCTCCTACCGCTGAGGGTTTAATCTAATTTGGCAGAGGGATGAAAACTAGAATGATGGGGCTGAGGATTGGTCAGTTGGTATACAAGTAGATGCAGTGTCTAATAATTCTGTGAAGCAGGACAGAGTGAAATTGCAGTAGTGAGTTGAAGTGTAATATGAGGGCAAAATTGAAAAGAATTTTGTTTACAGGACTGAAGGTGTTATATTTGAATGCACACAGTATACAGATTAAGGTAAATGGTCTTGTAGCACAATTAGAGATTGGCAGGTACGACATTGTGGGCATCACTGAGTCATGGCTGAAAGATTATTGTTGGGATTTTAACATCCAAGAATACAGATTGTTTCAAAAGGACAGGCAGGTAGACGGAGAGAGTGGGGTGGCTCTGTTGGTATGAAATTGATTTCAAATCCTTAAAAAGAGGTGATATTGGATCAAAAAATGTAGAATCCTTGTGGTTAGAGCAAAGAAACCACAAGGGTAAAAAGACCTTAATGAGAGTTATATATAGGCCTCCAAGTAGTAGCTAAGATGTGGGATAAAAATTACAATGGGAGATTAAAAATAAGGCATTTAGAAAGGGTAATGTTACGATAGCCATGGAGTATTTCAATATGCAAGCAGATTGGGAAAACCAGGTTGGCTTGTCGAATTTGAGAGGGAATTTGTGAAACGTCTATGAGATGGCGTTTTAGAGCAGCTGGTGGCTCTGCCGACTAGGGGAAAGGCTTTTCTGGATTGGGTATTGTGTAATGAGCCAGATTTGATTAGGGTGCTTAAGGTAAAGGAATCCTTAGGAGGCAGTGATCATAATATGATAGAATTCACTCTGCAGTTTGATAGGGAGAAGATAAAGTCTGATGTATCAGTATTACAGTGGAGGAAAGAAAATTACAGAGGCATGAGAGAGCCAATGGCCAAAGTTGATTGGAAGGAGGCACTAGCAGGGTTGATGGCAGAACAGCAATAGCTGGAGTTTCTGGGGCAATTTGGAAGACACAGGATAGATAAATCCCAAAGATGTAGAAGTCTTCTAAAGGGAGATTGGCTCATCCATGATTGACAAGGGAAGTAAATGACAGCATAAAAGGAAAAGAAAGGGCATATAATATAGCAAAAATTAGTGGGAAGTCAGAGGATTGGGAAGCTTAAAAATAACAGAAGGCAATTTAAAAGTGATAGGAGAGAAAAGATGAAATAAGGAGGTAAGCTAGCCAATAATATAAAAGAGGATACCAAAAGTTTCTTTTCAAATATATAAAGAGTAAGAAGACACTAGCAGTAGGCCAGAATTTTGTGCACATCAGGGGGTAGAAGTGAGTGTATTTGATATTACTAAGGAAAAGGTGCATGGCAAGCTGAAAGGTCTGAAGCTAGATAAGTCACCTGGACCAGATGGACTACACCCCGGGGTTCTGGAAGGGGTAGCTGAAGAGGAATGGAAAATTGCAGATGTCAGTCCACTTTTAAGAAGGGAGAGAGGCAGAAGAAAAGAAATTATAGGCAAGTTAGCCTGACTTCAGTGGTTAGCAAGATGTTGGAGTCCATTATTAAGGATAAAGTTTCAGGTTATTTGGAGGCACATGGTAAAAAAAGGCCGAAGTCAGGATGGTTTCCTTAAGGGGAAATATAGCCTGACAAATCTTTTGGAATTCTTTGTGGAAATAACAGGCAAGATAGGCGAGGGAGAGTCCATGAATGTTGTTTACTTAGATTTTCAGATTGCCTTTGACGAAGTACTGCACATGAGGCTGCTTAACAAGATAAGAGCCCAAAATATTAAAGAGAAAATACTAGCATGGATATAAGATTGGCTAACAGGCAGGAGGAAAAGAGTGGGAATAATGGGGGCTTTTCCTAGTTGGCTGCAGTTGACTAGTGGTGTTCCACAGGCATTGGTGTTGGGATCAGTTCATTTCAAGTTTTATGTTAATAATTTGAATGACAGAAATGATGGCTTTATAGCTAAGTTTGTAGATGAGACAAAGATAGGCTGAGGGTCAGATAGTGTTGAGGAACTAGGGAATCTATAAAAAGATTTAGACAGGTTGGAAGAATGGGCAAAGAAGTGGCAGATGGAAAGTAGAATAGAGAGGTGTATGGGCATGCACCTTTGGGAAAAAGAATAAAGGTGCAGGCTAGTTTCCAAAAGGGATATGGGTGAGGACCAGGAGATCAGTGCTGAGCGTATAAATATTTAAGGCTGTTTAGAGGTCAAGGAGGAGGAAGTGCTGGTCCTCCTAATAAGCACTAAGCTGGATAAGTCCCCAAGGCATATTGAGATTGACCCCAGTTATTGAAGGAGGCAAGAGACAACATTGCTGGGTCCTTGACCAGTATCTTTGTGTCCTCTCTCGCCATAGGTGAAGTCCTAAAGGACTTGCAATTGGCTAATATTGTGCCACTATTTTAGAAGGGAACAAGGGAAAATCCTGGGAACTATAGACTGGTGAGTCTCACGTCAGTTGTTGGAAAGTTGCTGGAGAAAATTCTTAGGGATAGGATATATGAGCATTTGGAAACTCATGGCCTAATGAAGGAGAGCCAGCATGGCTTTGTGCATGGCAGGTGATGCCTTACCAATTTAATTGAGTTTTTTGGCCAAGGTGATGAGAGAGATTGATAAGGGTAGGACAGTATATGTTGTCTACAAGGATTTTAGTAAGGTGTTTGAAAAAATCCCTCATTGGAGGCTAACCCAGGAGTGTAAGATTCATGAGGTCTGTGGCGAATTGGCTGTTTGGATTCAGAGCTATCTTGTGCATAGAAGACAGAGGGTAGTGGTTGAAGGGTCTTATTCAAACTCGAGGTCTGTAGTTAGTGGTGTTCCGCAGGGATCTGCTCTGGGAACTCTGCTATTTGTGATGTATATAAATGACCAGGATGAAAAGGTAGATGGGTGGGATAGTAAGTTTGAAGATGATTCCAAGATTGATGGAGTTGTGGAAATTGTAGAAGACTGGCAAAGAATACAGCGTAATAGATCAGTTGCAGATATGGGCAGAAATGGCAGATGGAGTTCACCCAGATAAATGTACATGCTGCACCCTTGTAGGGCAAACACAAGGAGACAGGACACTGTTAAGAGCAAGGTCCTTAACAGTGTTGCTGAGCAGAGAGATCCTGGGGATACAGGTTCATAACTCCTTGAAAATGGCTACACGTGTCGATAGGGTGGTTAAGAAGGCTTGTGGAATGCTTGCTTTCATTAGTCGAGGCATTGACTTCAAATGTCAAGGGGTTATGTTGTAACTTTATAAAACTCTGGTTAGGCCACACCGGGAGCATTTATACAGTTCTGGTTGCCCCTCTACAGGAAGAATGTTGAGTCTTTCGAGAGGGTGCAGAAGAGGTTTACCAGGATGCTGCCTGGTTTAGAGGGCATGGGTTATAAGAGAGGTGGATAAATTCAGGTTGCTTTTCTGGAGCACCAGAGGCTGAGAGGAGATTTGATAGGTTTATTAGAATATGAGAGGCATAAATAGAGTGGACAGAGAGTACTTGTTTCTCAGGGTTGAAATGTCTAATACCAAAAGGAATGCATTGAAGGTGAGAGTGTTACCACGTTCAGATATGGCCCAAGTGTGGAGTGATAGACGCTGAAGCAGGTCAATAGTTCACAAACTTCAATGCGAACAGTGTTAAAGGGAAAATAAACAATAAACACTAGGCCAAACAGGGCCGTTAACTAAGACTCTCAAATGGGAAATGAAGCCTACACTGCGGCTGAAAAGAAAATCTAAACAATAAACAAATACTGCTTGTCTTCAGAGTCAGTTGACTCAACAGTTCAATTTCTCAGGAAAGGCCGAAAGCAAACAGGCAGTGAAGTGTTGCTGTGCTCTGTCCAAGTCTTGACAAGCACTATGACGACAAATATGGAGCTAAATACTATCACGATTAAATGGTAATTAGCTGACACGTGCAAATTCACAAGTGCAATTGCCGTATCTATTGCGCTGCCAAATCGTGGTTGTGACAGAGAGGGGGTAGGTTCAAGAGGGATGTGAGGGGTAAGACTTTTACTCAGAGAGTCATGGATGCCTGGAATGCACTGCCTGGTATGGTGGTAGAGGCATATGCATTAGTGGCTTTTAAGAGACGTTTGGATAGGCACATGGATGTAAGGAAGATGGAGGAATATAGACATGGTGTAGGTAGGAGGGATTATGTGTTTGGGTATTTGTAATTTGCCTTTTAGTTGGTTCAGCACAACATTGTGGGCCAAATAGCCTGTTTCTGTGCTGTACTGATCTATGTTCTTTGTTAAACATGGAGCAACTCAAAAATCAGATGTGCAAAGGGACTTGGGAGACCTTGTGCAGGATTCCCTAAAGGTTAACTTGGAGCTTGAGCTAGTGGTAAAGAAGGAAAATGGAATGTAAGCATTTTTTTCAGGAGGACTAGGGTAGAAGAGCGAAGAAGTAATGTTGAGGCTTTAGAAGGCACTGGCCTGACTACAGTTGGAATATTGTGAGCAGCTTTGAGCCCCTTTTCTAAGAAAGGATGAGTTGGCATTGGACAGGGTCCAGAGGAGGTTCAGAAGAAAGATTCAAGGAATGAAAGTGTTAATGTATGAGGAGAGTTTGGTGGCTGTGACCCTGTACTCATTGGTGTAGATGAATGAGGGAGAATCTCATTGAATCCTATTGAACATTGAAAGGTCTGGATGGAGTGGATGCGGGGAGGATATTTCTTATATCTTATTTCTTATAGTGGGTGAGTCTAGGAACAGAGGGCACAGCCTCAGAATAGAGGGACAGCCATTTAGACCAGAGATGAGGAGGAACTTCTTTAGCCAGAGAGTAGTGTATCTGTGGAATTCATTTCCTCAAATGGCTGTGGAGGCCAAGTCATTGAATGTATTTAAAGCAGAGGTTGATAGGCTCTTGATTAGTCAAGATGACAAAGGCTACTGGATGAAGGCAGGAGAATGGGATTGAGAGGGACAATAAATCAGCCGTGATGGAATGGCGGAGCTGAATGACCTAATTCTGCTCTTATCCCTAATGGTCTACTTCTACTTTTTTCAGCTTCTGCATCATGACTTCTCCTTCTCCTTCATGCTAATAATGTATCTTAAGGTAAACTGTAAAACTGCTGGAGTGGTAGTAGTATGGTTCCAGACACAAGAACTTTGAATCAAACTAACTCTGATAGCTGCATGTGTACAGGTCAAGAGAACACACACAGTGGAAAGGGCGAGCAGCTTCAGGTTTCTGGGCACCTGTATCTCAGAGGACCTATCCTGGGCACAACACGGTAATGCAATTTTGATGAAAGCATGCCAGTGGCTATACTTCATTAGGGGTGTAAGGAGATTTGGTATTTCACCAAAGACTCTTACAGATTTCTATAGGTGTACAGTGGAGAGTATTCTGATCGGTTGCTTGCCAGCCTGATATGGAGGCTCAAGAGCACAGGATTGCAAAAGGCTGCAGAAGGTTGAACACTCAGCTTACCCATCATTGGGGACAACTTCAAGAGCCAGTGGTTTAAGAAAGCAGCATCTATCACTAACAACACTGATCATCGAGGACATGCCCTGCTCCCTTCATGTTTCTAATATCACAGAGGAGGAAAAGGAGCCTGAAGACGCATATTGAATGTGATAATGCATCTGATTCTGATTCAAACTGCATACTCACATAATACTTTTGCTATATCCTCTGACATAACATTCACCACACTGCTTTCACAGTTATAGTCATTACAGATTCTGTCAGATGACCATATTTATCAGCTGGCCTGACCTCCTAAATTGTGTACTTGTCTCTTGCATTTCATTCATTCCTGGACCAATGAGTTTGCAAACTCTTCATTTGACTTAGCTCTACACAGTACCTGTTGAACAGTTGTTGACATTGCATTGATGCCAGGAACAAATTCATCATCACGTGTTGCTTCAGAGTCAACAGGATTGTCTATTGCAGTGATCATTTGGTCTACATGAACATTTATAACATGATTTGCTATATGAACTAAACAACTCTGAGGCCAGAGATTTGCACGACTTCATTAAAATCTTATTTTAAAGTCTTGTAGTTGATTTCTGATCTGCCTCCTTAATAAAATTTGCATTGCTCTTCCTTCTGTTCAGTTGCTGTTTCCCTGTTCTTACCTCTAAGTTAAGTTGTACATGGTTGCTTTGGGAAGCAAGGCATGACATAGATGGTGCCTGGGCAGAGATTTCTGCATCTTTGCTAACCAGAGGTGAAGTGCCAGAATACAGAAAGATAGTTAATGTTAATTCCTTTATTTAAGAAGGGCAGCAAGGATAAGGCAGATAACTATAGGTTCTTGAGTCTGAGGCTACTTGGGGGGAAACTATTGAAGAAAATCCAAAGCAATAGAATGAGTTTACACCAGGAAAGGTAGTCAGTATGCCTTTGTGCAGGGGATCCCTATTTTGCCCATTTGATTGAGGTTCTTGTGGAGGTAGCTAAGAAGATTGATAAAGGCAATGCAAGAGACATTGTCTATACGGACTTTAATAAAATATTTGGCAAGGTCTCATATGGTAGGCTGGTCCAGAAGTTAAGACACATGGGAACCATGGCAAACTGACTAACGGAATCTGAAATTAGCTTGGAGATATGAGGCAGAGAGGAGTAGTGGAAGGATGATTTCCTAATTGGAAGTATGTGATCAGTGGTGTACTTCAGGGGTCATTGTTAGAACCCTTGCTGTTTATGAAATATACAGTGGATTCTGATTAATTGGGCCATCAGTTAATCGGGGCAGGTGCTTATTTGGGACATTCTGGAAGAACAAAATCTAATCAAGAAAATAGCTAGGATTCCCTTTGTTTATTTGGGATACTATGCCACTTACGGCAAGAGACTGTTGCTGAACAGTTTCTAACTAGCATTAGTTGCGTGCACTTGTATGGACATTACATCCTACATCGTGCTTACAGCGAATAGTTTTTAAACAGCATCAGTTGTATGCACTTGTGTTCAAAAAACAATGATTTTTATCACTGATAGTTGGTGAAAAATAGGGAGTAAGACAATTCAGAACTGTTTTGCTCACTGTAGTTTCAAGCATTCAGGCTTGGAGATGCCAGTAACGGCCGGGAGTGAAAATGAAACGATTTTGCTACTTTAAAAAGTTAGTAACTATGTAGAATTGGAAGATAACCACAATCATGTTGAATGTTACAATGAAAAGAAGATTTGGAAGATGCAATCATAGATAGCATTGTATTGTCATAAGGTAGTGGCTGGAAACGGACCTAAGTGCAAGACACAGACACTAAAGTACTAGGGACAGGACTAGGATACAGGGCGATGGCAAGGACATTGACAGGAAAACCAGGAACCTGGAACAGGACTGGACAAAAGAGCTAGGAGCCCGGGCTTGGACTCCGAACCAGAGACTGGACAAGGACCCAGTACCTAGGTCTTGCCTCTGGCTCAGCCCCCAGAACTAGGCGAGGACGAGGCTTGGCTGGCAGGCAGGACGAGACTGGAGTCTTAAAGACTTGAGGCGAGGCTTGGCAGGAGGCAGGAGACTTGAGGCGAGGCTTGGCAGGAGGCAGGAGTCTTCAGGCTTGAGGCTTGACAGGAGGCTGGAGTCTTCAGGCTTGAGGCTAGAGGCTAGAGGATAGGCAGGAGGCTGGAGTCTTCAGGCTTGGGGCTAGGCAGGAGGCTGGAGTCTTCAGGCTTGGGGCTAGACAGGAGGCTGGAGTCTTCAGGCTTGAGGCTAGGCAGGCTCCTCCTGGGCAGGGCACAGACCACCTGGGCAGGGCACAGACCACCTGGGCAGGGCGCGGATCACCTGGGCAGGGTGCGGTTCACCTGGGCAGGGTGCGGTTCACCTGGGCAGGGTGCGGATCTCCTGGGCAGGGCGTGGTACTGCTGGGCAGGGTGCGGACAAGGAAGGGACAGAACCAACCACAGGTAACGGCAACACGGCCTGGCTTACCTGGGCAGAGGCAAGGGACAGGAAGGGAGCTAGGTACAGGGTGGCTCCAGGACAAGACTGCAGGCAAGACGAGGCGAGAGTTACTAGTAAAACAAGGCAAGGCTTCAGGCAATGCAAGGCAAGACGAGAACTTCAGGTGAGGTGAGAGTTACCGGCAAGACAAGGCAGGGCTTCAGACGAGGAAACAGAAGGCAGAGCAAGGGATACAAGGAGTAAGGACAAGAACAATCCAGCAGCCAGGCCCTGGTCTCTGGAGGTATTTATGCAGCCAGCTCCAACTAGCATCAGCTGCCTCAATTAGAGCTCAACAAGAACAGAAACAGGGTAGGCAGGAAAACCTAGAGCAAAGGTCAATGGACCGGACCAGGAACCGGAATACAGACTTCATGGACCGGAGCATCGCATGTATGAAGTCAGTCCATTTTCTACACTAGGTGTCTGCACTGATTTTGTTCACTTACAGTCATGCAAAAGAACATGGCTGTGTATAGGTACACTGAATGAATTCTTCAATTGATAAGGTCCCAGGCTGAGAGCCCCTTATCCTTTCTCACTACTCTTCCTCCTCCCCCGTCTTCCAATAGTTTGTCATGACCCATGCCTTTCCTTGTTCCCTCAGCAAGCAGAATGCATACTTATTTACCCATATAAATAAGGTTTGTTCAGAACTTTTGAAATCAGCAAAAGTTCTGCTTGTGACCCCTGCAGACTTTTGCAGATTGAATCAACTATGAAATTACATTTAATTCTTGTAGGTTCTCAGCCCGAAGAACTCACCTAGCAAGCAATGTGTTATAGTTACAGATCCTTTTACGTGACAGTGACTGATGACCTGGGCCTGGTGGTGTGATTCATTTCTGCTTATGTGTTTAACTGGATAAGGGTAAGAGATAGCGTTAAGTGAAGGACTGAGGCCCACCATTTTCACTGATATTTGTCTATGAATATGTTATACATCATGGTGGCTGTTTTGGAGCTCTAAAAACATTCTTGACTTCCAAAGAAATTGATCTCAATGTCTCACTCAAGGGCAAGCAGGATAGTCACCAAGTCAGACATTGTGACATTTTTGTAAACAAGATTTTCTTCCACTGTCATCTGAGCTCAGCCCTTTAGCCATTAGATTGTCAGGTTTCTTATCTCTTAAATGGCAATATACTTTGTAGATTAATCAACATCTACTCCTATATTTCCCAATCTGATTTCATGGTTGGCTTGAACTGCTGTTTATAGGTTCCTGTAATCCCATCTCCTGCTGGTGATGGTTAAGTGACAAGGTCATTTGAAAGTATGTCCCTAGCTAAGGCATGCATTTGATATTTTCAAGACAATGTCATGATTTAAGTTGAATTAATGGGAAAATCCAATCTATTGATGAATGTATGCTAATACTAAATGAGGCTGATGTTACAATGCAAGAGGTTGAGACTGCCAAGAATGAACTGGTCAAATGATGAGCACAGCACTCCTGATGCATCTCTCAACCTTGTATGGTGTCGTTTCACCTTGGTTTTGGTTATTAGGTAAGAGGACTCTTTATTCCCCCAGAAATTGGGTTGATTAGTCTCTGTTTTCTAGGTATCCATCACACAAAAATCATTTTACTCAGAGAAGGTCGCCCCAATCTTTCCTGGATGGAAATGCTACCTTTTGCAAAACTAGATCAGGTAATCCTGGTTATGATCCAACTGATCTCTATTTTGCAACCCACACATGTGTTACGATGTCATGTTATCAGTACCATGCCTTGATTTATGAATGAAATTGGGGAGATGACTCACACAAAAAAATGACAAGAGGCAAAATTAAAGTCTGTATATTCTAACTTTTCATCAAACATCAGATAGACTCAAAAACATTTTAACCATCATTTTTCCTCACTCCTTCATTGTTTTTAGCCTTTTTACTTTGTGCACTTTGGTGCATTGTGCTGTGATTTCTGCCTCACTGGTCATCCCACAGTGTGCTGTAACATATAAGGCCATAGACTGTACAGAGTATTGTATCATTTCAAGTAGCATTACACTTGTTGAAGATTGCACTATTTTATCCATATCACATTCCCCACCCCTCTGCCACTATTACCCTATGTTTCTCCATACCCGTAGCATGGCCTTCACTGCAGCTCATCTGTGTCTCTCATGGGAATGTATCCTTCAAGGTGTGAAGGTCTTCCCTGTGCACATTTTGGCAAAGATAGGCCAATCAAGATGCAACTCTGCAGCTCTGGTAGTGATGTGTTTGTCCTATTTTTGCTCGTATTGTGACACATTGTAAGACTTGCTTCAAATTCTAGCCAATTCCATTGATTTTCATTGGAACACGATTCAGAATTAGTGTAGAACCCAACACATCGAATCTGATTTCTAGCTAATTGCTTTTGACACAACACCCATGATTTCCATTAGCTATTTCTGGAAGAGAAGATTCACTTGCATTTTACAGAATAAACATGCCATGGTTGTTGGGTATTAGTGATAATTAAGATAATCAAGTATTTCTGAGACATGATAGCCTAGTTAGTTGAGCCTTGCTGCCCAAAAGGTCCCCATCCATCAACTGTGGAAGATAAAGGCTTGATAGTTGGTCTCTGTTGTTCTGCATTGTTAAAAGAAAGTCAACTAGATTTCTCCCGCTTATTCATATCCAGTGCTAGAAAGTGCATGTAGCTCCAATGGATGGGAATACAACTGGCTTAGATCTGATTTCCAGTAAATTGCTTATACCTGCCAACTGTTTCATACTTGAAAATAAAGAAAATAGAAAAGGTATACATCAACAGGAATAAATATTATGTGTAAAGAAAGAAGGCTGAAAACCTTCAGGTAGGATTGTTATATCTGCAGCCTGCCTTTTTATTAGTTTGCAAGGGTATTATATTACAATTGTTCAACTGTTTGAGCAAACAGGTAAGCTTCAGTATTATTTTGTATGATAAAGCAGAAGTTTTATCATATCAATGACCTCTTTAGCTGACTAATACATAGTTATATTGGTCTATACTTTAGATGATCTATTTAAATATGGCCTGCATCACAGACAGAGTCATAGAGTCATTGAACACTACAGCACAGAAACAGGCCCTTTGCCCATCTAGTCAATGCTGAACTATTAACCTGACCAGTCCCATTGACCAGCATTTGGCAAATGAGGCATCATTGTCTAGATGGGACAGGACGAGACATGCCAGTGCTATGGCATTGTCAGTGGACTGGTTTGGGTGGCTGGCAAACTGGAAAGGGTCCAATGTAGCTGGAAGGTGGGATTTCATATGATCCATTACCAGCCTCTCAAAGCACTTCATGATTGTTGAAGTCAGTGCCACTGGGCGGTAAGCTTTCCTCTACGTCACATCATTCATTGTGTCAAATCGTGCATAGAAGGCATTCAGCTGATCAGTAAGGGAGGTGTCACTGTCGTTGACCTGCAGGATGGACTTGTAACAGTCGTTGACCTGCAGGATGGACTTGTAATCTGTTATGGTTTGTATACCTTGCCACATGTGCTGTGCACCCCTGGTATCATGGAGAATACTGTGAAGTTTCTGTGAGTACTCATTCTTTGCCTTCCTGATGGCAGTGGAGAGCATGGTTCTTGCTGACATTAGAGTAATTCTATCCCTCGATCTGAAGTCAATGCCCTGGTTCCTAAACAGTGCACGAACCTCTGTAGTCAGCCATGGTTCCTGATTTGCTCTGGCAGTGTATTGTTTAATCACAGTAACGTCCTCAATGCATTGTCATATGAAGCCAGTTACCAATCCTGCATATTCATCAACGTTAGTGTGATAATCATAGGGAGTCACCTTCCTGAATATAGTCCATTCTGTGCTTTCGAGACAGTCTTGCAGCACTGAGGAGACATCTTCTGGCCAGGTCCTGATCTCGCTGTAAAAGTGGTCTGTATGCAGGTATTAGCAAAATTTAAGAGAAATTTTGATAGGTACATTGATAGGACTGGTATGGAAGGCTATCAAAATGTATCTAAATTTTGCTAATACCTGCATACCTGCATACAGACCACTGGTTAAATAAGTCAAACTAGTTTTTACAGGATTATTCTAATGTCAGCAAGAACCGTGCTCTCCAATGGTATCAGGAAGGCAAAGAGGGAGTACTCACAGAAAATTCACAGTATTCTCCATGACACCAGGGGCATGTGGCAGGTATACAAACCATAACAAATTACAAGTACACCCTCACGTCTATGACAATGACAGCTCCCTTACTGATCAGTTGAATGTCTTCTGTGCACGATTTGACTCAATGAATGATGTGACATGGAGGAAAGCTTACCGCCCAGTGGCACTGACTTCAACAATCATGAAGTGCTTTGAGTGGCTGGTAATGGATCATATGAAATCCCACCTTCCAGCTACATTGGACCCTTTCCAGTTTGCCTGCCACTCAAACCAGTCCACTGAAAATGTCATAGTATTGGCATGTCCTGTCCTGTCCCACCTAGAAAACAATGTTTCATATGCCAGGATGTTGTTCATTGACTTCAGCTCGGCATTTAATATGATTGTTCCTCAGAGACTGGTGGGTAAACTGTCCTTGTTGGAACTCAACACCTCTCTGTGTAACTGGATCTTGGACTTCATGATGGAAAGGATGGAAAGACCTCAGTCAGTCAGAATTGGTAGCAATGTCCCAAGCTCCATCACGTTGACAATGATGGCCCCCAGAGTTCACTGCAAGTCACACTGCTGACTCTCAATTGCACTGCCAGATTCAGCTTAAACTGCATCAGCAAGTTTGCTGATGATACAAATGTGGTTGGCATCATCAGCAACAATAATGAGTTGGCATACAGAGAGAAAGTAAGAAGCTTGTTAAATGGTGTGAGAACAACAAATTGAGTCTTAACATAGTCAAGACAAAAGAGTTGAAAGTGAACTTCAGGAAAACGCAGGTCAGACACTCTCCATTCCACATCAATGGTGCTGCCATGGAGAGTGAAGAGCACTAAGTTCCTTGGTGTGCATATAATGGATAATCTAACTAGGACCCACACCACCAACTCACTAGTCAAGAAGGCAGAGGAGAGTTTACATTTCCTGAGAAGATTGAGGTGTGCAAGGCTCCCAACCCCATTCTTACAAGTTTCAACAAGAGCACCATCAAGAGAGTCCTGTCTGGCTGCGTCATTGTGTGGTATGGAAGCTGCAAGGCATTGGACTGCAAGAGTGAAAGAGGATAAAGTCCATGTAGACAACATGCACTTTTCCTTCCTGCACATACCTGCTAAGCTACCCCACCCCTTTTCCTTAATCAGGACTTCAAATGTTTGCAGATGTTCACACAACCTCTTGTAACTAAACTATACAGTAAGCAGAAATTTTCTTTCTCTCCAACCTGCAAAAGCAATAGAAATGGTATCAGTTTGTTTTCTGTAATTCTAGCACAGAGGCACAGTTTTTAATTGTTAATCACTAATTTCTTATGCAAATCCCAAAACCATTTTATCTGACTTGAAGACATAAATACATGCTGCACAGTGCTTAAGATAATTGAAATATCTGTTAGAATTAACTTAGCTAATGATTGGTTTCAAACTTGTTATTGACGCTTCTTCTGGAAATTTATGCATGAAACACGCCGAGGTATAAATTACACTTAAGTTGAACTCATTAGACCAGAAGACCAGATAAACCTGCACAATATCACCCCTCCAAATTTGTGCTCGTAGCCTCCACAGGTAAACAGTGCAAAGCATCTGAGAAATGAAGATTCGGATTTCAGTTTGGATCTTACACAACTATAATAAATTGTGCCTGTGATGTAAATAGGGGTATTACATCATATTTCTTTTGTTATTTTCCTTCATTTACAAGGACACTCTTCTGACATCAAGAGACTTAAGTAGATACCTTCAGAGCAGCTTGCAATCAGCTTATTCACCTTTCAGATTCCATAGGTTGTGCAGAAACTAATGAGAAGTCATACTTTTTTCCAGCACTGACCTGCTGAGAAATGCTGGTCTCTGTATCAGTTGAGGAATACATTGCAGCTCCTGGCCAGCAGCTGTTGGGTGCTCTATACTGCACCACCGAGTAACTGCTGTTGCATGAAGATCAGTAGTGTGCAGAAGGTGCAGGAAGAGGAACAAGAGGACTCCAGGAGGGAGGGTTGTTTTGGTCAGGAATACAAGGTAAGCTATCGAGCCCCAGCAGACCCATCTTCAGCAGAGCAGAGGAAGCAGGCATTTACTGCTTGCGGAATGAGGAGCTACTGGTTATAGAGACACTCTTCATAGGAAATTATAATCCATAAAGTAGACAAAGTGGACAGTCTGTCTCCATGTGCGTCCAAGGTATGCCAATAATTAGCTAAACAAAAATGACTCAACGATCCCTCACATGTCTCTATAGAGGTCAACCTGTACTGATCAGGGAATAATGTCCTGATACACTTACTGACGTTATTCACTATAATGTTTAGAATGGTATCTTGTTCTGCTGGTGATTTCTTACAAGGGCATGAAGTTTATTTCTCCATTATTTGAATGGATGGAGATTCTCACACCTGGAGAAAACAACTGGAGTCACTTACTAGGCTCTTCCTACAGTGGCACTGGTGGTTCTGCTGGACTCCCTGGCCCACAGGCCCTTTATTCTGGTGTTTATTTTACTAATTAGAATGCCTGAGCTGTTTTCACCAAATGTAGGGGATGAGTCCCTCAACGCTGCAGCCTCTGTGCTATACGGTGTGGGCTTTGCTGATGTCTGGTGTCCTTGGGGAGTATGCCTCAGTTGACATCCTTTCCTGACTGCTGAAGCACACTTGCTTAGTACAACAAAGATGCTGAAATCCTGTTGCACAGTGCATCTTTTGAAATTTGCCTGACTAAGATCAATAGAATTTTATTAGGTGAAAGTATCAAGTAAAGACATCTAATGAAGTCAAGGTACAGATCAGTCAGGACCAAGTTAAGTGATAGAACACGATCCGCCCCTCAATAATATGAACCTTTCCTGTTTTCCCTGAAAGCTTTTGCTTTGAATGTGCTTCATGAATGTTCATTGTTTAACACACTTCAGAATAAAAGCAACTGCAAGTTGAATGCATCAAACAAATTTGGCTTATGGTGTTTCAGAGGGCTGATCTATATGTTTGTAGTCACAGCTTAAATCAATGAAGATATAGCACCAAAGAAACATAACTTTACATTGGATACAAGGGATTAATGGAAAGAAAATTGGTATTTAGCAAAGTCAAAAAGAACATGACTCAAATTTCACAGTTAAATACATGTAAACACTTTAGTCTTTCTCTGATATATTATTCTGCAATAAACGAAAAATAAAAGAGAATTGAGAACCATGAGTGTAATACTGATTAATGTTTCTTCTGTTCAGCTAGGACATGTTATTACTAAAAAAATTAAGGGAAACATTTTTTTCTCTGTTCATTTTTTCAAACCCATTGTAATTAATCAATAAACTTATGCTGTGACAGTTTCTACATTAAATATAGATGTCTTATAACACTCAAAAATTGTAACTGTTATCTAGGTCTATATTTCACTAATTTTACATTTGTACTGGAGCTTTTCAATACAACTCCCTAGGCAGAAAAATCAGATGGAATGAGTGGTTATGAAAAGTTAACTTCCAACCAATTAACCGGTATAGTTCACCTCAATATCACGATTGTACTATCTGTACATACTGCTTAATATCATTGCGTAGTGCAATTTCTTAAATAGTTTACAACAACTGAAGTTAGTTACTTTTGGTACCCTAGTCTATCTTTTTCTTAAGAATTTAAGAAGGGATTTTCATTTATTTCTACAAATGTTGTTTCTTGTAATAGTTTTAAGCTTTTGGAGGTGCATGAAGCACACTAATAAGAATATGTCTGAGAAGGAAAGATTAAAGGCTCGAAATGAAGGGCCAATGGTTTGATGATTAGATTAATCAGAAACATAGTCTTAAATACTGACTAGAAATAGGCTAAATAGTTGAACATTTTGAACAAGCTGTACAGACTTATCTGAATTATATTTTTCCATTGAAATGATCACCACAAGTTACTTTGGTTCTGAGGAGATAAAAATGAGCACTAATCATTTCTCCTCAAGAAATTGGAAGCCGGTCAAAAAGCAGAAGAATTTGTATTGTTAGATCTTTTTACTTTATGCTAATGATGTCTAAAAGTATGTCATAATTTTATATAGGAGCTATATAGCCCTCTCACAACCACTTCAAATAATTTGATTATCTTTATACATTTTTGACAATTGATGGCAGAAGAGAGGCCAGGAATACTGCTGATAAAATTAAGATCCTCTTTCTGTGACAGATAACAAACTATTTAATGGTTCAGTATCTTTATAGTGAGTTAAAGTTTAGAATTGACTCATTTGATGGATTCCTGTAGTAATAGTTTGTTGTCCAAAAGTGTGCAGAAAAAAAAAATCAAGGTTAAGCGTTACTACAAGGGAAACTCTTTTTTCATCAATTGGAATCTTGCTGATTCAGTTCATCTTTCTGCTTCAGGAATTCTCAATTAATGTGGAATAAAATTATACTGATTCTCATGACATTAGTTTAGAGGAGAAGGACTTGTTTGTTGCAACTCTTGCTAGAAAATACCTGCCAGAAAGTAGGCTGGAACAGATTTGTCTCTCATACCTTTCAGTTTCAAGTGGTTTTGCAGATACTCACTCTTTATGCTTACACTAGAAAGAATCCCACATGGGCAAAGGTCTGCTAGGGTATCATTGTTGTCTTCCGAGAGAAAGGAAAGGAAAAGTATGATGAAATGATCTAGACATCCTGCTATTTGGTTTCAAATTATGTTTCTTTCAGTGGCTCAAAGCAATTTCAGTCTACCATTATCAGACTTGACAAAATTGAAGCAAAATTTATTAATTCATATCAAATTATTGCTGCTTGACATGATTAAGTAGTCAGAAATCATGGCCATTGATATGTGCAATGAATAACTTCATTTGAATTTCTGCAGGATCTTCAAGCTCCTGCTTCTGAAAGACTTCCAACTTTACATTCCTACTTTTCTTTGTATTCAGTACACATGAACATTTTATTCCCACTCTGAAGGCTAATGGAAAGTGAGTACGTGGCATCCTATTTCAGAAGTCCAGAAGGGACAGATAACAATGAATATTATTTTGAGTGGGAGGTTCTTCCTCCCTCTGCCCAAAGAGATTTTTTTCTCTCCACCTGTGCAGTTACTTAGAACAATAAAGAGCATTCCTATTGAGTCCTCGTTGCCCTGCTGGAATATCCAGTGAGGATGTGTCTAGATCCTACGAATTAGCTATAATATCGTAATTATAGTACTTGAACTTCAGAACCCTGGACAGAAGTGCTTATTTAAGGAGATCTACACTCCAAAGAGATTTGATGAATGAATGATATTTTTAACAACAATCCTTTAATAGTCCTACATTCTGAAAAGGGAATTAGTTTTCCACTTCAGAAGAAGTTACTCTGGTAATAATTTATTTTCTTTAAACACTGCCAAGTAGTCTGAACGTGTATATATATGCAGCTAGACTCCAATCACTCCTGCATATGAACTACTTTCTCTAGTAGCCATAACTTCTATTCATTTAGCAGTTTCCCAGAAAACATCGTTATCATACAGATGTTCATGCCACAGTATCTGAGAGGCTGACCAAATTCTCAGTCAACAAAGGTAGGTTTTAATCCTTCCAGTATGGCCAGAAAGCTTTAGGAAGAAAGGACCCAAGCACTGAGCTTTTGTAACAGATGGCATAGTGATCAAGAGACCAAAAAAAATTAAAGTACAGGTGTCCCAGGAAATTATGGCCCTGGAGATCACAGAAACATGAATGGCTAAAACTATGAAATTATTTGAAAACTGGTGTCAGGATGTTTAAAATGAGGTGTTTAACATGTTCTTGCAAAAGAATCGGCACAGATTGACTAATGAATAAGACTTGTTAATAGTGAGCATGTGGACGGCCGAGTTTAGATGGCCTCAAATTCAGAAAGAGTAAAACAACAGGAGGGCAGCCAGAAATGCATCAAAGTGTTTTACTAGAGGTGACAAGTGCAGAGATGAGAGTTCCAACAGCTAATGAGCTGAGACAGGAGTATAATTGGCAATGTTACATGGGTGGAAATAATAATGATGTGAATATATGATGTGAAACTTTGACTGTGGTCAAATATGATACCATGATTTCAAGCAGGGATTACAGAAGTAATGATACCTATAGACAATAACAAAAGGTCATTTCAGAGTGAAATGCATTTCTGATTTCTAGTGGTATACATCTAAATATATTTTTACAGCTCATAGTTTATTATAACAAATACCAAACACACATTAGTATTCCTTATTTATTATCTGGCTTAAAAATACTACAATTTAAGTTCATCTTTTAAATTATAACTAAAGCTTCACAATTTACAAACAATGGTAGAATTCAACGTGTCATCAAGTCATAGAGACATAGAATACTTCAACACAGAAACAGACCCCTTCACCCCATCTAGTTCATGCTAAACTATTAATCTGCCTAATCGTGCTGACCTGCACCAGAACCTTAGCCCTCCATACCCCTCCTATCCATGTGCCTATCCAAATTTCGCATAAAAGGTGAAATCAAACCCGTATCCACCACTTCCGCTAGCAGCTCGTTCCACACTCTCACCACTCTCTGAGTGAAGAAGTTCCCCCTCATGTTCCCCTTAAACATTTCATCTTTCATCCTTAACCCATGACCTCTAGTTCTAGTCTCACCCAACCTTAGTGGAAAAAGCCGGCTTACACTTACCCCTTGTAATTTTATATACCTCCATCAAATCTCCCCTCATTCTCCTACGGTTCAGGGAATGAACTCCAAATCTGTTCAACCTTTCCCTGTAACTCAGGTTTTCAAATCCTGGCAACATCCTTCTCAATTTTCCCTGCTCTCTTTCAATATTACTGAAATCTTTCTGGTAGGTAGGTGACCATAACCGCACACAATACTCCAAACTAGACCTCACTAATGTCTTACACAATTTCAACATAACAACCCAACTCTTGTACTCAGTATTTTGATTTATGAAGGCTAATATGCCCAACGTTCTATTTATGACCCTATCTACCTCTGAAGCCACGTTCAAGGAATTATGGACCTGTATTCCCAGATCCCTCTGTTCTACCACACTCTTCAGTGACCTATAATTCACCTTGTCCTTCCTACCCTGGTTTGTCCTCCCAAAGTGCAACACCTCACACATGCCTGCAGTAAATTCCGTCTGCCATCTTCCCATTTTTCCAATTGGTCTAGATCTCACTGCAAGCTTTGCTGTGCACAATTTCTCCAGTCTTGGTGCCATCCACAAATTTGATGATCCAGTTTACTACATTATCATTCAGATTATTGATATGGATGACAAGTAAAAATGGGCCCAGCACTGATCCCTATGGCACTCCAGGAGTCACAGATCTCCATTTAGAGGCAACCATGTGCTACCACTCTCTAGCTTCTCCCACAAAGCAAGTGTCTCATCCAATTTCTCACTTCAATCCGAATGCCAAGCAGCTGAAACTTATTGATCAAACTCCCAAGGCCTTATCAAATTTGATAACCTTATCAAAGGCCTTATCAAATTTGATGTAAAAAACAACTACTGCCTTGCCTTCAGCAATTTTCCTGATAACTTCCTTGAAAATTTCTACGAAACTAGTTAGACATGTCTTACCACACACAAAGCCATGTTGGCTATCCCTAATCACACCCTGTCTATCCAAATGCTTATATATCCTGTCCTTTAGAACACCTTCCAATAACTTTCCCATTACTGATGTCAGGCTCACCAGCCTGTAATTTACCAGCTTATTCTTACAGCTCTTCTTAAACGACAGAACAACTTTAACTTTTCTTTAATCCATCAGCACCTCATCTTTTGCTGAGCACATCTTAAATATTTCTGCTAAGCCTCTGCAATTTCTGCACTAGCCTACTGCGAGGTCAGAGGGAACATCTTGTCGGGCCCTGGGGATTTATCCACCCTAATTTGCCTCAAGACAGCAAACACCTCCTCCTCTGTAGCCTGGATACAGTCCATGACCTCACTGCTGTGTTGCCTCACTTCTATAGACTCTGTGTCTGTCTCCTGAGTAAACACAGATGCAAAATATCCATTTGAGATTTCTCCCATTTCTTTCAGGATTCGTACTTTTCGAGCTGGAAATAAATAATTTCTATTAATTTTAGTAATTCAATTCATTAATGTGAGAAAAAATGTTAAATATGGAAAATGACATTATTTTCAGATCTGTATTTGTCTTTTTATTTTTTTAAATGTATGTTTTATTGTTCATGCAAAGATCCATGAATACTTCTAATTGTATCGAATTGCCTATCTTGCCTGCTACAGGGTGCATGCAGCAAATGATGTGAATAAGTGGCACAGAAGAGTTAACCTCCTGCTTGCTGAGATCTGGCCTTCAGACTCAATGGTCTTAGTTGTTGGCATTGAAATAAATGGTTTTCTGACAAATAGCATGAGCTGTTATTCATATCAGCCTTTAATTTTTTAAGTAAATATTCTGTACTCCTATCAATTCTTATATTTTAATTAGTTTCCTGTGGGAAATAGACATGATAACTCTTGGTTATTTTTACCTTGTGTTTATCCTTGCTCTGGATGGTAGACTAACAGTATTTTGTTGATTTTTTTTCTCCTGAAAAAATACTCGTCCTGACATATGAAAACATACTTTTTTTCTTTACTTATTTAGAGGGTAGGAAAAGGAGAATGGGCAAGAAAGCAGTTTCAACACAACGGCTGTAATTTTCTTACAACTTAGGTAGTATTATTGTGTGTGTGTGTGTGTGTGTGTGTGTGTGTGTGTGTGTGTGTGTGTGTGTGTGTGTGTGTGTGTGTGTGTGTGTGTGCGTGTTTGCACCAAGTTGGACTATTTCAGCTTTCTAGAACAGTGCTGCGTTTTGACGGAATTTTCAAGCAATTGTGAAATACAGGGCCTCCCATTCGATCAATCACATCTACATGATATACCATAGAAACCATAGAAACTACAACACAGAAACAGGCCTTTTGGCCCTTCTTGGCTGTGCCGAAACATTTTCTGCCGAGTCCCACTGACCTGCACACGGACCATATTCCTCCATACACCTCCCATCCATGTATCTGTCCAATTTATTCTTAAATGTTAAAAAAGAACCTGTATTTACCACCTCATCTGGCAGCTCATTCCATACTCCCACCACTCTCTGTGTGAAGAAGCTCCCCCTAATGTTCCCTTTAAACTTTTCCCCCCCTCACCCTTCAAGGTCCGAGGCAACACCCTGTCAGGTCCCGGGGATTTATCCACTTTAATTTTCCTCAAGACAGCAAGGACCTCCTCCTTTTCGATCTGTACAGTTTCCATGATCTCACTACTTGTTTCCCTTAATTCCATAGACTTCATGCCAGTTTCCTTAGTAAATACAGACGCAAAAAACCTATTTAAGATCTCCCCCATTTCCTTTGGTTCCGCACATAGCCGACCACTCTGATCTTCAAGAGGACCAATTTTATCCCTTACAATCCTTTTGCTCTTAATATACCTGTAAAAGCTCTTTGGATTATCCTTCACTTTGACTGCCAAGGCAACCTCATGTCCTCTTTTAGCCCTCCTGATTTCTTTCTTAAGTATTTTCTTGCACTTCTTATACTCCTCAAGCACCTTATTTACTCCCTGCTTCCTATACATGTCATACAACTCCCTCTTCTTCTTTATCAGAGTTGCAATATCCCTTGAGAACCAAGGTTCCTTATTCCTATTCACTTTGCCTTTAATCCTGACAGGAACATACAAATTCTGCACTCTCAAAATTTCTGCTTTGAAGGCTTCCCACCTACCCATCACATCCTTGCCAGAGAACAACCTGTCCCAATCCACGCTTTTTAGATCCTTTCTCATTTCTTCAAATTTGGCCTTCTTCCAGTAAGAACCTCAACCCTAGGACCAGATCTATCCTTGTCCATGATCAAGTTGAAACTAATGGTGTTATGATCACTGGAACCAAAGTGCTCCCCTACACAGACTTCCGTCACTTGTCCTAACTTGTTTCCTAACAGGAGATCCAATATTGCATCCCCTCTAGTTGGTCCCTCTATATATTGATTTAGAAAACTTTCCTGAACGCATTTTACAAACTCTAAACCATCTAGACCCCTAACAGTATGGGAGTCCCAATCAATATATGGAAAATTAAAATCCCCTACAAGGGCATGCAGTACCTTAAACATCATTGCCAAGATCTTGCTTTTAGAAAATCTACGTTATATATTTGAGTATATGGTGTCTTAATATAATGGCCCTCAGCAATCGTTTTGCCTCAATTTTGGCTTTGAAATTCTATATTGTAAAATCACTTCATGGACTGGTTAATTCTTGCTGTTAGATGAGAAAAAAAATTGGAAGCATAATGTACACGGAATGCCTTCAAGACCCCTAAGCTGGTTGATTTGTTTTCCAATCATGTCGTGTAATATAAATTTTCGCATTTGGGAGAAAACAATGGAAAACAAATCGCAAATCAGGTAAGTGAAGTGAAGCGACTGGTAACTTCCTGTAGTGTTCTCCTGCTGATTTTTGTGTTCATTGGTTGCTGTCAGAATAGTATTAGTTTATTTTTTTGTTTATCTGCTGAAGTTCTATTGTAATATGCACCTATATGTCCAAAAAACAACTTTGTGAAAATTGCATCCCCTGTGTATGTTCCCGCTGGCATCAATACCAGTGATGTGTATTGAAGTTGTTTTCGGTATTTCTTTAGCAAATGAGGTAAGTTATCTTAATGACCTGACTCCCTAAATTGTGGTGAGATAGAAACTCAGCATCAAAGTTCATTAATCAGATTATATGACAATGGCGTGGGAGTTGTGATAAGCTCAACTTCTTACAATCTCCTCTCCACAGATTCAGTTGAGGAATTTGAGAGAAAGGAAAAATGGACAGGGACACCAGTGTGAGTAATCTTGACCATGTATCCCTAACAAATCACAGACTGGACTGATTAACAATGTGTGCCATTCAAACAGTCAGTTACGTATCTGGAGTAGTAGAAAAGAACATTAAATCCTGAATCTGATGTAAAACATTAACTTATATTTCACTCTGTTGCTTTGTGTGAAATAATATCAAAATGGAGTAGAAGTGAAGCAATGTAGACCTGGAAATTAAGTTGTATAAGGATCAAGGATCAGCCTAATCCTCAGTATACTGTACATTTGCATAGGAATTTGTCCGGGTGTGTTGGCACGACATGCAACAATAAACAACAATATAACAATTACAAAGAATAAAGAATCCTATAAAAATAATGATAGAGGTTAATGTATGGATGTGGAATAATGTTACACTGTTGCAGCCTCAGTAATCTGCTTTCTATGAACAACGAAGTATACTGTAATTGAAAATCATGGACCTACAGCATTAATAATAAAGTCTATAATTTCATTAATGGTTCTCTTGTGCACTTGCCATATAAATTATATCACATCCCAGACGTGTTTAATGGTGCTAACAGCATGTAGTTCTCGGGCATTGCTGGGATATTCTGGGATGGTTCTGAATGACCTGCACCATCCTGAACTCACTCTTGCAGAAACAGACTTTCCATGCAGCTACAAAGCCTACCTTGAATTATTGTGGCCAAATGCGGTGGCTTATTATGTGATTTATGTGTGGTGGCAACTGCGGTAGTCCCACTATTGAACAGCACCAGTGACCTGCTATATTTCTTGACCTTGGTTGACGTCTGTATGAAGTTTGCATGTCCGCATTGTGATTATATGCATTACTCACAGCTATCAAAGTCAAAATTAAAGACCCAAAGTACATTTATTATCACCGGGATGTATATGTTTCCATATGCTACCTCGAGATTCATTTTCTTGCGGGCATTTGCAGGAAAATAAGGAAGTACAATTGAATGAATGAAATAAATATGCATAAACAAAGTCTGAACAAAAACTGCTCACCTGATCAGATTTCTTTCAGTTCCAAAGATGAGCTGCTGTTAGTTATAATTAGCTACTGTAAATGACCCCTAGCATACTGGATGATAGGAAAATCTGGGAGAAGTTAATGGGCATGTTAGAGAAAATAGGTTACAGGGAAATCAGTGGGAGAATGAAACTGACGGAATCGGCTGAGAACTAACTTTGACTCGAGGGGCTGAATGACCTTTTTGCAAGGTATAATAGAAACTAATATAACCATTAATGAAACTTTCAGGCAAGTACTGGGAAATCAACCCAGGGACACTGTAATTTACTAATATGCCACTTTCTTCTGGATATCCTCATGTAATAAGCCCACACATCCCAAACACCTGACCCAGCCCCACCAGATGCAGTTGGTGACTCACAATTCCCACCAAGAATGTCTTGGACTTAGTTGATTTCCTTTTCATGCTCTGCACTGGCTGGCAACGCATGCAGTAAAAAGATTTTACATCATATAAAGCCTACCCCATAACCTCCAAAGCCAAAACCTTGCCCCCACCCACACTTACCTTGAGTTTAAAAGCCCCAGGCAAGGCCAGAAGCAAAACCATTGCTTTTCTACTCAATAATAATGCTTATATTTTTGTGCGGGCAGCAAAGAAACTACAGACAGTAGTTTGGTGCACAACTTTCACTCAGCTGAGCTAACAAAGCATACGAGGGGTGATTGATAAAGCTTGTGGCCTAAGGTAGAAGGAGTCAGTTTTAGAAAACCTAGCACATTTATTTTTCAACATAGTCCCCTCCTACATTTACACACTTAGTCCAGCGATCGTGGAGCATACGGATCCCTTCTTTGTAGAAATCAGCGTCTTGTACTCCAGAAGTTGTCCACAGCAGGGGTGATTGATAAGTTCCTGGCCTAAGGTAGAAGGAGATGAGTTATACAGCTCTCGTTACATGCACATGCAGTTCAACTCTGAGTGATTATGCAGAAAGTTTGAAGTTAATAACTCATCTCTATGAGGGGACTATTTTGAAAAATAAACGTGCTAGGTTTTCTAAAATTGACTCCTTCTACCTTAGGCCATGAACTTATCAATCAGCCCTCATACTTTTAAATTGTGTATTATTATGTATATGCTTTGAAACTGGTCACTGGAGATTGTCCTATAATGTGAATCACTTGCCTATAGCACTTTTAAAAAGCATTTGAAACGCAAAGAATTTTTTAGCCTAATCCACTGTTCTGGCTGATGATTTATTTCAATACAGTATTTCAATACTTTTCCCATTCTGTTTAATACCTTTTGTATCCAGATATTTATCCATCTTCTTCATAAATATATTCAGTGACTGGAGCTCTGCTGTTCTCTGTGGAAGCAAATTCCACAGGCTCACCATTCTCTAAGTAAATGAATTTCTCTTCATCTCAGTCTTAACTGTGTAGTCATATCCTGAGACTGAGAACTTTTTTCTTATAGATACCCAAATCAAAAGAAACTTTCTCTTCAGATCCAATCTGTCTAGCTCTGTAAGAATTTTGTAAGGTTCAGTTAAATACTCTCTTATTCTTTTTAACTCTAACCCCAAACTGAGAGCTTTGTCAAAGAGACACAGTACTCTAAATACTGTCTAACTAAGGCCTTAAGAAAATTCTATCAAAACTCTTATTTTTGCTTATCTATGAATTTGCTGATGACACCACTATTCTTGGCTGAATCTCAGAAGGTGACAATGAGGCGTACAGGAGTGAAATAGATAGGCTGGTTGAGTGGTGTCACAACAACAGTCTTGCACACAACATCAGGGAGAGTAAGGAATTGATTGGGGGTTTCAGGAAGTGGGAATCAGGATAACACACACCAGGCCTCATGGAAAAGGTGTGCAACTTCAGGTTCAAGTGTATCACTATCTTAGAAGATCTCTCTGGACCCAAAGGAGGCATGCCAGCAGCAATACTTCATTGGGAGCTTGAGGAGATTTGGTATGTTACCAATGACTGTAGCAACTGTCTACTGTAAAGTGCATTACTGTACCGCCTTGTGTGGAGACTCTAAAGAGGCTGCAGAGTGTTGTAGAGTCAGCCAGCTCTGTCATGACCACAACCCTCTTCACCTCTGAGGACATCTTCAAAAGGCAATGCCTCAAGAAGTCAGCATCCATCTCTAATTCCTCACCTTTATTAGATCCCTGATCCATAGCACTTCTGGAAAGTTATTGAGAAGGCAAGACCAAATATTTGTTTTTCTTCTACCAATTCCCTGTGACACATTAGGAACTTTCCTTTACTGAATGAGGTCATTCGTTTGGCCTCACAATGTTTTTATCATTTTGCACATTTTTAGTAACTTTTACAGTCCACCTCTATGTTTCTAGTTAGTTTACTCCCATGTTCTATTTTTCCTCATAATCTGTTTCTAGTCCTCCTTTGCTGAAATGTGAATTGTTCCAACTCCATATATGTGCTACTTTGACTGGCTGCTCTTTGGAACCAGTACTACCCTTAAGCTTCTTTCCTTTTCTTCTGTAATTTTACATCAGTTGGGAATGTTTAATTATTGTACTTCCTGCATTCATTCCTCAAACGTTAGCCATTGACCATCCATCTCCATGCCTCTTATTGAAGCCCCCCAGGTGTCATAGCCAACTCTCTCCTCATGTCCTCAGTTTCCTTTGCGTAGGTTTAGGACCCTAAATCTAGATTGAACTTCAACACTTTCCATCTTATTGAAGAGCTATGTCATGTTATGGTCACTCTCCGCTAATGAATTCTGCATGATAAAATTATTAACTAATCTTTCCAGATAATCTAAGTTACAGTTGACTAGGCATGTGACCTTTCTGAATTATCTACCTACATTAAAGCTATCTAGATTACACAAAATAAACTCCCAGAGTTTCAATTTCACTGAGAATGTCAGTAGTTCAATTTTCTAAAGATTTTTTCTATATATAATCCTCAGTGAGTTGTTTCCCTGAGTTGCCTGTCTCTGACCACAGTAGGTGACTTTGTCCATGTAGTACACTTAACCAACACCTTTCATATTACTTGCGAAAAACCTGGAATAATTTGAAGATGCAAACAAACAACAGACAGATTATTTTCAGTTTTCAAGATCATTTGAGATTTGAACCATTGTGATAATGTATGCTATGTGTAGAATACAATTTTCAGCAATTTAGTTCCCAACATACGCAGATTCTCTTTTTTTTTGTGTACTAAGCCAGGTTGGAGAGATCACTACATGAAAAGAGTAGAAGGAGAAGTGGTTTACACGATGATTACAAACGACAGTGGAATTTGTCAGGCTCTCCATATTCCAGCAGTAATGAGTTACCTGATATTGGATCTAATTACATTTTTAACACATTGTATAATGCATTACTCATGCAGCAGTCGTTGATTAAAAACTGTGCTATTCAACATCATACTTAAATGAAGCAGACATTCTCAATGGAAGATTTTGCCACTCATTTCTGTTGTATTGACTGCGCAAGCAAATCTAATTCCATAAGCCTTTGCAGCAGTGCATGAGAAGTGCAGCTGGTAGAAGAAAGGAGAACACATGCTTTTAACATTTAGAATTCCCATTCCAGGGAACGAAGAAAATTACTCAATGGCGGCTAGCATAGCTTTTATGTTGATCTTTCAAAATATTTATAAAGAGCTCAAAACCATTCAAAGTACATTTACTATCAAAGAAGGTCTAAATTATACTACCTTGAAATGTGTTGGCTTACAGCTAGCCACAAAGCAGGAAACCCAAAAGTACCCAATTAAAGAAAAAATATAAAAGGCCAACACCCAATGCGCAAGAGAAAGGAAAAAACACAGATCATGCAAACAATTGAACTGAACAACAACATTCCGAACCAAATTGGGTCTTCAGATCTAAACCCCAAAACAGCCCGGAGTAGGCCCCAAGGCTCGATTATCAGATCATCATATTAACGGGCATGGAGCACGGCAGCCGGAGTAGTCTTCATAGCCTCAATGCTGCGGAGAGAGGTGTGATGATTGCTTGAGCGAGCAAAATTGGCTCTTGCCTCCGATCACACTTTACCTAGTATCCCTGACAACACTGGCACCAAAATAAGGGTAAAAGGACACCTTGGTGAATGCTAAGTAGGAGAAGAATGCACATCAGGAAGAGTTTCTTGCCTTACGTAGATACTGACTTGCATTTAATGAGAAGTGCACAGATGAATTTGTAGATCTCAAACCATCATATCCACATGCCAGGCATTATCCAGCATTAACATAGGCAGCTAGTCAATGACCAATGCAGCATTAGTAAAATGTAAACCCGCGATTTATGAATGGAGTAACATTATGTCTATGAAGGCTCACATTAATGCATGCTGTGCTTTGGCGGATTGTGCAATGTACTTGGGCTGAGTTGTTGTGGACTTGGCATGTTGCCTGGACTTGTCATCCTCAAGACCCCGCTTGCCCAGACAATTTCTTATGGGTCAGAACGGACTTTGAGGACCATGTCAGCTCCTGCAAATAGACCCTAAGGATGTCCTTACAAAAGGCACTGTCAAAGGTTTGAGCTCTTTTTGAATGGCTGGTCAATATTCAAGCAATTACGTGAATTTAAAATTAAAATGTAATATATTTTTTTTAAATAACTGCATTTTAACATCTGAGATTTAAGCAGCAGAGAGAGCAGGAAGGGGAATGTATGTGACAGGGTAAAACCAGAGTGACCGGGTTTGGTTGTAACCAAGATTATCTTGTCAGTGAGTGAATGGAAGCAGTTCGAATCAGGACCAGAATCAGGTTTATTACCACGGTCTTTCTGACATGAAATTTGTTATTTTGTGGCAGCAGTACAGAGCAATGACAAACAATTACAAAACTTGCAAAACCAATAAATAGTACCAATGAAAGGAATAATGTAGTAGTGTCCATGAGCCATTTAGAAATCTGATGGTGGAGAGGAAAAAGCAGTTTCTGAATCATTGTGTGTGGGTCCTCAGGCTCCTCTATCTCCCCCCTAATGACAGTAGTTTGACAAAAGACATATACCAGATGGTAAGGGTCTTTAGTGGCACATGCTGCTTTCTTGACGCACCACCTCTTGATGCCTTTGATGGTGGGGGAGATGGTGACAATGATGGAGCTAGCTGAATCTACAACCCTTTGCAGCCTCTTGTGATCCTGTGTGTTGGAGGATGCAACCAGTCACAATACTTCTCAATGTACAGATTTAGAAATTTGCAAGATTCTTTGGTGACATACCAAATCTCATGAAACTCCTAATAAAGCAGCCCGCAGGCAGGCCTTCTTCATGACTGCATAATTGTGTTGTTCCCAGGACAAACCTTCGGAGATGTTGACATCCAGCAAACTGAAGCTGCTCAGCCTTTCCACCCTTGACCCCCCCATGAGGACTGGTGCATGTTCTCCTGACTTCCTCTTCCTAGGTCAATTCCTTGGTACTGCTGATATTGAGTGCAGAGTTGTCACTGCAACACCACTCTGACTCCATTTCTTTTCAAACAGATATTGCGTGACCTGCTGAGTATTTCCAGCATTTTCTCATTCTACAACATTCTTTACAGGGTGGATGAGCTTAGTATGTTTGAGACTGTTTCTCTAACTTCACTTTCCCACTTTATTGCCATACCTTTCATTCCTATACATTTCAAAAATCTATCACTCTCAACCTCAGAATATTCTTCTCCAGATGTCTGCAGATAATTTTTAGAGTATGCAATCTCATTGGAAAACTGATGGTTGGAGATCAGCAATTTTGATCTCATTCTGGGAAGCCATAGCGGGTTGATTTTCCATATCATTAGTCCCACACTCTTATAGCTCCGCCTCCTTAGTCCTATGGGAAGGCACAAGAACAGAATGTAAATCTGAATGACTGGTAAAAAATGATCTAACTGTCTGAGCTGGCTGTTCTCCTTTTCCTCTGGAATTTAAAGTCCAATTTTTGGAGGAGACCTATGCAGAAGAAGGGTCTCAGCCAAAATGTTGACTGTCCATTTACTTTCGGAGATGCTGCCTGACCCACTGAGTTCCTCCAGGACTTCACATTTTGCTCCAGGTTCCAGCATCTGCATTCTCTTGTCAATGCAGTTTTTTGTTCATGGTTCAGTTCCTTTCTCTGAGCTTTTAGTCATTCTCTGGCACATTTGTTGACGTTAACTGCTTATGCAGCAATTCCTTAGTTAACAATATGCCAAACTTGAAGGTAGAGAAAATCTGAAAAGCCTAATTCTGTGAAATACACTTGATATCCAATCAGTGCTGACATTTTGTATGTGCAAAGGGTGAAGGAACTGAAAGTACACATTCTCATTATGTACAGCCTGACCCAGTTTCCAAGGCAGCTGCCAGTACTGTGACAGTAGCAATAGACTCATCATCATGTCTGACACTACACCTGACCCGTAAACCAGGTAGGGATAAATCCTCCAACTCTGAGGCATCGGCACCTTTATGTTTAAACATCGAGGCAGAGAATTAATTTGAAATGATTTTATGCTATAACATCACGAGGGATTAGGGTTTTAAATTTTATTGCACAAATCAATAAATGAGGAAATTCTTTTTGTCTGAATAATCGAGTGCTCCAAGGTTAAGCTAAGATAACAAGAGATTTTTTTTCTTAAGCAACAAAACCTCTCTGGTAACCTTAGCTTCCAATCTATCACTGAAGTAGCTATTCTATTGAAAAATTAATGTGCAGTTAATCAGTGTTTCATCTCTGCAGTAAAGTAAACTATGACATTCCATTTTATTGCAAGTTGTCCTCGAGAATGTAGGCTGAACAGAGCAAATTACCTCAGAGCAATAATGTGCTATCCTCTTTGAAGAAGGGTCAGGGAATCTTTTATATGTGTTGTCAATTTTATCCTCAATGCCATTCCTCTTTCTGGTATGTCATTACTAGTTTTCTTAAGATGGAAGAAAAGCAGAAACTTCTCTTTTTATTCTCTCCCTGCTTCTTATGTTTTATTTTGATTTTCCTCTTCAAATCTTCCTGGTTTAGTTATTGAGAAGCTCATAAATGTTTTGAGGAGTGAGGGTTATTGGCTTCTGATTTGTTTTCTTCCCTGTGAAGATATGTATAACTTGGACTCTGAGTGATCCCTGAAGGCAGGAATCTAAACATGGAAAACAAAAGTCTGTAGATTCTAACACTATACTAAAGCAATCATACTGAGTTACCAGAGAGAAGTGTCAATGATCATGTCATTTTGTTCAAAAGAAGAGTCTCTTAGAGAAGTGCAGTGCAGAAGTAGGCCATTCAGCCCATCAAATTCATCAAGCACTAATTTATTCTAATCTCACTTTATTCTTCCCTACATTCCCATAAACTACCATGAGTTTCTAGTGCGATCACTCAAGCTACGTATAATGCTCTCCTAAGTGATTGACTACTGTTGGGTCGTCAGATGGCTGTAAAAACTGGTCCGATATTCACATATTCTGAAGGGTTTTGCTCATGCCCCTGCCACCTTCACCACTTACAGATCACCAAAGGACTTAATCCAGAGTGTTTGGGTGGATTTCCTTAATGGAGAACGCCCATGCATGACCGGTTAACGTGTGGAGGCAGATGCAAGGGCAGCCTCCACACCGGTCCTTGACAGCTTAGGGTTAGGGTCCAGTGGTGTGGACTGGTGACCATTCCTCCACCTCCACTACCGTTGTGGTAGGTCATCACTTTCTGTGGGGTTGTGGTTGGGTCGGTCTTTGTCTGGAACTTCACCCTTGCCCTTACCATCATGGTTGACTTTACAAGGAGCACCAGATGGACCAACTCCACATGGTATCGCTCTAGAAACTCACAAACCTCTCCACCCCGACAAGGTGACGATCCTTGGATTTTACTACTCACCTGCACATTAGGGACAATTTACAGTAAACTATTAACCTACTGATACATAAATTATAAGATCTTGGGAGAATCCAAGGCACCCAAGAAATCCCATTCAGACACCGGAGGAATGTGCAAAATCACACAGACAGCACCAGGGTCACTGTGAGGCAGGAAATCTAAAAGAGGTGTCACTGTGCCACCTCCCAGAAGGCAGAGATGATTCTGAAAATGAACTGGACAGTCTAATGAGATGGATATGCTTCCTTTAGAGCTGGGATTCCAATCACGGACCCCTTGGTTAATGGTAAGGGTCCAAGGCATAAAAAAGGTTGAGAATCCCTGCTTTAGAGTTATTTACTGTTGATTGCCAGATTTCATCAAGAGCTCATTTAAATACATATTTGTTCATTTTTGCTGCTCAAAAATTATGAAGGACATATTTGAAAGGAAATCTCTTGATCAGCAACTACTGACTGTTCAGAATTTGATGACTTAAATCGCCTCCTCTTCTGCAGTCACCTTGCCTGAAGTTAGATGAATCATCTGCAGCTGAATTGTGCTCAGCGATTCTCCAGGAAAAAGAAATTCAATACCTAGAAAATCTCTGCTTGTGTCAATAGCGATAGGTCATGACCTGACCACGCCCATGTTCTCAGGAGAGGAGGAGAGGAGGAAAGGAAATTGGAGAAATTAGCATTTACTTTGATAGGTTGGAGCAGTCCTATAAATCTGGAACTCCCACAGAATACTTTCTCTCAGTTGCTGATAGGAGGTGCAAAAACAGATCAAATCATGAGATGCAATAGTTGATCACTGTTCAGTACAATATTTGAAACTCTTAGTTGACGGAGCTCATTCCGTTTATAAATCTGGTATTTTATGTACCACTGAGTGGATAATTGAACAAGATTTAGTTGATTCTCTGAGTCAGCAATTAAATCTTAAATTTTGAATGTACTTTAGCAGAAAATAATTTCTTAAATCTGCCTGCTCTACTTGTTCTCTTTTCTGGCATTGACCTTCATCTGACTAACAGCAGTAACTGAGATTTAAGTTGTTTTAACATGTGATGGCCCATTCTCCAAGCATTGCCATGCTCTGCAAACGCTTAACACTCCATATGTACCATCCTGGGAGTGGGAACTCAACGCAGGATGTACCAACCCTGACAAAGACATGGGGTTCAGTCTCTGGCTATCAGTAAGTGACTGAGGAAATCTGAAAGGCTTCACTGCTGCAGAAGGGGTGAAACACAGGCTGGAAAAGGTTTAACCTTGCATGGCGGAACAGGAAGGTTGTACTTTTTCCTTTGCCCCCAATATCTAATAAAGAGCTACACTGTCCTAAATTAGTTTTTTCCAAGTTCAAGTTTAATTGTCATTCAACCATATGTAATACCCATGAATACAGCCAAATGAAACAGCATTACTCAGGGGCAAAAGTGCAAAACACAGTTCCAATAATAACACACAACATAAGGCACATATAGTACATGTAAGATAGCAAGTGTGGATAAGATATCAGCGAAATACAGGCACACAGAAAGTAATATAGTCCAAGACCCTAAGCCCACGAATGTTGCAGCAAGCTGGAATTGAACACAATATGGCCTGTCTTCTGCCGAGCGAACGCTGGGTGGTGGGGTGGCTGCACTAACTCCAGCATGGATGCCATACCACCTCCAGTGGAGTGGACCAACTCTGATGACCCTCTCCTAGGAAGCTATAAATAGGCAACATCACGGCCTAAGGCCCAGTCCTCGCTCAAACTAAGACCATGCAGCTCCCTCACTGTCTGCCCCTGCCATTCACCACAAAAAAAATCAATGAACCAGAATTGCAGCATTTCACATGTCCAACATGGTCTTGCAATCAGAAGAAAAGCAACTGAGACAATTACTCTTTCAGCCTAATATCACTCTCAGTAGGGTGACATAATGAGGAGACCAAATTCACAAATCTGTTTTTAACGTAGTAGCCAATGCTACAAAATTGAGAAATGAACTAGACAGAATTCGGTGGAACAGGAACAAAATACTGGAGGAACTCAGCAGGCCAGGCAGCATCTATAGAAAAGAGTGCAGTCGACATTTCAGGCCGAGATCCTTCAGCCAGAAATGCCAACAGTACTCTTTTCCAAATATGCTGCCTGGCCTGCTGAGTTCCTCCAGCATTTTGTGTGTGTTGCTTGGACTTCTAGCATCTGCAGATTTTCTCTTGCTGGTGATAGAATTTGGTGGATGACCCTGCCACCTTCTTGCATTGAAACCAGAGCAACCTGTGAAAAACAAGTTAGACCTCCATCACAAGTTCTAATTTGACTTCCCATCTGCCTAGTTCTTCCATAACAGTTTAATAGAAAAAATTCATTTAGAAAACATATGACATGGCAACAAAAATAATACTTTAAATGCAACTCATCAATGGATAGCAACATAAAACTTTGTGAGGTTCAATGCAGTACACTTGAATTTGTGTTTCCAAGTTGGCTCATTTTATGATTGGAAATGCAAACCAATTTCTAAAGAATTCTGTTAAACTGCTCCAAGGATTCAAGCCAAGCATGTCTCTAATAGCTTCAGTTTACAGAGAATGGAGTATCTGATAAAGTTGGATCTAGAGACATTCACTATCTTGTTTATTCACTGACAACCAGAAAGTTCTCCAGATCCAGTTTCATTAATTTATCTATTCCTATTTCATTTTTATGTAAGATTTGTTTCTCTTCCACTGCACCTGTGTACAATTGAAATCTCAACACAATACCTTGACCTAATCCTCATTTATAATAGGATCTGGGGGATAAAATGCCAAGCCTTTGTGTGCCAAATTCAGAAGCAGTTTTCACAGTCTGGCATGCTAAACAAAACATGGTCTAGATTCTGTTGTTGTAATGATGATGAAGTGATCAGTGCTTGCTGTCAATGCACAATGAGACCAATAGGAACTTCAGGACGTCCATAAAACCCTCAATGCTGTTCTCAATGATTTAGCTTCTCCAAGCTATGCTGCTTTGAAATTACAATTTGAGACATTGGCTCATTGGACTTTCCACCTCACAAACCTGAGTCAATAAAAGAAACACATTTACCATTGCATACAAATCAATAAACAACTGTCTTATGTCATGATGAAAACAAGAGTCTTTGTGGAAGGGTGTGGATATGAACCAACTGGAAAGAAATTTGGGGAATTGGTTTATGAATAATGAAACAGCAATAAAATGGGATACCAGTAGATGTAAACATCCAAATAAATGGAAAAGTAACCAATTATTGTCTTGCAGATAGCAAACTATGAGTGAAATTTATATACTGTGCTGAATCCCAAAAAGTTTTTTGTGCCTGCACACTCAGTAAGTCATCCATGTAGTTACAGAAGGTGCTTTTAAATTAAGATTGACAAAGTAATTATTAAGTATGTTTCTGCTTCACTGGATTTTATATTGGAGAATAATGTGGCACGTCTATGACTGCATTTAGCTTTCTTCTGCCACGTTATGTAACCACCCTCTTCCAGCCCAAGGGAAGAGTGAATGAAAAGTGGAAAAACAAATTATTTGGATGTCTGCATGTTATACAGCTCAGATATGCAACCTTTAGCAAGAGTTCATTTGCAGTCAGGTTCCATTCAACTGGAATCGTGATGTATTAGAAAACACTGGTGTTTTCTCCACATCGAAATTCATTTTTTAAACACATTTCCTACAATCACAAAGTCTTCTTCATACTATTTGAATTCGCACCCTTGCCCTCTCGAGCAGAAAATCTGAGTGTCTGGAAACATTTTATTCTTTTATCTTAAGACAACTTGAGGTATGGGTTTACATTCAACAGCATCTCGAATTTCCCACAAAAGAACTCTTCAGTGTATTTTCTTAGTGTTCCAACCAAGGACAGCAATGTCAGCAGAAATGATCCCCATGCATGATCCTATATCTGGAAGTACAACAGATAAAATACTTTTAAAGTAGAACATAAAATTTTAGATTAACCCCTGAATACAAACCATGCTGTCTATTTAGCAAATGAAATCAATATCAAAAATAAAATTTACGTAACAAAGGTAGTCCGTTTTTTGTTCCGCAGGGTCTCAAAATGTTGAAGGAAGAATCCACACTACATCTTTAACTTTAAATTATGAACTTTGTTCCCTTTGATTTTTCTAGTTGAAAACCTGACCGCCCCTTTTCTTGGAAAAAAATTGTTCTTAGAGAAAGAATCTGTAGATTATGAAGTGAATTGCTAATGTAGAATTACCCTATGACTTTCAAAAGTAGTTCAAAAGTCAGAAGCACAATATGTTAATAAGTCTATTACAGCTTAAGTGATAAGATTTTCCATTTTGCTGATAAAGCTCTTTGTTAAGGTACTGAGCATGCAGACTAAATGAAATGGATTCATATAGTCACAATCTTACTGAAAGGTAAGTGCTGTAGCCTGAAAGAATAGCCTGTGAGCATGTCTCAAGTGTAATGTTCTTCTTTAATACTTGAAATATCGTGACCATGTTTACCTTAGAATTTTCATAACATTAGTTGCATGGGTTTAAGTCGTGGTTAAAATTCTGGGTTGATACACTAAATTATATTCTTGGCATGATTATTTTTATTTTGTATTTTGTTGTTAGTGCAAAACAACCTATTGCTAAGTACTTAAATGAATTCCAGCTAGTCTGCAAAGCAGTTCATATAACACAATGACGCTAAAACTGGAAGCTGGTTCTATCCCTCTTTATACTGGTCCTAGAAACTGAGCAATATAATACACGAAGCCCTGTTCTTTCTTAAAATGTGCCACTGTGTGAAAGCACCGCCAGTAATACTATAGTCAGTCAAAATCCCAATTCAATTATTTTTATGATTGCCTTTTAAATAAGAAAATTACACTAATTTGGGACTGTACTCTTTGCCAGATACTTTTGCAGTTCCTCATTCAAGATGCTGGAAGAACTCAGCAGGTCAGGCAGCATCTGTGGGAAGGGATAAACAGTATATGGGCTAAGACTCTTTCGGCCCGAAATGTTGACTGTTTATTCCTCTCCACAGTCACTGCCTGGTCTGCTGAGTTCCTCCAGCAACTTTGTGTGTTACTGTGGATTTCTATAGTGTTTACATTTTACTGATCCTGTTAGTTTCTTTATATTCAACGTTTCCTTCACTCCTTCCCAAACCCCAGGCTACCTAAAGCCTTATTAATGCCACCCATCTGTGTGACAAATTGACAAATTATATCCTGAATTGATACATTTTTCTACGTGCATCTAGAATTTGCAAAAGAAAATGAAATGCAGCTCATGGGATGCATTACTCAGGATCACCGAATCACACAATCAGAACAGGATGGAAGGAGACCATTTACCCATCAAGTTCGGGCTGGTTTGTAGGTTAATTCAAGGGATGGCAGGTATTGGAATCTGGAACAACAGTCTGCTGGAGGAACTCAGTGAGTGTGTGTGTGGTGGTGCTGATAGTCACCATTTCGAGTCAAAACCTTTTGATACACTGCTTCAAAACTAATTTGTACATCAAAGCAATCCAGCTAGTCCCACCACATCCTCCCTAACCACAGCCCTGCACATTCTTCCATTTCATTTCCTTTCCCGGTCTCATTTTAAATACTGAAGATGAATCTGCATCCGTTTACCCTTGGCTGTTAATTTCAGATCCTAACCTCACAAGTTATGAAATAGATTTTCCTCATGACAGTTTCATTATGTACTGCCTGGTTCTTACCCCCTTTCCAATGGGGGGAAAAAGTCTTTCTGCATATCTGCTCCTTCTTTATCCTTTATTATTTTAAACACTTATACCCCAAACACAGTCGCCCTAAACACCTGTATCCTAAACACAGTCGCCCTAAACACCTGTATCCTAAACACAGTCACCCTGAACACCTGTATCCTGAAGAGTTACCCTCACAAACTCAAAGATCCCAACCTTCCACGCTGTCCTGGTTAAATTCTCTCACCCCTGGAATAATTTTAGTGTATCTCTTTTGCACTCTCTCTAAGATAGAAACATAGAAAAACTACAGCACAACACAGGTTCTTCAGCCCTCTATTTTTCTAAGGTCCATGTATCCATCCAGGAGATTCTTAAAAGACCCTATTGTATCCACCTCCACCACCATCGCCAGCAACCCATTTCACGCACTCACCACTCTCTGCATAAAAAATTTAATCCGACATCTCCTCTGCACCTACTTCCAAGCACCTTAAAACTTGTGATAACCGTAGATCTTCACATTTTTCCTAAATTGTGGCATTCAGGACTGGACACAGTACTCAGCTGCTGTGAAAGGACCTGTTCATGGATGTTCATCATAACTTCCTTCGTCATGTGTATTGTTATAAGCAGCTTCTTCATGTGTTTAAATGACCTAATCATCTCAAGTTAATAACTCAGTAATGATGATGCAACTGGCTGAGCACGGGAGTCGTTTTCTTCTTACATTCTATAGCATGCAGTAAAATTAATCCTGCATTCCTGATTTTGTTGCTATGGTGGTCTTTTACTTGTTCAATTCCAAACTCAATCATGCATATCAACAGACAAGAGATAGCTTTCATCATTATGGAATATTCTTTCAGAGAATATTCTTTCATAAAATATGGCTCCTTGATGCACTTTTGGTTGGCTTTGGCTTTATACATCTTATGGTGGCTTGGATGGACATTGTAATTTTGATAGAATCTCGACAGATACTTTTAAATGTTTCTTCACTGTATCCTGCACTTTTCAGTATTAGCGAGAGGTCTCTGTTCCTATTGGATTTCTTAGTATAACATTTTAAGTATTACATGTTCCAATTTGAAGGAAAACCTATTCTCAACTTATGCCATGCTTCCATCCATCCCACATCTCTCTGGTATCCTGGCAGCCAGTGACATTTCACTTTCCCATCATGTCTACATGATCCACTAGGACCCAAACTCCCCTGACTAACACAGCATTCGTTCCTGACTCCCTCTCCAGCTATCTCAATTCCCTGGCTGAGCCTTTTTCCATAATGGCCATGTCACCTATTATTTTTGTGATATTTCTTAAAGCTCGGTGAAATCAAATATTGTGGTATGTGAGGCAGTGGAAGTTTAACAGTTAGACAGTTGATGCATGGTTTTAATGTTCCAAAGCTCTTCAGGGAAGGTTCCACTAACCTGGAAAATAACAAGTGTAATTCCTTCATTCAAATTGCAAGACAAAACAGGAAATTATCAAGCTTAACATCTGGTATGGAAAAACAACTGTTAGAAGCTATTACAATGATACCTTGATTAGCACAACCCTGTAAAGCACTGATTGACTTTAGTATTCCAGGTCCTCTGTTGTAATCATTCAGACGTACACACACAGCGGTACGTTAAAACAAAACATGGCTGTGTCAGGAATCTGATGTACATCACTGCTCACCATTGGCTCTCCCCTAGTCTCAGTGTAGAGACGCTACCTGTTAGAGCAGGTTTGGGCAAAGTGTGACAGGTTGTGTAATCACTCATTGGGCAGATAAGGAGCTCTAGGCTACATAAAGATAGTCACAGCAAGTATGAGCATTGCTGGGGACTGACAGCACCAGATCCATGTATTGGCACACCACCATGAGATCCTATGGACTCTGTTGTCTGCTCCTCTTGCTGCTTCTCTCCTATCTGTTTAGATCCACACAGTTCTCACAAACCCGGATATTCCTCCACTGTTACAAGCTCAATGAGACATAGAAGAGTCTTAGAAAATACAGCAGTGGCCCTTCAGTCCATCTAGTCCATGCCAAACTATTTAAACTGCCTAATCCCATCAACATGCACCGGGAGCATTGCCCCTATAACCCTACCATCCATGTACCTATCTAAACTGATTGTAAACGTTGAAATCAAGCTTGTATGCATCACTTGCGCTGGCAGCTTGTTCCATACTCTCACGGCTCTCTGAGTGAAGAAGTTTCCACTCATATTCCCATTGAACTTTTCACCTGTGACTCTTAACCCATGACCCCTAGTTGCAATCCCACTTAACCTCAGTGGAAATAGCCTGCTTGCATTTACCCTATCTATATCCCTCGTAATTTTGTATACGTTTATCAAATCTCCTCTGAATCTTCTACATTCCAAGGAGTAAAGTCCTAACTTATTCAGTCTTTCCTTATAACTTAGATCCTCCAGTCCCAGCAACATCCTTGTTGATTTTCTCGGCACTCTTTCAAACTTACTGACATCTTTCCTGCAGGTAGGTGACCAAAACTGCTCACAATTTGCCCCACCCATGTCTTATACGACTTTAGCAAAACATCCCATCTCCTGTACTCAGTACTTAGATTTATGAAGGCCAATGTGCCAAAAGCTTTCTTTACAACCCTATCTATCCATGGCCCAACTTTCAATGAACTATGGAACAGTATTACCCGGCTCTCTTTGTTCTACTGAACTCCTCAGTGCCCTACCATTTACTGTGTAAAACCCTACACTGGCTGTACTACCAAAATGCAACACCTCACACTTGACTGCATTAAATTCTATCTTCCACTTTTCAGCCTATCTTTCCAGCTGGTCAACATCTCACTGCAAGCCATGATAGCCTTCCTCGCTGTCCACTACACCCTCAGTCTAGGTGTCATCCACAAATTTGCTGATCCAGTTAACTACCTTACCAACCAGGTTATTGATATAGATGACAAACAACCTCCCATGCGGGACCTTGTCAAATGCCTTGCTAAAGTCCATGTAGACAACATCCACTGCCTTGCCTTTATCCACTTTCCTGGTAACTTCCTGGAAGAATGAAAAAAGATTGGTTTCATTGGCTTAACTGCATTTCATTGGCTTTGTATCTGTACTCAGCACAATGACAATAAAGTTGAAATTCATCTGATCTAATCTAAACCTGATTGCCACGCACGAGGCCATGCTGGCTATACTTAATCAGTCCTTGTCCATCCAAATATTCATACATGCAGACCCTTAGAATACATTCCAATAACACTTTCCCTACTAACATCAGGCTCACTGACCTATAAGTTCCTGGTTTATTTTTTAAGCCTTCCTTAAAGAATGGAATAACATTCGCTATCCTCCAATCCTCTGTACTTCACCTGTTACTAAGGATGATTTAAATATCTCTGCTAGAGCTTCGACAATTTCTACACTTGTCTTCCAAAGAGCTCCGACCTAACTTGCCTCTGCAATGTGTATAGCGTCCATGAAGTTGATGCGGCTTTGCCTCAGACTCTGTGTCTATCTCCTGAGTAAATACAAATGTAAAAAATTCATTTAAGTTCTCCCCTATCTCTTTTGGCTCTACACATGGATTACCATTCTGATCTTCTGGAGGACCAATTTTGTAACTTGCAAACCTTTTGCTCTTAACAAATCTGTAGAATCCTGTAGGATTCTCCCTTACCTTGTCTGCTACGACAACTTCACACCTTCCTTAACCTTTCCGGATTTCTTAAGTGTTCTCTTGTATGAGCACCCTATGTGTTCCTCCTTGCCTGTACCTGCTATGCACCTCCTTTTTGCTACCTTCAACTTTTATTCTGACAGGCACATACAAGCTTTGCACTCTCGAAACTTCACTTTTGAAGGCCTCCCACTTACCAACTATACCTTTGCCAGAAATCAACCTGTCCTAATTTACACTTGCCAGAGCCTTTTTGATGCCATCAAAATTGACCTTCTCCAATTTAGGGTCCCAGCCCATAGACCAGCCCTATCTTTAGAACCAATGGCCACTGATCATCATGTTATTAAATAACGGAACAGGCTTGTGAAGTCAAGTGACGTAATCTTGCTCCTAATTTGTGTGTCTTGGTCCAGATTTCCTTCATTTGCAGCCTTTCTTTTATCTCCAGTGTACGTTTACACATTGGTATATTCCTATAGATAGAGATCATGCAAGCATTAGTGAACCACAAACCTTTCCTCTCCCCCAAGGGTTTTAGTTTAATTAGAAGTCTTTCATGTGAAACATCTTCACATGAGTGCCAGCATGACATTAATGTCATTCACTATGAATAGTTGTCCACTTATCAATGATGTTTAAAGATTGTAATGGAGCAGCAAGAAATGGAATGAACAAATTCAGACCTTCCTCAGACCCAGTAAGTTGCTGACAATCTATTTATTCTCTGAACTGAGGGATTCTTAAAATCCATAAACATCTTCAGCCCAACGAATCCATGCGGAACATGGCCCCCACCCAGCTAGTCCCAATTTCCTGAGTTTGGTCCATATCCCCCTAAGCCCCACCCTCCATGCACCTATCCCAGTGCTGCTTAAATGATATTATTGTATCTACCTCAACCACTTCTGGCAGCTCGTTCTGTACGCTCTCTAACCTCTGCAGACAAAGTTGCTCTTCAGGTCAGGGCAGTACAGTAAACGCAGCGGTCAGCACAATGCTTTACAGTCCAAGCCACCCAGATTCATTTCCCGCTGCTCTCCGTAAGGAGTTGTTATGTTCTTCCTGTGACCGCGTGAGTTTCCTCTAGGTGTTCAGCTTCATCCCACAGACCAAAGACTTACCGGTTGGTAGATTAATTGGTCATTGTAGTTTGTCCTGTGATGAGGTTAGGATTAAATTGGGTATTGCTGGGTGGTGTAGCTCAAAGGGCCAGGTGGGTCTATTCCACACTATAGCAAAGGAATGGTGTTAAGAGGGAAATGGATCATCTATGATGCAGAACAGACTTGATGGGCTGAATGGCCTATTTCTGCTCTTGTGCCATGGACATTAAGAGGGTTTCTGATTCTGAAATTTTACAGAGATCCTCAGTCTCTCACAGCAGCACTATCAGATGTTCAACATAAACCAAACGATAAATTACATACTTATTATATGTAGATGATGTTTTTGTTAATATTCCTGCTAATATGCAAAGACAACTGCAGATTATATAGTCTACAACAGTTATCAATTCTCATAAGCAGATATTGCATAATACACCAGCAAAGGCAAATCAACAGTTGGAGTTATTTTCTCCTTGCAACAAATTCAAAGATTAAGGCCAGGTGCAATGATGATATTGCAAATTATAAACAAGCATAGATTCATTTGGCAAAATTATGGTCAAGTAGGTACAGGCTTTTGAATTAATACAGCAGGTAATGTTATGCATAATTACACTCCGTCAAAGATGCAATTATCTATTCATGAGTGAAAACCTCAGAGACAATCATTGTAACAAGGTAACTGATTCCCTGACGATTGAGATTTTGAGTTGCAGAACAAAGAGACAAGAAAGAGTAAAGATGAGTTCCATTCTCGTCATGATACCCACTCTTTCCTGATGATGGTGGATTGAAAATGTCTTCTATCATGCCATCTATGAGACAATGTACAGTACAACTATTAACAATGGTGAACTAAAGGAATACAGTCGTCCCTTGGTATCCGCAGGGGATTGGTTCCAGGACCCCCCATGGATACCAAAATTCATGGATGCTCAAGTCCCTTACATAAGGTGGCGTAGTATTTGCATATAACCTACACACATCCTCTCGTATACTTCAAATCATCTCTAGATTACTTGTAATACCTAATACAATGTAAATGCTCTGTAAATAGTGGTTATACTGTATTGTTTAGGGAATAATGACAAGAAAAAAGAGTTTGTACATGTTCAGTACAGATGCAACCATCTGTGGGGATGCAACCATCTTTGGGGAACGCTGATGCCAATTCTCCCGTGATCTTTAAGTTCTTGAGGCTGTAGCGCTTTACATAGCTAGCCAGCCATCCCTTACTAGCCTTAGACTCCATCCTCTCGCTCACAACACAAGTAGCGAATGAACGAGACGCAAGGCGAACAATGTTCAAGCGACGAATGCTGGAGAGAGACTGAGGATCCGTGAAATAGGTGGAGGCTACAGCAGGGTAAGCCTACACATCACTTCATTTGTGTGGATTCAGCGTAGTGCTCGGCACACAGCAAATTCAAGTTTTGCTTTTTGGAACTTTCTGGAAATTTTTTCTAATATTTTCGAACTGCAGTTGGTTGAATTCGTGGATGTAGAACCCACGGATACGGAGGGCCGACTGTATTTCTTTTCACCCTCAGACAATCGACTTTCTTTTAACCTTTCCTACATAATTTGGTTTAAAGACCAGAAACACTAAATCCAGTACAATGCATGTTCTCATGTTTAAGTTTCCAGCACATGCCTCAAAGTTGAAGCCTGAGGCACAACGGTACTGGTTGCAGAACCTGAATGAAATAGCAATGTAAAGTTCAGAGCATGGGTCACATCTTCACAATAGTTCACAAGGTAAAATTAGCATTTATGTTTCACTGGCAACAGCCTTTATTTATTATTGAGATATAGCACAGAATAAGCTCTTCTGGCCCTTCTTAGCAACCCCCGATTTAACCCCAATCTAGAGTCTGACAGGGGTGAACTGTCATGCCTAGAGCTGCATAGTATTACTGAAGCAGATGCAATATAATATGGATCACAATAGATGGAATTGAAAATGGATCTGGATACAGGGTCAGTTTGCCTATAATTCCAGAGGCTGACCACGACAGACTGTTTTCTAAAATACCATCAGAGAAGACCTCTGTGATGTTAAAGACTTACACAGGCAAAAAGGTGTTCCCAAAAGGCAAACTGAAATTGAAGGTGGCGTATGGAGGCCAAGCACAACAGTTAGAACATTAAGTATTGAGAAGTGGAGGGCCAGCGCTTTTTGGACATAAATGGTTGAGAAAAATCCAACTAGACAGGCACTGAATTAAAAGTTCTCACTGTGGCATCAACAGACAATGGCAGCCGAAATGGTAGCACAAACCAAAGACTGGCGCCAGAGATCAGCTGCTTAATGCTAGAGAGAACGTATTTGAGAAGGGGATTAGTAAACTCAAAGGCATGAAGGCCAGAATTGAACTGGATGAAACAGCAATGCTAAGATTCCATGAAACACATCCAGTGCCTTACGCACTGTGTCCTAGAGTGAATGCTGAACTGCAGAGCTTGGAGGCATCTGCAATTCTCTTCAAGGTTGAGTGGAGCGATTGGTCCATGCCCATTGTCCCAGTGATCAAGAAAGGAAAGGCCAGAGCTGTTTGCATATGTGGGGATTTTAAGGTGAGTACCAACCCAGTGCTGTGTACTGCGCAGTATCCCCTGCCATGAATAGAAGACATTTTTGCATCTTTGGCAGGTGAGGAGAAGTTTTCAAAAATTGACTTGTCACAAGCCTATCTGCAAATGGAGATTAAGGAGACAGGCAGGAAGTTCCTCGTAATCATCTCGTCGTTGGTGTCATAGCAGCTCTAGCAGTTTGGCAGAGAGCAATGGACCAAGTACTCCAAGATACCTTGATGACGTCATTGTGACTGGTAAGAACATCTTCAGAACCTTGGTAAAGTGCTCACCAGGCTGCGTGAGTATGGTCTGTGCGCAAAGAAAGAGAAATGAGAGTTTTTCAAGACTGAAATCTCATATTGTGGACATGTCATTGACAAGCAGGGCTAACATAATTCACATAAGAAGATTGAAGCAGTGCTACATGCACCCAAACTGGAAAATCTGTCACGACTCAGGTCATACTTGGGCCTTGTAAACTACTACCACTAGTTTTTCCCCCAAACATTACTACAGTGCTGTACCCATTGAACACACTATTTCAGAAAGGAGCAAAGTGGGGATGGTGAGAAAGATGTGAACAAGCATTCACAGAAACAAAGAGACTAATAACATCTGATTAACTGCTCACCCATTATGACACATCCCTGCTGATCAGACTGACGTGCAGTGAATCCCTTATGGCTTCAGAGCAGCTTTGTCACACATTATGAAAGATAGATCCGAACGCTGGATTATGTTTGCTTCAAGATCACTAATGAGCACAGAACACAACTACGCACAGATCAACCAAGTGGCTTTTAGTCTAGTATAGGGAATTAAGAAGTTCCACCACTACCTCTATGGACAAAAGTTTATGCTAGTGACAGATCACCAGTCCCTTGTGTCCACTTTCAATCCCAGTAAGGGAATTCCAGTGATGACTGCTACCCAGTTACAATGTTCTGCACTATTTCTAGGAGCCCCCTCTTATAATAGAGTTCAAGGGTACCAAACAACATAGCAATGCTGATGGCTTGACATATCTTCCACTATTGACAACTGGAGAAGAAAAGACTTCATACTGTGACCCAGCAGAAGTGATCCACACCACACTGGTGGACCACTTGCCGGTAACAAATTCTGAAATACAAAAGGAAACAAGGAATGACCTGACATTGTCAAAATTCTATGATATCCCCATGCAAGGATGGCCAGCTCATAATAACCCTATGTTTCCAGAGTTCTCAGCGAGACAAGGGCAACTGTCGGTATGTCAACGAACACTGGTGTGTGGATCTCGTGTTGTGACTCCCTCTAAACTGCACACCAGGGTGTTAGAGAATCTGCATGAAGGACACCTGGGTACAGTCAAGATGAAGAGTCTCGCCCGGAGCTACGTGTGGTGGGTAGGAATAGATAAACAAATTGAAGACTTGACCAAAAGCTGTACAGGATGCTTAAAAGCTCAAAATGCACTCTAGTAGGCACTGTTACACCTGTGGGAGTGGCCATCATCACCATGGCAAAGAGTACATATTGACCTTGCTGGGCCATTCATGGACTCCATGTTTCTGATCGCTGTGAATGCTCATTCAAAGTGGCCGGAGGTTATACCAATGAAGTCAACCACATCAACAAAGACCGTCTCTGCTCTGACTAGCTCCGTCATAAACAGCTTACCAGAACAAATTGTGAGTGACAACGGACTACAATACACATCAGAAGAATTCCAACTGTTCATGAAGAAAAATGGCATCAGGCATATCAAATCAGCTCTTCACCACCCAGCAACGAATGGGTTAGCTGAAAGGTTTATCCAAAACCTTCAAGAAGTCTATTAAAGCAATAGACAAGGAGGACAGAGCGGGCAGCATTAGTTAGAAATGATGAGTCGACGTTTCGGGCCGGAACCCTTCGACAGGACTGAAGAATGAAAGATAGGGAAGGATTTGAAGAATACTTGTAGTTTCAGTTGAAAGACCAGTAATTTGAAAGACAAAGGGGTGGGGGAGAGGAAGCATTGAGGTCATAGCCCTGAAAGCAATGGGTAGCAGAAGAAGGAGGCGGAACCATGAGGGAGGTGGGGGAGGGGGCAGAGTGAAATAGGGATAGAGGAAGGGAGGGGGAGGGAATTACCGGAAGTTGGAGAATTCTGTGTTCATACCAAGGGGCTAGAGACTACCTAGACGGTATATGAGGTGTTGCTCCTCCAACCTGAGTTTAGTTTTATCTCCTCTACTGCCATGATGAACTTGAGGGTCCTGGCAATCCATGGGTGTGCAGTCATTCTCATTGAATGTTGCCATTGGAGTAGCTGGGACCTGATAAATCCTGGGATGGACAGCCGACCAGGAGGACCGTTCCCAGGAATATCCTGTTGCAATTTGGCCTTGTGTCGATTCCCCAATGAATTGACGCTACCACCCTGGCCTGGGGCAAAATGGTGGTAGACTGCCCCTTGTTCTGGTTCAGGACAGGACAGGACATCTGGCTTCTGGTTTTTCGACCCCGGTTGGTAGGTCAGGATGAATTCAAAGCAGTAAAGATCAAAGCCCACCTAGCCTGACTGGAATTCAGCCTCTTGGCCTCCTTAATACAAGCCAGGTTCTTGTGGTCAGTCCAAGTGATAAAAGGGTTCTTGCCCCGTCCAGACAATTATGCCATTCCACCAAGGCTAACTTTACCACAACAAGCTCCCAATGCCCTATGTCATAGTTCCTGTCTGCCAGGGATAGCCGCCAGGAGAAGAATGCACACGGGTGCAGTTTACCATCTGAAAGTGATCGACGGGACAAGACGGCACTCACTCTGATGTCGGAGGCATCCACTTCCACAATGAAGGGAAAGTCCAGGTTAGGAGAAACCAAGATGGGAGCTGACTGCAAAAGCAGTCTCCGCTTCAGTAGTCCAGACAAAAGGATCCATGGATTTCTTAGTTAGCGCCATCACTGGAGCTGCCACCGAACTGAAGTTCTTGATAAATTTCCGGTAGAAGTTAACAAACCCCAGGAATCACTGGACTTGTTTGATACTGGATGGTGGTGGCCAGACTCTGATTGCCTGGGTCTTGGTAGGATCCATCCTGAGATTGCCACTGAAGATGATGAAACCCAAAAATGAAACCGTTGTCATGTGAAACTCTGACTTCTCCAACTTGACATAATGTCCATGGTCTAAAAGCTCTTTAAAATGTCCCTGATGTGAGCAACATGCTCCTTCATGGACCTTGAGAAGATTAGGATATCATCCAAGTAGACGAAGGCATACTTATGGAGAGTCTCCTGGAGCACATCGTTTATAAAGGCTTGGAAAACGCTGGAGCATTCACAAGGCCAAAGAGGCATAACCAGATACTCATAGTGTGCTGTCGGTGTATTGAATGCAGTCTCCACTCATTGCCTACCCTAATACAGACCAGATTGTCTGCACTCTTAAGGACTAGTTTTGTGATTACCCTCACTCCTTGGAGCATCTTGAAAGCTATATTCATGAGTGGAACGAGGTAGCAATTCTTGACCGTTACACGGTTTAATCCCCTATAATCAATGCATGGCTGCAGGCTCACATCTTTCTTCCGTACGAAGAAGCAGCCTGCACTGGTGGGTGAAGTGGAGGGCCGAATGAAGTCCATAGCCAGAGCTTCCTTTATATACTCTTCCAGTGCACTTCTCTCTAGGCTTAAGAGTGCATACGATCAACCGGGCAGCAGGTCTATAGCACAGTCATAGGGTCAGTGCAGTGGAAGAGTCCAGGCCTTTCCCTTGTTGAAGACAGAAGGAATTTTGAATGGTCTGGGTGTTGCTATTGCTCCTCAGACCTTCCCTCAAGAACGACTACTGAGGCTTCTCTTGTGACGAGGTGATTTGACAGATCTGTGAGTCCTTTTCCTACACTCACAAAATTCCTTCGTAGAAACAGTGGTCAAATCTGAGTCCAAATCCCAGTCTGTATCCTCAAGCAATGGCAGCAAGGAGTTACAGAGGGTTCTTACACCTCCACACCTAGGAACAGGCTTCAAGGATCGGTGTACTAGAGTCTCACCCTTCCTTGAGACCGGGCAGCTTGAAGCCGTAAGCTTAACGGTGAGTTTCCCAGACTGCACAGGCCAATCCTTGGACCTCTGCTGAACTATAGATTTCCTCTCCCTAGTTTCTGTGGAATCCCAACTGGACAGTGACGGGGCTGGCACAGTCCCATTCGCCGGAACCGGCTTGTCCGCTCTTGAGGACAGAACTAGATCTCCAGAAGGTTTGAGGTTACCTTGCACTAATGGCTGGCCCCTTATTGGTAGCTGGTCATGGGAGAATTTGGGTGTCACAACACCACACTGCAAACAAACCCTCTTACAATAACTGGACCAAGCAATGATTCTCCCTTCCCTCCAGTCCACTGATGGGTTATACTGGGACAGCAAAGAGTACCGAGAATCAGGGATATGAGTGGAGAGTCAGTAATATAGAAACTAATGTCTTCTACATGAACCCCTATCCTCATCTGCACTTCCACAGTCTGTTGCTGGATCTTCCTGGAACATAGCGGGCAACCATCCAAGACAGTTGCAGTCACAGGCTGGCTCAACTCTTACAGTGATATGTCAAACCAACAGGCGGTTCCTAAATCCAGAAAATTACCCACTGCCCAAGTCCACAAAAGCCTTCACCTGCCTCAAGTTCTTACCTCAGGTGAGCACTGACTTCAGCATGAAACCAGAATACGTGGAACTGAGCATAGCGGCTGCTACCATCACAGTCCTCCCAACACAGGACGGTCTTCACAGTTTCTTGATGGCTGCAGCTTTGGACATACGGCCCACAGGTGACCTGCTTCCCCGCAGTAAAAGAAGCGACCTTGACTCCAACACCAGGACCTCTCACTGGCCAACAGTCCAGTGCCTCCGACCAGCATGGCTTCGGCTGGGTCTTGAGCAGGCAGCGGGCTGGTCATGGTCTGAAGTTGGAACTCGAGCACAGGGCTCAAGCGGTCTCTCTTCGATCTCCTAACGTGGTCCCATTCTTGCTCTGCCAAACAATTATCAAGGCAGATGGACGGGTCAATCAGTACCTCAAATTCTCTGCTGGCTCTCCCAAGGCGAGGACATCCTGAAGTTCATCGCTGAGTCCGTGGCAGTATAGCATGGCCGCAGCCTCTCCATCCAGCCACTCTCTTGGGGCAAGATCCAAAATTCGATCATGTAGTCTTTCGCTGACCATCCCCCCTGTTGAAGGTTCAACAGGGGGTCTGAGGCTCAGTTGATTCTGGTGGGATGACGGAATACCTTCCTCGTGGCAGCCCTGAATTCCTCCAAATCCGAGCAAATCTCTGCCCTGTGTTCCCATGCACGGTGTCCCAGGCCAGGGCTCTTCCAGTCAGAACAGAGATAATGAAGGCCACCTTTCCACGCTCCGAAGGCAACCGGGATAGCTGGAGTTCAAACACTGATTAGCATTGGACGAGGAAGGCACAGCAAGAGCCCAGGCCACCATCGAATCTCTCTAGGATTGGATGGTGGACTGGCTCCACACAGCGACCGACAGCCTCACCCGAGCCACTTTGGCTTCCTCCCTGCAATAGCTGGCACACGGCAACCCGGAGGTCATGTGTCTCCGGACTCTGCCCTGAAATTTTCTCACTGTGGCTGGGACAGCTGACAAAATGCTGCGATTGCCCACTGGGTCCATGTGGGCTCAATCACATGGTGAGGAGAGACCTTGCTGAGGATGAATTGGACCCAAAATCGGGGATATATGAAGCAAGATTCAAGACATGGTACACTGGATCTGAGCTCAAAACAAACACAAGACAATACTATTAGTAGGCTTATGATTGAACTCTGAACTATATTTCAGGTGTTCCTGAAATACTCAATTCTTGTCACTAGAAACATGATTACCGATTAACGGGACCCTTAAACAGCCCATGGCAGCTATCCATACTCCGGAGAGATTGAGTCTCCAAATTCGGAAGCTGGCATGGTTGAGGGCATCTCGTAGCACTAAATCCAACATCCATAAACCCATTTTATAATTCCAAAATGGGTGTCAGCCTGTTCAATTCCTCCCCCTTTTTGAATGTTTCATACTTGGTTCTTCTTACAAATGTTTATCAATTTTCCCAATATGTTTATTATCATAATCAATCCTGATACAGGCAAGAACCAGCAACTCGCCATTTTTTGCTTTTGCTTACTCATATTATTGAAGTGATTTCTCACTCTCTCAGCATCCCTAATTCCTTTGGTAATGAAGGTAATGAACTGCCTTCTTGAACAACTACAAACTCTCTGGTGAATCCATAATGCAGTAACAGCAGAAAGACCAAAGTTTGGGTGAAGGTTAGCATGCCAATCAAATGGAGAGTTTGTCCCCATGGTGCTGATGATCTTCCTGAGTGTTGTTAGGAAGTGTCATTCAGAAAGCATTTCATTACATCCTTGATGTGCTTGGTATCAGAATCATCTACATCAGGTGCTGTCTCAAGAAGGCAATATTTATCATCAGAGATTGCCACCGTCTTGGCCATGCCATCTTTTTGCCGCTGCCACGGGGCAGAAGGTACAGCACCAGGTTCAAAAGCAGATACTTTCTTTCAGCCATTCAGTTCTTGAACCACTCTGCATAACCCAAATCGCTACCTCCGTGCAACAAAACTATGACAACTTTGCATTACAAAGGACTCTGTTTTTTGTTCAATTTGATTTCTTTCTTGTGTGATTTTTGTTTAACTTATGTTTTTCTTATGAATGTTGTATCTCATGTTATGTTTCTGTGATGTTGATGCAAGTAATTTTGTCACTGCACCTGCGCATATACCGTATGAACTTGTTCAGATGACAGTTAATTCAACTTTGAGTCTGAAGAGTCAAGAGGCAAACTATTTATTGTAGCATACCTAGAGGCTGACTTCCTCTTGGTGCCACAGTTTTTATGTAGTTTGTCCTAATAAGCCAGTCAATTAAGACCTCCAGGGGAATGCTGTGAAAGTTAGATAGATGGTTAGACTTCCTTTCATTGGTGATTGCATGACTTTTGTTTGATATGACTTATTGGAGGCCAGTTAGCTCAGACGATAGCAATGCAGGAGTTCTCCTGACAGTGAACTTCCTACATTTGCCTCTTCATATCCTCCCCTCCAATACAAGGTCGAAGCATGGATTAACTGCTACATCATCCCAAATTCAATGTCATCGAGATCTTTTGGCAGTTCCTGAGGTTTATAGGATCATAAAAGACATATGGATATATGATCCAACAAGTCCGCTCCACTATGGCTGATTTAGCTTCCCTCTCAACCCCACTCTCCTGCCTTCTCCCCATAAACTTTGACACCCTTACTAATCAAGAACCAATCAACCTCCATTTTAAATATACCCAGTGATTTGGCCTCCATAGCTGTCTGAGGTCAATGAATTCCAGATTCACCACCATCTTGGTAAACAAATTCCTCCTCAGCTCTGTTGTAAAGGGATGTCCTTGGATTCTGAGGTTGTACGCTGTCATCCTAGACTCTCCTACTCTCCCATTGTAGGAAGCATCCCTGCACAACTGGCCTTTCTAGGTCTTTCAATATTCAATAGGTTTCAATGAGATCCCCTTCATTCTCCTAAACTCCAGAGGGTACAGGCCCAGAGCCATCAAATCCTCCTCATACATTAACCCTTTCATTCCCAGGATCTTTCTTGTGAACCTCCTCTGACCCGCTCCAATGTGAGCTGATCCTTTTTTGAGATAGGGACACAGAACTGTTCATAGTGAATGAATTGGAGTGCAGTGTGCAGAACATCCACACTTCTGACCTTGTGATGGAAGGAAGGAGGCTGAAGAGATAAATATAGGCAGTTCACTGTCAAAGGAAGCTCCTGTGGTAAGTATACGGGCCTGAGCTAATTGGCCTCCTATAAACCGCAAGCACTTTTATTTGTGTTAGATGCTGCTCCAGCCAGCAAAAAGTGTCACCTTCCATCGCCTGACGAAGGGTCTTGTCCCGAAACGTCGACTGTACCTCTTCCTATAGATGCTGCCTGGCCTGCTGCGTTCACCAGCATTTTTTATGTGTGTTACCTTCCATCACCATTGACTTCAGTCTTATTCGAGTTCCTTGATGCCTCACTCAGTCAAGTACCACCCTGATGACGAGGTCTGTCTCTCGAACCTTGCTTCTGGAACGCAGTTTGTTGTTAGTGTTTGAACCAAGGCTGGTACGAACTCTGAATCCTTGCAATCCTGGCTCAATCCAAACTGAGCAGCAGGAAGCATGTCACTTCTAGAAATAATGTGAGAGAGTGTGCCACCCAGGTACGATGTCTGTGGGAGGTCAGCTGATATCTGGACAACAGCTCCTTGCTCTCTGCTCTGGATTTGGTTATTGTGTCACACACTTGCTTTCAGTCAAAGACCAATTTTAATTCTGCAAATATAAACAGTAAATCTACTGTGTAGTTAAATGAAGAATTCTAGGGAGGTATGATCATAGCAGTTGAAATCCACTCATTGACGGAGTGAGCATGCTTCATGTGGGTTCTGAAGTGTCGCTCCCGTTGAACAATTTTGTTTTGTACTCCTGAGCTCCCAGTGGAAAGTTCCTTAAATGGTACATCACTTGCCCCGAGGACTACAATATCATAATGCAGATATCCTGACCTGCACCTTTATTCCGTTTACGCTGCTGAAAGTCTCTTCTCTGCCTTTTCTGCAGATTTTGCCTACCTTGAGCAATTGTTTTATTATGCCACCTTAATTAATTTTTGTAATTGCTTCATCAATGCTTAGATGCAATTAAAGTGCTTCTTTGATGGTGAGAGAAGTACATAGATCAAGGAATAAATAAAACCAAACATAATACAATGCCATCAGATTCTAATTAGATCATCTCAGCACCATTCTCTGCAGAACTCTGTAGTCATTTTAACAATCCATTTAAAGAACCTGCCTTGCAAGCACCAGATGGTTGACATAAGCACATCAGGATTTATAAACTGGTTTGAAAGAGTTTTTATTTGTGCAGGGAAGGTGTGCTGCACACACGATCTGCGGCTGACTGCTTGGGTGCAGGTGACTCATGAAGTTGGTCCAGGACACTTAATTGAATTAATGCAGGGGTGGCAAAATTAAATGCCCCATGCACCACTTAAAGAGCAACTTACCTCCTTAAAGGTGTTGGGGTTGGAGAGCTGTCTGGATGTGTGGGTAGGGTGGGAATCAAGCTTGTTTTGCTTGTTTTATTGTTGCTTTCTGATGTTTGTATTGTTCCGCTGAATGTGGTAGGCATGCTCTTTTGGTGCAAAATGTGTGTCGACACTTGCGGATTGCCCTCAGCACAACCTGTGCTGATTGTTAACACAAATGACACATGGTTCAATGTGTGAAAATAAACGGACCTGAATCTGACTTGTTTCACCCCAGATTGGAACTCCCTCGCCCCAGTACTATTGTTTGGGAAGTAGAGCACACTTCAGTTCATCCACATGGCCACAGCACTTTTCACCTGCTAGTGCCCAGCAACATAACAGCATGTGATGGTGCTGTATCTCTAAATGGATCGACACTGTAGGTAGATAGATGGATAGATAGGTAGAGAGGTCGATAGATAGTAGGGCCTCGGCCCGAAACGTCGACAGTGCTTCTTCCCATGGACACTGCCTGACATGCTGTGTTCTACCAGCATTTTGTGTGTGTTACATTTTTCAAATGATGAGTGACTGAAAGGAAAAAGGAATGTACCTGTCTTTGCACATTAATTCCTAAAACTTAATTTGCATGCCGAGCAAGCAAAAAGGAAAGAAGACATTAAGGACCTGGAGCTGCAGCTCAGTGACCTTGAGCTCATACGGGAGACGGAGGAAGTGATAGACAGGAGCTACAGGGAGGTGGCCACCCCTAGGTTGCAGGAGGCAGGTAACTGGATGACTGTCAGGCCAAGGAAGGGAAATGGCCAGCCATACGCAGTATCCCTGTGGCCATTGCCTCAATGTTAAGTATACCATTTTCGATACTGTTGAGGGGGTCTTCCTGCTGGGGGGAGCCACAGAGGCCAGTTCTTTGGCACTGACTCTGACACTTTGGCTCAGAAGAGAAGAGAGGTGAAGAGGACTGCAGTAGTGTTAGGAGATTCCATTGTTGGAGGAACAGAGATGACATTCTGGGGCAGCTGGGATAGAGACACCCAGATAGTATGTTGACTCCCAGGTGCCAAGGTGGTTTGAATTGCAGTGCTTTAGGGGAACAAAATCGAAAAAGGTGATGAATACAGGACTGAAAGTGTAATATTTCAATGCACCCAGTGTACAGAATAAGGTAGATGATCTTGAAGCACCGGTAGAGATTGGTAGGTATGATGTTGTGGATATCACTGAGTCGTGGCTGAGGGAAGATTATAGCCGGCAGCTTAACATCCAAGAATACACATTGTATCAACAGGGCAGGCAGGTAGGCAGAGGGGGTGGAGTGGCTTTGTTGGTAAAAAAATTGTACGTAAATTCTTAGAAAGAGGTGACATGGGATTGGAAGATGTAGAATCCTTGCCGGTTGAGCTAAGAAATTGCGAGGGTACAAACACCCTGAATGGAAATATATACAAGCCTCCAAACAGCACACAACGAGGGATAGAAAAGGCTTGTCAAAAGGGCAATGTTACAATAGTCATAAGGGATTTCAAGGTGCAGGTAGATTGGGAAAATCAGATTGAAACTAGATCTCAAGAAAGAGAATTTGTAGAAACCATACAATATAGCTTTCTAGAGCAGCACTTAGTGGACCCACAGGGAATCAGCTATTCTGCATCGGGTGTTGTGCAATGCACTGGAATTGATCGGAGAGCTTAGGGTGATCAGAGAACTGAGCCTTGGGGGCCAGTTGTCATAATATGATAGAATTCTCCCTGCAAATTGAGAGGGGTAAGATAAGTATCAGTATTATCGAGGAGTATAGGGAACTACTGAGGCATGAGAGAGGAACTGGCCAATATTGATTGGAAAAGAACACTAGCAGTGGTGACAGCAGAGCAGCAAAGGCAGGAGTTTCTGGGAGCAATTCCAAAGGCATAGGATAGATAAATCCCAAAGAAGAAGTTGTTTTCTGAAGGCAGGATGATACACCCGTACTGACAAGGGAAGACACAGCCAATACAAAAGCCAAAGATGGCATATAATAGAGCAAAAATTAGCAGGAAGTTGGGAGGTTTTTAAAAACCAACAGAAGACAATTAAAAAAGTCATAAAGAAGGAAAAGATGGAATACAAAGGTAAGGTACCAATAATATTAAAGAGGATACCAAGTGCTTCTATAGATATATAGAGAGTAAAAGAGAGGCCAGAATAGATACTGGACTGGAAAATTGCAAATGTCACTCCACCCTTCAAGAAAGGAGAGAGGCAGAAGAAAGGAAATAATAGGCCATTTAGACAGATCTCAGTAGTTGGGAAGATGTTGGAGTTGATTGATAAGGATGTGGTTTCAAGGCACTTGGAGAAATGTGATAAAATAGGCCAAAGTCAGCATGGTTTCCTCAAGGGAAAACCTTACTTGACAAATCAGTTGGAATTCTTTGAAGAAATAAACAAGCAGGATAGACAAAAGGAGAATTATTGGATATTGTGTACTTGGATTTTCAGAAGGCCTTTGACAAGGTGCTACACACGAGGCTGCTTAACAAGTTAAGAGCCCATGGTTGGCTGTCGGTGACTAGTGGTGTTCCCCAGGGGTCCATGTTGGGACCACTTCTTTTTACATTATATGTTAATAATTTGGATGATGGAATTGATGGCTTTGTGGCCAGATTTACGAATGATACAAAGATAGGTAGAGGGGCAGGTGGTGTTCAGGAAGCAGAGAGGCTGCGGAAGGACATATAGATTAGGAGAATGGGCAAAAAAGTGGCAGATGGAATACAGTGTTAGGAAGTGTATGGTCATGCACTTTGATAGAAGAAATAAAAGTTTAGACTATTTTCTAAGTGGAGAGAACATTCAAAAATCTGAGGTGCAAAGGAACTTGGGAGTCCTTGTGCAGGATTCCCTAAAGTTTAACTTGCAGGTTGAGTCTGTGGTGAGGAAGGCAAATGCAATGTTAACATTCATTTCAAGAGGATTAGTATATAAAAGCAAGGATGTAGTGTTGAGGCTTTGTAGGCACTGGTGAGGCCTCACTTGGAGTATTGTGAGCATTTTTGGGCCACTTATCTAAAAAAAGATATGCTGATATTAGAGAAGTTTCAGAGGAGGTTCATGAGAATGATTGCAGGAATGAAAGGGCCTGTTCTTGCTGGAATTCAGAAGAATGAGGGGGGATTTCACTGAAACCTATCAAATGTTGAAAAGCCTCAGTAGAGTGGATGTGGTCAGGATGGTTCTTATGGTGCGGGAGTCTGGGACCAGAGGGCACATTGTGAAGTAGGTTCATATTGGCCAGCACAACATTGTGGGCTAGAGGACTTGTATTGTGCTTTACTGTTCTGTTTTATGTTCTATGTTCATTGTAGTTTAAGTACAGGAATTGAGCAATGTGTCATTTGGGTAAATTTGTTATGATATTACCCACTTCCGGCCTAATAAAAAGTCAATTGAATCCATTTTAACATGCACTACCTTAATTAATGACTTTTTTTTTACTGAGTGCAGGTAGATTTTATACCATTATGGAGTGTTGCAATACATATGGTATGATTGGCATATAGTGTAACTCATATATAGTGTAACTGGTATATAGTATAACTGGTCCATGGTATTGTGCTGTACAGCATCTTTTCCATTTTGCTTTATCTCATTTTATTTTATCCTTACTTTGTTTTACTTCATTCCCTTTTATTTTACCCTTTCAATTTTACTTTATCAACAATTGATAGTATGTTATTGATAATGCACTAGCTTACTCACGGATTGGGATAATTGGTGCAATGCGTAATTTTTAAGACACTTTTCCAGACAGTGTTAGATAAGTTTCACAGAGTAAAGCAATTTGTATTTAAAGTTCATTTAATTATATCCTGAGAGTCAAGACTTTTTCACACTTGCGTTAAAAATGCTTCTGCATTTTTAAACTACAATTGCTTTCCATTTCAAGATCAAAAGGAAGCACCATGGGTTTATTATAATTTTCATCAAACTCAGCATGGAAATTAATTGACAGGAATGCCAACTGGTGATTCAGTCACCGCAAGTGACTGCATGAAGTGGAGTGTGAATTGAGCACATCTGCCAGTCAGAACACAGCTTCTTGCACAGCAGAGCAAAGCACTGAATAAAACAACTCAGGGCTTCAGAATTTTCTTCCATCCACAGACCCTGTGCAAGCTGCATGGTTATGAAGACGTTTCGGTGGTGTGAGTGGCTGGTGAATAAATACAGGAGATAAAACTAGGTAGATGATAAAAATGGTCTTGATCTTTAAGTCTGTGAACCCGATGTGACTTCACAATTTTTATATTCTTCAATTTTTGCTAATTGTATTTTACAGGTAAATATTTGCAGGGTACCAGAAGACTCAATATTCATGTCCTTGAATCTTGCTATTATTGTTTATTTCTAAGTACCTGCTTAGATCTAACTTCATGTCTTTCAAGTATTTTCTTTTGCTTAATTCTGTAATTTTTCTTTCAAACTTTACTTGACAGATATCTATTGACCTATAGTGTCTCAATTGATAGTACACTCTGTTCTGGATTTCACCTCCACAAATAACAGGTTTATAACTTAACTTCAAATGCAGGACTGCACTGCATTGCTGAAGGAATGGTGCACAATATAAAGCAATAGCATGAAGATCAACTCATTCCATTTGCCACATCTTCCCCTTTTGATAATCTATGTGAATACTGAATGTGGACATTTTGTCCAGATGAGTATGAATCATTAGTTTCCCTATTAATATCTTAAAAGCACCGATTAACTGGTCATTCATTAAGATGCTACAGCTGTGATGTTGGTACAGAAAATCGATTGCATTTGCCTGAAGAATTGTAAATTATAGTATATAGGAAGTTTTCTGAGATGTAATTTGTGAACGTAACTACATTTGTCTGAATTTATTAATGCACAAATTAAATTGTACAAAAAAGCCATACACTGTTCATTCTATTCTGTACTCTAGTTGTGATTAGTAGTAATAAAACTTCCAAAGTGCTTCTTATTAACTTGTTATTTTGATAAAACTTAAGAGTCCCAACAGTGAAGTAAAATTCAGCGCCTGCTTTGTTAACCTCATTCAGCTATTACAGTCTTTATTCCTCTCTGTAGACCTGCTGAGTTCCTCCAGCATTTTGTGTTTGTTACTCAGATACTACTGGCCAATTTTTTTGTGCAAAGCACAAGTGGATCTTTTATTTGTGCCAACCAAAGCATGACATTGAAAATGCCATTGAGATGTTTTAGGAAAGTCTGGACTCCCATCCTAGCAAAAACACAAAATGTTCTGTTCTCATGCAGCACTCAATTGTATTTGAACTGGTACGGTGTGGGGAAGTTGAGAATTTTTGGAATCTTGTGTTTCTGCTTATTTTTCCCAAATAGATAAAGAATGAAGCCAAAACCTGAGCAGAGGTCAAGAACCTTTTCTGAGAGACCATTCCAAATATCCAACACTGAAGCATGATAATAAAGATTCCTTATTCTTTGAGGGTTAATACATTTCTTCACAGGCAAAGTCCTCCTCAGCATTGAATAGATTTACAAGGAGCACTGCTACAGAAAACAGCATCCATCATCGAGGACCCCCACCTTCCAGGCCATGCCCTCTTCTCACTACTACCACTGGGCAGGAGCTACAAAAGACCTGGGTCGCACAGCACCAGGACTGGGAACAAGCACCAGGCTCCTGAGCCAACATGGATAACTTCAATCACCTCAGCTCTGCACAGGCTCACTTTCCAGACTCTGTTCTCAGAATTATTATTTACATTTGATTTGCACAGTTTGTCTTTTCCACACTGGTTGCTTATCAATCTTTGTTTACAAATAGTTTTTCATAAATTCTTTTGTATTTCTTTATTTTCTTGTAAATACCTGCAAGAAAATAAATGTATAGGTAGAACATGGTGACATTCGTACTTTGATACTAAATTTATTTGACTTTGATTTTGCGGAGGACTTTTTAGATATACTGACATGAGACATACATAATATATAAATGCTCATAACAATGCCTGGATAAATTAAATAAGCATGCCTTTGGAAATTCACAGTGGGATAAAACTTCTGACCATTGACAAGTCAGGTCACTCACTGATCAGGAAAATGCAGCTGCTGGACTTCAAGGTCAAAGTGACTTGTTCATTCTTCACAGGAGCTACCAAAAGAGAAAGCAGAATTCACACTGTTTAATATCGCATTCACAGACTGCCGCCTCAGGCAATTTTGCATTCCTTCAGCAACACACTGGAGACCTATCCTGCTAACTGTCAAGATTTACCTTTGCATTACCTTCAGTTCTGGAAGGCTGAGTGAAAAGAGACCTCGAACTGAGTAAGACCTGGAAAGGAAGAAGATCTCTTTCTCAGACTATGTCAGGAGGTTGGGTGAGGCAAAACAAGAGAGGCTTTCTGAAATAGAATGATAGCCTGGCATTGGGACAGGACAAAAATGCATCTGAGTTTTGGTCTCAACATGGAGAAATATTTACCTGACAGAAGGCTGTATTTTTTTTTAAATAATATTTAAATATATCCTTCCACATGATTGATCTTAAAAACCAGGGTGTTGTTTCTTGGCTGTGTACTTATTTGAGTTGGCATTGATGTTGAGGGGTCTCTCCAAGAGATCAAATATCTCCAAGGATTTTTCTGTCAACTACATGTCATGGCCAAGCACTGCATGTCAACAGTGCAGCTGGGGCTGATTATATGACCTCCATCTACACCCATGACAAATGGTTGGCATGGAACTTACTGGAGATCCAATTTGCCAAACTCATAAGGGTAGGTGAGCAAGAGAAAAAAGAAACTTCTATACTTCTATCACACATAAAGGCTATTCTCCCTCTCCCTCTCCCTCTCCCCCCCTCTCTCTCTCTCATACACACACACACACACACACACACACGTACGGGACAATGTTACCTGCAGGTGTTCGATTGTACATTTACGGATCTCGCACAACACTTATCTGAGGAATTAAGGGAAATTCAACTGAAATGGAGAAGACTTCTTTCCCCTTTGGATGCAGAGGTCAATAGCCACAGAATCGTTGGCTTAAACTTTTTACTGTTTTCTTTTGGATGGCCCTGAAATGAGTCTGGATACCTGATAGAGAGTATCCTAGCATTCTAGCAGGTACGACAATAACTGTGAATTGCATTGAACAAGTAGATGGTCAAAGATACTTTTATGTCCAATGAGAATCCATAATCATTTGCAATGTTCTTTTACTATTTTCCAAATTACAGCAACCATATGGAGTGAGGTTCTTTCTAATTGAACAGATGCGTTCTTATATAAGTTGGACCTGTAGAGGCTATTACCTCAGAAGAGACTGCTTACGATTAGTAACAAGTTTCTCTTGCTGAGCTTCATATTAAGCAAAGGGATTTTGAAGTATGAAATCACATTTTCTTGCTGTGGGTTCCAAGAACTTCAAATTCCAAAATCATCTTTGAAGTTGCGAGGATGGAAAATTTGACAAACCCCACAGGCACAAACCTGCAGAGAGGATGCTGCATTTTCTTTGTATGAGATTGTTCCTTCGTCCTCCAGCAGCTTGGTTTCACACATCTGCTTCCCAAGTGCACCATCAGCTATACACTGATGTGCTCCTGAATTATTTTCAGCAGCTCGCAGAGCAAAACTAGTGATATATTATGCATTTCTGCTTGGTTCAAGTTCAGGTTCTGAAATAACGAAACACACCAACACAAAATAGGAAATTCTTCAAGATTCTTGATTTTAAAATGGACTGCATCCGGGGTGTGTGTGTGTGTGTGTGTGTGTGTGTGTGTGTGTGTGTGTGTGTGTGTGTGTGTGTGTGTGTGGTGTGTGTGTGTGTGTATGATGTGTGTGTGTGTGGTGTGTGGGTGTGTGGTGTGTGTGTGTGGTGTGTGGGTGTGTGTGTGTGGTGTGTGTATGATTGTGTGTGTGTGTGTGTATGATTGTGTGTGTGTGTGTGTATGTGTGTGTGTGTGTGTGTGTGTGTGTGTGTGTGTGTATGATTGTGTGTGTGTGTGTGTGTGTGTGTGTGTGTGTGTGTGTGGGTGTAGGTGTGTGTGTGTGTGTGGGTGTAGGTGTGTGTGTGTGTGTGTGTGTGTGTAGCTTTCCTTTCTAACAGACATCTTTTATTTCTTGCTTATGTTCATTATGCAGCTATATTCCCCAGATCTTGAAAAACATTAAATATTCTTTAATTTTGTACTAATATGCCAAGTATGCTAACTGCGACCCTGACTGTTTTGTTGGCTGCCAGGAACAATTTCATTGTTTGTGGAGGATGTAGATTTCTGTCAGAAACCTTCTTCAGTTCCAATTTCTATCTTGTTCTATATAAGCAGAGTATTGGCATTGGGCAAATGTTTGCATGGTGAAATACTAGAGGGGGGTCGGCTCCTGCTAATTATAACACCATTTATGGGATGTCTCAATGTCATGCTAAAAGAGTTTTGTTTGCAATATTGTAATGGTGAATGGTTTTGGTGAACTGTGCCAGTATCATGCAGGTGGTGTCCGATGGTGAAGCCAGGCTCATGCTGTGTGCTTTACTTTTTCTGCATTTGAAAAGAAACGTTACCACAAAGCAATCTGACAGAGTCCAGAAGAAATATAATTGGTGCCATAATGGAGTCATCAAAAAGTAAACTGCAGAGCATAGCTGCCGACTTAGTAAAACCACTATTGTAAACTGTGCTAAGCATCCAGTGAATTTCCTGGAAAAATGTAACAAGGGCTTTGTTACACTCACGGGATGACACAGTCCAAGGGAAACCTGAAAGATGGGTAAGATTAGGAAATGTATTCTTGGAAATTGGATCCAGTTGCAATTGCTATTTAACCACCGTGCATGATGAATCATGCTGGTGACAGTTTCTGAGATGAAAATGACCCAGGCACTTCCAGGCATGATTTACCTGAGCATGTCTGATATTCCTCTCTTCAGAGAGTTGAACCCAGTGGTACAGTCTGGTTTACAGTGCTCTTTTCTGAGTTTACTGACAGGCAGTCGTTTTTAAAAATTTGACCAAGACTTACTTTAATAAGTCAATTAAAAAAAAGAGCAAGTATAACAGCAAGCTGACAGAGATTCAAAATAAAAGGCCCCCACTAGCACTTTTAAGTTTTATTTCCACGGTATCTACCCGACTTAGTTATCTGTTCATTGTCCACAAACATCTGATAATGATGTCAACATCTGATAATGATGTCAACATCTCTGTAAAATGCATTTCAGTCCAAGGTACTGTGATTGCTGGTCCCTCCCACCCTATTAGCCAAACCATCGGGAAGAGTTGTCTTAACACACAACAGAGCACCTGTCTACGCTTTCCCATCTTCACCTCCTTTCACCATAATGTTCCCACCTCTGTTTCTTCCCCCTCCATGGCTACTGCATTGCCATTTCACGAAAGACATACTTTATAGAGAAACTGTAGCTGCATTTTCTGCAAGAAGCCACTATTGGGAACCGGACAGGTAAGATATTGCCACAAGAATGTACATGGTGTGTTGGCCACCATTAGGCAGGGGATTTAGTTTAAGAGCCACAAGGTAACATTGTAGATCCATAAAACACTGGTTAGACCACATTTGGAGCATTGTGTTCAGTTCTGGTCACCTCATCAAGGAAAGATGTGGAAGTTTAGACCGTGTGTAGAGGAGATTTATCAGGATGCTGTCGGAATTAGAGAACATGTCTTATGAGGAAAGGTTGATTGAAATAGAGCTTTTCTCTTTGGAGCAGAGGAGGACGAGTGATGATGGAGGTGTATAAGATGATAAAAAGCATTGACATACTGGACAGGATGAAGAAAAATTGTCAAAATCCCAAAGATGTAGAAATAGGTATTGTTGTCATTTTAGTTTTTGCTAGTGCTTTATGCCCACACAGTTTACAATGTAGTCTATACTAACATTTCCGTGTAATATTGAGGCAGTGCTGCAGAGTCAGAGGTACTGCCAACACAGATACTGTACATGGAAAAGAAACATGGCACTTTCTGTAACTCTGCATCTCCTGATGCGCTGTCCAACATTTATCGTTCAACTAGCACCTTCTGAAACAGGTTAACCAGCTGTTTATCCCGTTACTCTTCATGGAAATTTGCAATTTTGTTCCCCATGTTATAAAGGTCTCTGGAGTCAAATGCCTTTCAGTTTCTGTAAAACGCTTTAGGATGTGAGATTCTAATAGCAGACATATAAATGCAAATTCATCCTTTTGCACTGGAAAATATTATATTAAATAAGAATAAAACTTTCAGATACAATGATCATGATATATAAAATATACAACTCTTTATTCTCTATAATATAATGATGCCTTACCACTGTTAATATTCTTGAACAATCTTTCATATTTAATTCATCAATCCTACCTTGTGGATCAAACAATTTGTGCCTTTATTTATTGTGATAATTCAGTAAAGCAATGTCAAAGGTTTGAAGGCCAAGATCCAGCTGCTGTCATGAAAGAGAAACTGAATTAAAATATTTTAATCAGATTGGAATTAATTAGTTTAGGATCATTGAACAAGTACGTTCCATCGCTAGTGTGGCTACTTTATTAAGTATCCATATTCTGTAACTGAAGGCTTATAGTAATGAAAGTAAACTTCTTTTTCACTGGAGTACATTGTGCATTCATTCATAACGTGCAGTATAATCCTATTTACCTTCATCAAGTATATAATTATTTATTTTATTGATTTGATTTTTCAATAAGGCAGATCTCCAAAATAGTTTCTAACCAAATTGAACCTGGTCTTCAGCAGTACTGCAATGATGTGCAAATGTCTCACATACTCTTGTAAAACATTATTGGAAACTGTTGTGGGAAATGAAAGAATACTGAATTCCATTTCAAAGTTCAAAGTAAATTTATAATCAAAGTATGTATATGTCACCATATACTACATTGAGATTCATTTCCTTGCAGGCATTCACAGTAGAACAAAGAAATGCAAGAGAATCATTGAGAAACTACACACAAAAACTCTCAAGCAACCAGCTGCAAAAGAAAATAAATTGTGCAAATATAAAGAAAACAAGCAAATAATAAATAAATAAACAAACAAATTAATATACTGAGCATACAGAGCTCTGGAGCAATCTTGAAACAATATTCTTTTACTCTTTGTTATTACTTACAAGTAACTTGGTTAGATTTTGGGCTCTATAAACATTGTGATGCCTTTTGTTCCTGAGTTAAAGATTTGGCATCATTGGACTTGCTTCTCATTCTCCCTTGGAGTTGTGCAGCTGTGGCTTCACTGTGGATGGTTCCCACATCTCACCTGCTGTGGATGGCCACTAAATCAGAATCCATTGCTGCTCCTTCAAAAGGAGAAAAGCGAATCAAGAGGGAACCTGCTCAGGAAGCAAATCATCAGTGATCATCTTTAGAACTACATTCCCAGAAGCTGAGAACAAACTGAACCAACCAACACCACCTCAGCCAATAATAATGGGAAAGGAAGGGAAGTAAACCCAAATACTGGAGTTGAATTCTGTTTGATCAAACTCCAATGGAGGACCTGGGGATATTTGGTTCTGCTAAGATCAATATATTAACGGAATATTACTGGCCAAAGGGAGCTCATTATTCAAACACTTGAGCATCAGTTCCAAACTTATCACTGCAACTAGCAAAATTCATATTGTTAATTAAATAATTTACAATAAAAACATTATGAACTTCCAGATTACTGCAAAAAGTCTATTTGATTCATTGATTTGCTTAGAGGAAGGAAATTTGCAGGCCTTACTAACTGTATGTTATTCCACACTTAGAGCCTTAAATTGACTCCAGTCCTCTAAAATTAGATTAGATTAGTTCAGCTTTATTTGTCACACGTACATCGAAACATAGAGTGAAATGCATTGTTTTGCAACAGTAACCATTACAGTCCGAGGATGTGCAGGGAGAAGCCCATAGGTGTCTCCGTGCTTCTTGGGCCAACATATGCCCACAATTTACTAATCCTAACAAATATGTCTTTAAATGTGGGAAAAAAAACAGTCACAGGAAGAATGTACAAGCTCCTTACGGTCAGCGCCTGGAATTGAACCCCATTGCTGGCATTGTTAATCATTATGCTTGCACTCATTTTGCCCATTTCCTAGCAAATTGCCAATTCGAGGGTGATTAGCGATGATCAATGAATACTGGCATTTCTGGTCATTCCCGCAGACCATGAGTAATAAGTAAAAACATTGTGATTGATTTTGTTCTTTCTCTAACACCGACCCTTTTATTCCAACAGACTCTTTTCTGTTGTTCCTTACTTTCAACTATTCTCTGCCCTTTTACTCTACATGTTTTGAACAATTTATTAAAAGTGACTGGATTTCAGTTTTATAATCTCTCAAACTTGAAAATCAATTATGCATTGCAATATAAGCAAATAACCTTTATTAGTAAAATGACTAACTTGGCAAAGATAAACCTGTATTCTGGTGTTAGACAAGTTACTGTAAAATCACGACCCACTGCTATTGTGAGTCACTCTGCTGTGTTTATCTATAATTAAGTCTGAGATGACAAGACAGAAAATTTGATATTTGCATAAATTCATTTCTATATTTTAATCTCCAAACTGGCAGCACAAATGACTGCCACTCTTTGCGATTACATGACAGAGGGTACAGACTATTTCTCAATAAGAGTTATATAAAAAAAATCAAAGAACCTAAGCATAACACTGCAAAGGTAAAACAATGAGCAGAGGTCCTATAACACAACAAGCTAGTGCATTGCTGAATTAGCTTGCAAATGTGGTCCATACAGAGTGAAGTTGGTAGTGGTAGTGAGGGAGGAGGGCTGGGTTATGTGGGGAGATAGAGGTGAACAAAGAAAAGAATGTGAAATCCAACAAGAACTTTAATATATCTAAGATATCTTTGATATAGCAAAACATCCCAAGATGATTCACAAGAAATGTATCAAATGGAATTTGTCTTCCAGCTGGTAAAGGAAATATTAGACTAGCCATGATATAATTGATCAATGGCACAGATTATATTAATATTTTCCTGATTAATAAAAAGTTATACTTTATCTCTGACTTTACAGATTTTAAGTCAGTTAATCTTCCAAATTTTGTCATGAATTGGCATAATAAGGTATAGCTGGAATAACAATATTATCACACTTGCATAGAAACTCTCTTTTTGGAATTGCATCCTACACGAGGTTTCTTTCCTTTGTTCTCAGGATATTGAATTACAAGTGAGATTGCCTCTTTTTGACCTTGAATAGGTGGCGGGTCTTTTTTTTGGAAAGTTGTATCCTTTAGGGTTGTTTGTAAAGTGTTCCAGATTTGCTGACTAATATGATCCTGCCCACTAGCTAGAAAAGAAATTATACTTACAGCTGCACAAGTTTCAGGAAATAGCGAGACTTCTGTCGTAGATAAAATGATAAAAGGAAAACAAATTAGCATTTGCTGCCAAGATTATTTCATAAACTTTGCTACTATTGGAATATAATCAGAAAGTTTTTAATAGAATTATGTTAAAATACAATTGTTAAAATATTATTCCTTCACATATTATAATGTTGCAATCATATAGTGTAAAGGAAGAATTATAAATTATGTGTAATGAATTCAACAGTATAAAGACCTAATCAAGAACACCATTTGAAATTTATTGTTCTGAGTTATTTCTTATGAAGAATGCCAAAAAAGATCAGAATAAATTCACTTAACAAATAAAATCTTACTATATTAGCATTATTTTTCCATTTTCAGTTAGGTTTCAATTCACTTATCCTTCACCAATTACTGAAGTATAATTAATACATTAATCTGTACAGTTTTCTATGAAGGAGTATTATATAAATACTTGTGGTGACATTTTCATTGCACTTAGTACACACCATTGTCCATTCAAAAATTAGAGGAAACTTTGTCAATTAATTTGATGTTAGTATTATTTTCATGTGGGTAAGCAATAGAATCCTCAGATGAATGAGGGTGGCTTTAAGCAGCTTTGTCAGCTAAATAAGCTTATCCTTTGATCCCTTCCAGTTATAGTTGCTACCACAACCTGAATATTCTTTGTGACCCATGATACTTGTAAGCTAAGGAGAAGGAAATTGGGGAGAAAAATTCTGTTACCTGGGAATGAGTGAACTGAGTTAGATTTAGGATTTGTGTCCAATCTAAATATCAATAAAATGATTCGTTCTCAACATCCCTCATCATTGTAAACCAATGGATCTCAACTATCAGACACCTTGACAAGAATCTAAAGGTCAAAAGTATCATTATCTGAGACACTAGATAATAAACTTAACTTCTACTGATCTGCTGAAGTACACTTCACCTCACATGTAATCTGAAACATTCCTCCCTCATGAATTGTACAAGAGACTGCAGATGCTAGCATCTGGGGCAACAAATGATCTTCTGGAGGAAGCTGATGCTGATTCTTGAAGCAGGTTTTTGACCTGAAGCATCAACAATTCCTTCCCCACTCCTCACCCTTCCCTGCCACCCACCTCTCTCCATCCCCGGGTGCTGCTCAACCTGCTGAATTCCTCCAGTAGGTTGTTTGCTGCCGAAAATTGGTATTCATTATCCTCTCATTCTATGACTTAGCATGGGGAACTTTCCAATGAATTCTCATGCCTTTCTTGGGTTGATGTTCTAGCTAGAATTTATGAATTTCTCAAGTTGACTCTGAAGGCTTTCACCTTATCTTCTGGTGGATACTTATCAAATTCATTCATAAAATTTCTCTTTATAATTTTTTTCTTTGCAAGAATAGAGCCTTGAAAGATGGAGCGTTGAGTGCATATTTATGGTTCAGTGTCTTAACTGTTAATTCCCATCTAACTAATATCTTATTTTAGTTAGATGGAAATTTTACTTCGCACTTCCACACTTTCCAATATTCTCTACAGTTATAACCATTTGTCACACTCTGATCCACCAACAATGATTTAAGTTCAGTCCAAACACAGTAAGAAACAAATCCAACATGGTTCCTTGGAAACTATTCTTACCTTTACTAGGGCACGAGATGACTCAACTATAGGTAGTAAATGTGGATGATTATTTGTTGGAAAGTCATTCATACTACTGAGAAATGATGAAAGGAGATGGACTGTTGTCTGGTACCAGATAAATGACTACCGTGGAAAAAATCTGCAGACTGCATGTGTTCAAATTAATAACTTACATTTAACAAACAAATCATTGTTTAGTTCATTACCATAACCTTAAAACTTACTCCCAGATGTAAAATCATTTTTCTTTGAAATCACATTAGCAGGAATAGATGCATTGGCTTCAAGGTGTACAATATAATATTATCTTGATTCCACCGCATTACTTCTCTGCTATAGTCATAGTCATAGTTATACTTTATTGATCCCGGGGGAAATTGATTTTCGTTAAAGTTGCACCATAAATAATAAATAGTAATAGAACCATAAATAGTTAAATAGTAATATGTAAATTATGCCAGGAAATAAGTCCAGGACCAGCCTATTGGCTCAGGGTGTCTGACCCTCCAAGGGACGAGTTGTAAAGTTTGATGGCCACAGGCAGGAATGACTTCCTATGACGCTCTGTGCTGCATCTCGGTGGAATGAGTCTCTGGCTGAATGTACTCCTGTGCCCAACCAGTCCATTATGTAGTGGATGGGAGACATTGTCCAAGATGGCATGCAACTTGGACAGCATCCTCTTTTCAGACACTACTGTCAGAGGGTCCAGTTCCATCCCCACAACATCACTGGCCTTACGAATGAGTTTGTTGATTCTGTTGATGTCTGCTACCCTCAGCCTGCTGCCCCAGCACACAACAGCAAACATGATTGCACTGGCCACCACAGACTTGTAGAACATCCTCAGCATCGTCCGGCAGATGTTAAAGGACCTCAGTCTCCTCAGGAAATAGAGATGGCTCTGACCCTTCTTGTAGGCAGCCTCAGTGTTCTTTGACCAGTCCAGTTTATTGTCAACTCGTATCCCTAGGTATTTGTAATCCTCCACCATGTCCATACCGACCCCCTGGATGGAAACAGGGGTCACCGGTACCTTAGCTCTCCTCAGGTCTACCACCAGCTCCATAGTCTTTTTCACATTAAGCTGCAGATAATTCTGCTCACACCATGTGACAAAGTTTCCTACTGTAGCCCTGTACTCAGCCTCATCTCCCTTGCTGATGCATCCAACTATGGCAGAGTCATCCGAAAACTTCTGAAGATGACATGACTCTGTGCAGTAGTTGAAGTCTGAGGTGTAAATGGTGAAGAGAAAGGGAGACAAGACAGTCCCCTGTGGAGCCCCAGTGCTGCTGATCACTCTGTCGGACACACAGTGTTGCAAGCACATGTACTGTGGTCTGCCAGTCAGGTAATCAAGAATCCATGACACCAGGGAAGCATCCACCTGCATCGCTGTTAGCTTCTCCCCCAGCAGAGCAGGGCAGATGGTGTTGAACTAACCACAACAAAGAAATCATTGGAAGGAATGGAATTGAATTAGAATCTCATGATGCAAAGCCATATTTTCCTAAACTGTGCTTGTGTTTTTGTTCTCTACCAGCTGTTTTCAAGATGAAGTTCAGATCAGAGGCTTTGGCGGCACCCATTGCCACAACCACCATGATGCCTATTGATGCTGGAGATAACTCAACAGCTACTGGAGGTCCTGGAGAGGGGAAAAATGATGTCTTTGAGAAGCTGAAAGAAAAATTTATGAATGAACTCCAGAAGATTCCATGTATGTATACTTTCCTTCAAATCATAAGGTTGAGTTTACTTCTTTTCAATAATTTGCTCTCTTTAGGTCAGCCTATTGGATTCCATCTATTTGTTTTGATGGTAAACAGTGCTATTTCAAAAATAGTTTGGCCTTTTGGCCAATGCAGTGGTTAAACATGCAATCAAGGCTTATATACCACTGCAGGCCCTTCAGTAGGCACTCTCAGTGTTTATCAAGTCAAATGCTTTGGAGAGGGATTGGTGAAGAAGAGGATAATGTTGTTTTTAAGTATATTTTAACTGTAATGTAGTTTTATTAACTATATTTTAGATGCCTTGATTTGATTTTGGTATTAAATTTTAGGAACTAAATGTAGACAAGTAATGCCTTGCACTAGCCCTTATAGTCAAGAGTACTGGACCTTTTACAGATCATTTCCTCATAGTGATCAGTATACGTTGTACATATTGTGGTCAATTTCCTCAGCTGGAGAGCATCTAGGTTGAAGAATCTTCTGGAAGGAAGCACCAAAACAGTCTATAATCGATCCTTTACCTACTTGATATGGACTCAGGAAGAGTAGACTTGCTTTTCCAGCTCTATGTTCAATCTGCAACTCATCTTCAAGTTCCTGCTGCTCATTTCTTCCCATTTCCTGCTATGACCTCACAACCCCCAAACTTTCCTCTATGGAGCATGCCACCAACAGGTGATTGCTCCTCACAGCAAGTGCCTTTCCACTTTTTTTAAAGATTAACCTTTTTTGTTCCATGTACATCAAAGACATAGAGTAAAATGCTTCTTTTTGTATCAGCCACCAACACAGTATGAGGATGTGCCTGGGGCAGCCCCACAGGTGCCACCATGCTTCTGCCAGCATCATAACATGCCCACAACTCACTAACCCTAACCCGTGCATCTTTGGAATGTGGGAGGAAACCAGAGCACCTGGAGGAAACCCACACAAGCACAGGGAGAACGTACAAACTCCTTACAGACCATAACAGAATTGAACTCCTATCGCTGACACTGTAGAGTGTTACACCAACATCTACAATCCCTCATTAGTGTGTGATAATCATCGCAGGATAACAGTTGCATTTAGGCAGTGCACAGAGCAATGAGCAAAGGTAGATCATAAAGTAAAACCAAGTCTCTGAAATATATTGCCAGGAAATACTAAATTTTGATGCAAAGATTGATATCATGTTTACTATTTGTTTCTTAATCCATTTGCCAGTGCCACCCTGGGCATTGATAGCCATTGCTATTGTCAGCGGCCTGCTGCTTCTGACCTGTTGCCTCTGCGTCTGCAAGAAATGCTGCTGCAAAAAGAAGAAAAACAAGAAGGAGAAGGGAAAGGGGAAAAAGAACGACATCAACATGAAAGACGTGAAAAACTCAGGTGGAAATCAGGTAATGGACTGAGGAGAAAACGTGATTCGAAGTCATCAGGCTTTGCAAAGCTTTGAAACATGCAGCTTCAAATAGGTTCTGTGTTCATGGCAGACCAGGTAAAGGGATGCGACAAAGTGTTAAAAATCCCATATTTAAGTTCGCCTTTACTCAGTCAAGGAATATGCCCTTAGTCCTTGCTTCTGTCAGTGTATGATTTAATATTGATCATTCATATCCTGAAATAATGAATGCAGTATTTCATGAGACAGTCTTGACACCTGATCACTTCTAATTTCTCATATTCCTGGAACAGCACAGAACCAACTATAATGAGGGTGGACACCAGTAATTGAGTTTAGGCACACTAGAATCATAAAATCTAAATACAAATCGATTCCAAATTGCTATAATTTACTAATATTAAACATAGAGTAATTGAAAAAACTAAAAAAAAAAGTAACACACACAAAATGTTGGAGGAACTCAGCAGGCCAGGCAGCATCTATGGAAAAGAGTACAGGACCTACTGAAGGGTCTCGGCCCGAAACATCGACTGTACTCTTTTCCATAGATGCTGCCTGGCCTGGTGAGTTCCTCCAGCATTTTGTGTGTTCCTTAGATTTCCAGCATCAGCAGATTTTCTCTTGTTTGAAACTTTAAAAGAATGTTTTTAAAATGAGCAAGGGTAGACAATAAGCTCTGAGCAGCCAAGTTATTCTGTGTTAACTTTGAGTTTCCTTCTTATTAAGTTGGTTTCTAACATTTTGATGCCTCGTTGTATCTCAACAAAAAAAAATATTAGATGGTGTGTGGTAAAGCATTGATTTTAAGTTACAAGGAGCTTGTTAAAATGCATTACAAGAACATAACAAAATTAGACTAGCCATGCCAAATGGACGTGTTCCAAAATCTGCACAATTATTCATGGAGGCTGCTCAAATATTTTGGCCCATCTGTTCTTTGATAAAGATTGCTTTGTTTTAATGAAATTTATAATACAATTTCCACAAAAGACATATGGCTGTAAGTTGTACACTTGTTCTTTCTTTTATGTACTTAATTACCTGAGGAAGACACCTTAGTTGTAGGTTCCTATCACAGTTGAAGTCTTGGTTAGAAATATTATGGACACTTGTAGAAATTCAAGAACATGCAGAAAACAAACCAAACTTTGTAATGTATCAGAATTTGAATCTGGAATTTAAAAGTTGGGGCAAGCCACAACACCTGGCTGATGTTTAAATTTTTGAATGTCTTTGTCACAATTGCAATGTTAAGAAAGAATATTTACTGACATTGAAAATGTGTTTATTGTGTATCTTATTATATCTTGTGGGATGCCATATTACTTAGAGTTGAAAATCATTGTTGAAACCCTGCTAAGCAAATATGGTATTTATATATGGATGATGATAAGCCAGTTATTCATGTGATTGACAAACATCCCTTCCTTTATAAACATATTCCAGATTCCAAGACGATATTCCAGATTAGGTCAACATACTCCAAGCAATCACAGTTTATTATGTTAAGTTATGGGTTAAAGTTGAAAGCTGGTCTCATCTAAAACTGCAATGAAAAAATGTCTCAGTCATATTCAGGGATTCACTTTTGCTTAGAAATAAAGCAGCAGTCAGCGAGCACCCAGGTAGAAATCGATCTGCAGGTGTGGTGTAAAACAGGTAATATTGAACTGAATGCCTGATAGTCAACCCATCCAATGAGAGAAATTGAATGGAAGAGAACATCAAAGGCTGTGCATGACAGAAGGCTGATGTAATGCCACCTGTTCTGCGTTATCTCCCAGGATAAATAGTTTAATGTTATCGGGCTGCATCTCTTACTGGGGATGTTACACAGTCTATTTAATAGTAGATGTGTTTTGGGTGGTTATCCTAACCTTTTTTTGGAATAATTTTGTGCTTATTTTACACAGTTACTATGTATGCATGCTTTAACTTCCTTGAGATATGACAGACCCAGATTTGTAACCAACTAGAATGATGAGCACATGCAATTGAACCAGATGCAATCCTCAGATGAACGATTTCTCTGTTTGTGCAGTTCTTCGAAGCTGTCAATATATTTTTGAAAAACATATCTTCTTCAAAAGATCTGTCTAGGCTGGGCTTCAAGTACACCAGGGTTCTCCATATCAATATTACTAAACAAAGATATGACACTGAAGTCCGATCTGTTTCTGGGCAGCTCCACATTTTGGCATCTTCTCACATTCACATGTACAGCACAGCTGTGATGGATGGAATCACTTGCCAGCAGAAGGCATGCCAGTGAAGTTTGGCACTAGCTTCAAATGGGACTGGACTTGCAATAAATTATTGACTGTCCAATACATTTCTATTTTCATTGTACTTTCAATAGCTCTAAAAACAAATGCAGGTTTTGAATTATAAACAGCAGAGCAGAACCAGAGCACATAAATGGCAAGTAGTTGAGTGCCTCAAATTCAAGAATAAAGGTGAAGAGGTAAACATATGGTATCTTACCACTTATTTATAATCTATATTTTACTATAATTATCTGACTGTAAGTTTTCCCGGTTTAGACTTAATGGCAAATCTGACTATTTTCATTACACAGAAAATGCCACGAGCTTCTTTTTTTATTTTAACTGATCTTTTAGAAATAATAATTAATTTAATCATGGAGATAGCTAAGAAAGGGTAAATTGAGTTGCATTTTCCAGTACCTTCACATAGAAATCAAGATGCTACCCTACACTTTGAAAATACTTTCCAGATAATTAGGTCACCAAAAGACTCTGCTTCAACATTCAAGTGTTTGAGAATTATCAATCGACTGTTACCTACTGCTATACAACCTTGGTATCAATCTGTTTTTTTTAATCTCTTTTATCTCACTGCTTTAATCCCATTCATTGCTGTCTTCATTTATTTCCTACTTAGTACATTTTTATTTACTTATTGAGATAGAGATCAGAATAAGCCTTTTTGACCCTTCCATATTATAGTATAACATGAATTAAATATTTTACTTCAGCCAACATTGTTCAATCTGGTTGGTTAATGAAACATACCATTCCTTCTTCTGTTACCTAGTATCTCAGATTCCTTGTGTATATAGGATACCATGTTTCTTTTCAGTTGCTGCAGACTTGAAAGCAGTCACCATGATGCTTTACAAATGTCCTGAACAGAAAAATTTACTGGCACTAGTCCTGAATCGTTGAGTGTGTGCCTTCAGGATCCTGTACCTCCTTCCCGCTAGTAACAGTGTGAAGAGGGCATGGCCTGGGTGGTGGGGGTTCTCAATGGTGGGCGCTGCCTTCCTGAGGCACTGCTTCTTAAAGATGTCTTGGATGCTACGGAGGCCAGTACAAATGATAGAGCTGAGTAGTTTTACAAATTTCTGCAACTTATTTCATTCTTGTGTAGTAACTCCCCTCCACCCACCCCCCACCCCCAATACCAGACAGTGATGCAGCCTGTCAGAATGCTCTCCACAGTACATTTATAGAAGTTTCTGAGTCTTTTAGCTAACAAACCAAATCTCCTCAAACTATAGCTGCTTTCTTACCTTCTTGAAAGCTGCATCAATATGTTGCATCTGGGTTAGGTCCTCAGAGATCTTGACACCCAGGAACTTGAAATTGTTCACTCTCTCCACTTCTGATCCCTCTGTGAGGATTCATTTGTGTTCCCTCATCTTACCCTTTTTGAAGTCCGCAATCAGCTCTTTGGTTTTGCTGATGTTGAGTGCAAGGTTGATGCTACAACACCACTCCACTAACTCGGACATCTCACTCTTGTGTGCCCTTTCATTACCATCTGAAATCCTGCCACCAAAGGTTGTTGAGCTGGAGAAATGCTGTGTCGTTCAGCTGTATCCATGTATGGTTTGAAAGGCAATTAAACTTGATTTGATTTGTATCATCAGCAAATTTATAGCTGCTGTTTGAGCTATGCCTAGACACACAGTCATGGTTGTAGAAGGAGTTGAGCAGTGGGCTAAGTACACATCCTGATGGAGCGCCAGTGTAAACTGTCAGTGAGGTGGAGATGTTATTTCCAATCCTTACAGACTGTGGTCTTCTGCTTAGCAAGTCGAGGATGCAGTTGCAGTGGGGGGTACAGTGGCCCAGGTTCTGTAGCTTTTTGATCAGGACTGTCGAAAAGGTGTTAAATGCTGTGCTAAAGTCAATAAACATCCTGACATAGGTACTTGCAATGTTTCAGTGATCCAAAGATGTGTGGAGAGCCATTGAGATCGCATCTACTATAGACCTGTTGTGCAATAGGCAAATAGCAGTGGGTCCATCTGCCTCCTGACGTCACATTCTCCCCCACAAAACGTGCTGCTACAGTCTTAACTTTGAGACCCATTGCTGAAGTGATAAAAAACCTGCTACCTCTGATTATTTGTTCCCTGCCAAAAGATATCATAAAAAATTTTAGTCTATGCACACGAAATTTTTAACAGTATAGATAATAACCATTGCTGAATTGCCTCTGAAGTCATGGAAGTTATATCTTACAATTATAGCATCACATTTCCTTAGATGTTAATGTTAGATTTTAATTTTTTCCTTCTATCAGTTTCTCTTAACTTTTCTTAATTATGCCCAATCTTTACTGTAAATAATATAAATTTATTGGTTAAAATATGACATGACAATCTGATGGGTTGGAGTGTATTCGTATTGCTGTTCCAGCTCACAGACTCCCCACAGATCTCCTCCGAAGGGCCATGTCAGATGCTTGATTAGAACATGTCCTTTAAAAGGCTGGAGGAAGCTTGTTAATGTCAGTGAGAAAAAGACAAGGGCTGTCATCCACCCATCTAGCCTTTAACGAAAAATAAAATACCTCAGCAACGTCATGTTGGAGTCCAAGTGATGGAGGCTGTTGTGGTAGTTAGTGTTGCAAATCTCTTCTCAAATAGCCTAGAAACCAGGCCCATTTATATGGTGTTTTATTCAGTTCTACCCAGGGTAGGTAATAGTGGCAATGGACTCCCATCAGGAACTTGTCCAGGGACCATCCATGATTCATCTAACTGAAGCTGACATTTGTCTGGCTTTTGCTGCAAATCTGATGAAGTGGTGGATCATGAAGTGCATAGTTTTTGCACTGTGGGTAGAAGCTGGAGTACTCCCCTGCAAGCTAGGAATCTTGTGATCTACTCATAGAAAAACTTGGGAATGAAATGGAAAGTAACGAGGCAGCAACATGACATCAGTGTCGTACAAGTAGCCTCTGTGAGCCTCAATGGTCAGCACCTCACAGATCACTGCCTCTCATTCCAAATGACTTCCGGACTGCTGTCGATGCAATGATTAGTCCAGACTCTGCCATGCCTCATGGCCATCCCCAGTTCATGATTCAGCCAGGCCAGACAGTTGTCAATGGTTGCTGAGACACCTTAGGGAGCACTACCTCTCCCACCTGCTCACACTCCCTCTTACACTTTTAGTGTTCCTTTGCTTTTTATCACAGAGGGGCTGAAGATTAGCACAGTATAATAAAACAAAGCTAACTGCAGCCATTGAGAGAGAGCAGGCAATTTACTTTGTGTTTATAGGTCTAGTTGGCATCTTGCAGCTAATTTAGTTCAGGAAACATTCTGATTGCAGTAACCATGATGAGAACGTTTAATCTAATTTGTGCTTGAGGGTACTTTAATATTAAATAGTATTAACATTATAATTGAATGTGGGTGAACATTTCTGCAAAATTCACTGACTGGAAGAAGAGAAAAGTTTATACTTTTAAAATCCACATCATAGGTAGACCACCCTTGTTTTAAAAAAGTGTTCAGCACTCTGCCCTTCAGCCAAGGCACTGAGTATAGGAATTAGGACATTTATGTTGCATTTGTATAAATCACTGGTGAGGCTGCATTTAGCGAACTGCATACATTTATGGTCACCCTGCTATAGGAATGATGTGGTTGAACTGGAAAGAAGGCAGACAAGTTTTACAGGAATATTGCCAGGACTAGAGGGCTTGAATCATAGGGAAAGATTGTCTGAGCTACGTCTTGATTCCTCGGAACGTGGAGGAATGAGGGGCAACTTTATAGAAGCATTTAAAATTATGAAAGTTACAGATAAGGTAGATGCTAACAGTCTTTTCCTCTGGGCATAGATTTAGGGTGAAAGGGGAGAGATTTTTTTTATTTATTGAGATATAGCACAGAACTGGCCTTTTTTGATGCGCCAGCCAGCAACGCCTGATTTGACCTAATCATGGGACAATTTCCAATAACCACTTAACCTACCGACTGGTACATCTTTGGACTGTGGGAGGAAACTGGAGCACCCAGAGGAAAGCTACGCAGTCACAGGAAGAACGTGCCAACTCCTTACAGAGAGCAGTGCAAAATGAATCTGGGTGGCTTGGACTGTAAAGCATTTTGCTGACCACTGCGTTTACTGTTCCGCCCTGACCTGAAGAGCAACTTTGTCTGCAGAGGTTAGAGAGTGTACAGAACGAGCTGCCAGAAGTAGTTGAGGCAGATACAATAATATCATTTAAGAAGCACTGGGATAGGTGCATGGAGGGTTGGGCTTAGGGGGATATGGACCAAACTCAGGAAATTGGGACTAGCCGGGTGGGGGCAATGGTCGGCATGGACTCGTTGGGCTGAAGATCCTTTATCTGTGCTCTAGTGTTCTGTAATTCTATAATTTCCCACAGTGTAATTAATTAAAATATTTTGTCCAAAACTCCACTGAGCCTACATATTAGGTTGCCATTTGATGGTGCCAAGTTTATAGAAGGCAAATGGATTTTAGGAATTGTCAGCAACTTACTGGGTCCGAGGAAGGTCTGAATTTGTTCATTCCATTTCTTGCTGCTCCATTACAATCTTTAAACATCATTGATAAGTAGACAACTATTCAAACTGAATGACATTAATGTCATGCTGGCACTCATGTGAAGATGTTTCACATGAAAGACTTCTAATTAAACTAAAACCCTTGGGGATCCAGTGCAGAACTTGGAAGAGGGTTCAGAATGGAACAAAAAATATAGCTCTCATAAGGGATGCATTTTCAGCCTCAAGTGTAAGCCATCATTTGGTCTGTAAATTTTTTTGTCACTTTTCTGTGTGACAGACCTGAATGCAAAACCACTTAATATTGCCAAATTTGCAGAGGAATCAAGTTACAAATTATATGAATAAGATAAATGAAATTTATTGTTAACAAATGTAAAGTATTCCATATTAAACAAATGTGCAAAATAAATACAGAATTAATGGAATGTAATTTTCCTAGACATTGAAAAGTAATTGAACAGTTATTGTTGTAATCACTTACACATCTAGGCAATATTGCAAAGCAATTCAGAAAGGGATGAGTGACAGTGAAGAATAATCTCATGACTGTCACTTCTCAGAAGGAACTAACAGGAGCCTATTGATGTAAGAAGATACCAAACAAAATATTCCTTTGGGCATCTCTGAAGAAAAAGCTTCAATGAATATTAATTGAATATTAGTTCTCATCTCCATTCTGGATGCTTTAGCATCCATCATGTACTTTACCAGGTGATATTTCAGTGCAGGTGCAACATTTCTTCTGCTGTAAAACTCCCCAGATGACATTAACAATGGTGCAATTCCCAAAATCCACACAGGGAGACCTGATCGTGCCAATCTGGCACTCCCAATCTGGTTGCTTCACAGTGGATGCTGTTTATGGAACATTTAGAAATGAGCAGAGGGTGATAATAATATTTAGTGAAGGAATTTCCAGGATGGAATGGTGGTATTTAGTGAAGGAATTTCCAGGATGGAATGGTGTATGTGGGCAGATCTGCGCAATCAGGCTAAGCACACTTAGATACCACAATAGACAGATAATGCTTGTGCTTTCAACAACATGCAGAGAAAAGCACCAAAAGATCCCATATAATCAACTTGATTGAATCTTTTGGGATGCCGTGTAGTGCAGTGGTTAGCACAACACTATTGCAACTTGGCGCATCGGAGTTTGGAGTTTAATTCCCATGCTATCTGTAAGGAGTTTGTATGTTCCCCTGGTGACTGCATGAGTTTCCTCCAGGTGCCCTGGTTTCCTCCCTCAATCTAAGGAAGTACCAGTTAGTAGGTTAATCCGTCATTGTAAATTGCTCTGTGATTAGGTGGTTTGGTGGGTGGCTGGGCACATTGGACTGAAAAGGCCTGTTCCGCACTCTATCTCTAAATAAAATGAAGTATCAAAATGTTTAGATGAGAGCTGTGCAATTGATACAATCTACATGGATTTCAGTAGGGCCTGCAACAAATTCTACACATGACAAGTTAGTGGTTAGAGCCTGAGGGATCCAAGGAAAGTTGTCAATTGGATCTAAAATTGGCTTAGTGAAAGTTGGCAGATTGTGATGGGTTTTGTGTGTCATCAATTTAGTGAAGAATATCTACCAAAACAACTATGGAAATGGTGAATTACTGCAATCTCATTTGTAGACTCTGGGATATTTTCCATGCAGATCCATTAGTCAGTCATCAACTCTCAGTATATTACATCTCAACAAAATTCCTATCATACATCATATCTGGAACACACGTCCTAAAATGCAAAAGTGAAATCACAAATATTTTATTTAAAGGTTTCTGGTAAATCAAAATTTATAAATCACTGAACTACTAAATCATTTACTGTTACCATTCCCTATAAATACTGTCTGCTTCATTCTCCACTGGACACTTTCCTGGGTTCGTATCAATATCCTAATCAATGTCTTCGCTAAAATCCACTTCAGATTGAGAAGCTTTAAAGTGCAATTGGAGAAACTGGTTTGAGTTGGTAATGCAGTGTTTTATATCAAATGGTGACTTTGATTCACATGATATTTAAAGGAGCTGATTTATATAAAGTTCTCATTGACATTTAGATCCAAGACTGCCCAGTGTAATAATGGTCATGAGCAGGACAAATGCTGTCTTCTGGCCCGGTATTCTTTTCCTAATTTTGCTGCTTTTTCATGACAGACTTCTACTATTTCATTAAACAACCAGAATTTTGGATTTTCAGTAATATGAGACAGAGACTCTAAACACCTTTACCAATACATAGTGTTACACAGGTCTACTTCTTGACAACATAGCCTGTATTCTCTTTAAAAGACAAAAACAGTCCTTCAATCCAGTGTGAAATAAAGTGCAGAAATGACTTCATAGCTTAACATAAGGGAGCAACAAGCCTATTATGCAGTATATGCTGATGAGTTATAATCTAAGGCACCATAGTTGCTCTTGAGCAATACACACAAATTGCTGCAGGAACTGAACAAGTCATAGCTGTTCCTCCAGCATTTTGAGTGTTTTACTCAAAATTTCCAGCATTTGCAGAATCTCTTGTGTTTATAGTTGCCCTTATCAGTCTTGCTCTCAGGAGAGAGTAATTACTTCAAGCGACTGCACCTGATTGCCTTTGTTAGTGTTGGTGTGCAGGCAGAAAGTGGAGGCAACAATAGACACAACAGTGTTGTCACTAAATAGCACATTCACATGAGGTTCAGGCTTTATTTTGATTTTTAATAACCATACACCAACAAAGAACCTCCATCAGAGGGAAGGAAGAACAATTTTTAAAATAATCTGAAGTCAATCATGGATGATACTATCACTTTTTGTGATTTTGAATAATAGCCTATCATTCTATTTGCGATGGCAGATATTGCACGGTATACATTAAGCAAACAAAATTTCCGACTACTATCTGCAATTTTTCCAGAGCCAATCTGTGTGTGTCATATCTCTCTGTGGTGTTTTGTGATGGTTCACTTCTTGTTTGTCTTTTCAATTTTTTTTCTGCGCTCTTCCTGATCTATATTGTCTGAACATGTTTTCTGACTATCCTGGATTTCAACTGGATGGTAGGTTCTTCCAAGTATTTGTATTCTATTGGTTTTACAATTTAATCTTGTGCCGATTAGAATGTTTATATTTTCTTAAAAAAGGAAATACTTTGAGTATCGGTACAGATTTGATAGTAGGGATTAGAGATTGCTAAGGGAGCAATGATTGCCTGTTGTGCAGTAAAGATATTTGATGGACAACAGAAAGTTATGTTCCCTGCATGTTTAATGGAAAAGTTGGCTTCTTAGTGGAAAATATAAGAGTGGATTTTTGCTGATAACCAAACTATAAAAGTTCAATTACAAAAAAAACTGAACTGAAATTTATTTAAAAATATTTCATTGCTGAAGACCGTTCCTTTGGCGTTTCTCAAGTAAACATTTCTTTTTGAATTTATGTAAAGATGGAGATGGTGGTGATATTCCTCTAGAAAAAAAAGCCTGTTGTGCGAGGGCAGAGCTGTTGGGAAAAGTCATGGTGGCTTAAAACCTACACACAATATTCTTTCTCTTCTTTGTAATGATCACCTTCTCTCACAATGTGAAACTTGAGTCAAATTCAGAAAATCATTTTACACCTATGAGACAGCACTGCCTTAGCAACTCACAATAACATCAGCAGGAGTAATGCAAGAGAAGAATTTCTAATAAGTGTTTAAAGCCATAAAACCAGACCTCACAGTGGATATTAAGTGGTCAAAGGGGAAGGCCCCACTCTGAAACGTGATGGAGGCACATCCAATATGTACATCATACTTGAAGAGGTCTTAGCATCCTGCAGGGATTGCCATTTCTAGGAGTAAGGATAAATAAAAGGAGTTGGACTACAGGTTTCTAGATCTAAAATGTCAGTTGGACATTGGCTTCTATCTGCCAGGTCCCACCAAATGCAATGCAGCTAACTTTGTTCATAATTCTGTAAATGAGGTATGTAAAAGCCAAATAAAAACTTTCAGGAATGGAACTGAAGGGTTGACTACTGGGAACCATTATCACCTGGACCCTTGTCTGGTTTCCAGATCCAGTGCGCCTCCACCATCGATGTTAACATAGGAATAACCAGAAAGCAGCATAATCTCAGGCTCAATAGCTACACAATCTATTGGAAAACTTGCACAATAAGATGTTTCACACTAATATAATGCTGCACAAATAAGGCATTTGACAAAAGAATTTGGAACAGCTAAGTAACAGCCTTTCAAAAAACCTTATGAGTGACATATTGTCATTTGTTTCTACAACTGAATATTACTGGGATGGCAACATTTATTGCCTATCTTTATTTCCCCTTGATAAAATGGTGGTGAGCTGCCTTGGATTCACTGAGTGCCTTTACAGTGACAGAATCATATAGAAAATTGATTTATTTTGACTGGGTATTAATTGCTCATTACCAATTAATTAAAGGTTTTTTTTAAATTGCATAGTTATTACTTACAGTAATTATGTGCAAGTTACCAGCTAGCATTCCACAAAGAAATTTTGTTTATCAATTATGAGGAGTTTACTTCCAATAGGTACTTTCATAAGCACACAAATATATCACCTCTGCATAGAACAACACACCTGTTGTGTCTTTATCATTACTGCTGAATATTTGTCACCACAGACTAGGATGCAACTGCTTGAGATTTAATGATATTGAAACTTATCTGGGCAAAACATCTCAAGAGGGTCCTCACTCAATAACTGCTTCTGAAAAAAACGATTTTCATTATCAAGCAATGACAAGAGGTCATTCAGTACTTCAGGTCGCTCAAATGGATGAATGGCCGAATAATTGGAACGGTTTTATCACGTATTCATTTTTCAGGATCTTGTGGTTGACAAGGTCAGCAGTTATCACCTGGTCACCCTTGAGAAGGTGGAGGCGGGCGGCTTTCAGAGCTGCTGCCTCATGAATCCGTAAGCTGAGCCTCAGTCATGACCTTGGCCACTGCCTGTGCAGAGTTTACTCATCTCCTCTCTGGTTAGGTTTCCTCCAGATGTTCCAGTTTTCTCCCACATCGCAAAGAATTGCAGGCACATTAATTCACAGCTTTAAATTACACTTCTAGTAAGATTATGGCAATAAAAGTAGGATCAAAAGAGCTTTGCTGTACATATTTGAGAGAATAAGTTACAATACTACAGATAACCTTTGGAGATGTCAGACCTTCAGATGGATCTGCATTACACTTCCACATGAAGGTATCTGACTCAGTTTCGGCCTTGAATTTTGTACCCATGTTTTGATTCCACCATCATCACCATGGAGCCTCTCCTTATTTATACTCCAATTGGATGTGAAAGAACTGAACAGTTTTGATTTGGACCACTGCTGATGTATCCATCAACTCTGCCTCAGCTATGCTGCCTCTTATTTATTTAACATTCATGCAGCTCTGGCTTGTAGTTTCACCAGACTGGCATTTAATTTCTTGGCATATCCATGCTGCTCCTAAAAATCTCTCCTGCGGTTCCTTTGCTTGATGATAATAGAAGACCGAAGGCTATTCTAAAGCACAGCATTACAGCCAATTGCAATCACCCATCATAAGGGCTAGTTTCAAGCCATTGGTTCTCTTCAGGTTTTTTTAATCAAATTTAATATTGCACAAAAAAATATTGGTTTGCCTCACTGTGATGACAAAACTTAAAAAGGACCAGGCCATGAGAACTCTTCAGTTCTCCCATCATCCGTAACAAACCCTATTAAGCAAGATGTGGTATATTTTGCTGTTGGTGGTGCTATCTACCTACTCTTATAGTCTTTCACTCAAAATACATTTTATGCCCTTGTTCCTCTCAGCATTACTTCCAAGTGTTTTTCCATGCTGAGGAAGACTGATTGAGTAACTGAGGAAGGGCAATAGACAATGATCAACAGGAGGTTTCCTTGACAAGCCTGACTCCTGCCATGAAAGTTCACAGGATCGCAGTTGACAACTGCCTGGACTTTCCATGACTGAGATGGCGCAAACAGTGGCCAAACCAGATGATGGGTGATCCGTTATCCTTGTTATGGTTTTTTGCAAAGGTTTGGTACAGCTGAGCAGGTTGCTAAGACAGTTCAGGAGGCAATTACATTGATATGGGCTTGTAGTCACATACAGGCCAGAGCACAGAGGATTGTAGGTTTCTCCAAAAGATACTTATGGACCAAATGGCTTGTGTAGCCCCCCGCCCCCGGCCACCCTCAGGGTTGCTCGGCTCGCTGTCGTCTAGGGAAACAGCCTCGGCCCCGCCAAACTGGGTAATTAGTTTGTGTGGATGCTGTGTGATGTACCCCACGCCGCCCAAATAACAGACAATATACCAGATACAATTAAATGATTTACAGTTTATAGATATTACTGGAACTATATAATTAAGAGAGAATAAAATATAAAAGGACAATAAAAGGCGCCACACTTATCAAAGTTCAATCTCTTCGTGCACAAAAACCGTTGGAGCTCAAGGACCTTCTTCTTCACCCTGTGACCCCTCGGACCACCTCGACCGGCCGCCTGGGACCAACAATGGTGGTCGACCAGACGCTCCACACGAGTCCGTCTCCTCGCCGAACGTCCTGCTCGGGGTCCGACCCTGTTAGCGAACTCACAGCACCTGGTCCATCCTCTGTCTCGCTCTCCCGCCTTCTGCCCCAAAACCCCGCGCATACAATATCTTCAAATACACCAAAACCATAACAACTATCCCAATTGGTTAATAGCACTTTCTTATCACACTCTAAATCAAAAACAAGCTGCTAGTGCAAACTTTCTCAACGTTTAACACAACAAAGCCGCATTCCCCAGATTAACGTAACAAAGACGCCATTTTAATCAGCCTCCGCAGTAACATAAAAGTCGAAACCCCCTTACACTCTCCCCCCACCAAAGAAATTTATGTCCTCATGACTTCTAAATAACTCGCCAACCAGTCCTGCAGACACACAACACACAGTGACAGTGCTCCCCAAACAGTGGACCTTACTCCCGTCCCACGGGCGCTACATAGGCCAACCTATCTGAGAGCTTCTTAACCCTCCGAGACCTCCGTACCCCCTCACCTAAACCCAAAAGGTTCAGACACTACTAGGGATACCTCGGGCCTGTTTGCCAACTCCTCTCTCACTCAGGCCACCACTACAGCTCGGAGCCCCCTGTCCCGTGTCCGGGGCCCTGCCTCTCCTCCTTCCTGATCCTGCCGTAACTCAGACTGCCCACAGCTAGCCCTCCCCACTACACCTGACTCAGTGGGAGAAGGGCCAAAGGTCTCTTCCTCAATCACAGGGAAGTTAGTGAAAGGCAACATGTACCACATGTGCAGCACATCATCCTTCAAAACCGTATTCTTCCTCATTCCTTCGATCGGCTGCTGCTGTTTGAGTTTCTCCAAATTGAAACATTTAGCCAGGGCTACCCCTTCAGCCTCCTGCAGTCGAGACGTCAGCTTCTTCGGGGACTCCTTCAACTCCCGCCACAGCCTCAGCAGTTCGGACTCAGGGTTCCTGGCCATCTCAATCTGGGACGCAGTTACCCCACCAGCTTCTTCCACCCTGACCTGAAAAGCAACAGTTAAAGGATGTTCAGCCTCCGGTTGTTTCTTCCTGAGGACGTCTTCCAGGTCAACTTTCAGTTTTTCCACTTCATTTAAACTCGCGATTGTCATCTTCAGGTTCCTTTCAAGCGTCCGCCTCCCTTTTCCGAGATCTGTCCTCCATTCCTTCACCTCCTTGGGAGTGTAGTCAAACTCCCCTCCCTGGGCTCTCGGTTTTCTGTTGACCTTAGTCAGAACACTTCCTTGATCTTCCCCACCTTGTAAGCCTTCCAATCTTTTTTGAATCGACGTCTTGAGTTTCTGCTGATCCCTTCGAAGGTGGGTCAATGCTGCTTCTCGCTGGATTAATTCATCAGTACATGACCGCAGTGCGGTGCAAATCCCCTCTCTTCCCTGTGTCTCATTCAGATTGACGACTTGGGTTTCCATCCCCCGGTCCACCACCGTCTGTAACAACACGAGGAAGTTCAACTGGTATGTCGGGTCATTTTTCTCACATTGCACCAAACTCCTCCGGCCAAAAACTCCTCCACATTTGACACTTCACTTCGGTCGCCCGGGCTCAGCCACTCGCCGCGCTTCCTCGTCCCCCCAGGCGAATCCAAGCTCTAGGCGGTCATCCACATACGTCAAAACTCCACACACCTTCACTTCCCCCATGGTCTTCCTCATGCCCCGCGGGAAGGATGCAGGGGCTCCGGATATGCCCTTGGGCATCTTTTCGGATCGGAAGAATCCTAGGGAACTAGTAACGGCCGTCTTCGGCTCAACAGCCGCACTCCTCGGGATCTGGCAACATCCACCCCTCAGATGCAGCACATTAAACCACATCGCATAAACCACGCACACGCTGCCTTCATCTTCCACGCCGCCAGGGTCCAGTTGCCGCGACCTCTCTCTCACTGAGGTGTCTTCAGCGGTCAACTCCCCTCCCTCGTGGTGGTTCGGAGCATCCACTAAGAGGGTCTCGCCCTCAGCTACTTTCCCCAAGCCGTACCACCGCTGGGTCTCGTTTAAATTCGGTACTGGCTCAAGGCTGCTACACACGTCCTCAGAAGCAACTCGACACGCTGGGTGCCCAGACAATGCCCCCATGAACTCCAGGGTCACTAACCAATCATCGTCTTCTGGATAACTACTGCCACTAGTACCCAAAATCTCCGGTGCCCTTGTAGTTGTCAAGGGTAAATGCTTCAGACACCGGTTGTAAAATTAACTGTACAACAACTTGATCTGTGCCCCGGGGTCGAGGATAGCTTTAGCATCGCTTCCCTCTATCCATAGCGACACCCTGGGGCATGGCCCCTCTAAGCATTCAGGAATAGGGTCTTTTCGGAAGTTCATCGGTACATTGCTGGGAACGTGCTTCCCCGGAGATCCCAAGCCGTTCCCCCACTGGGCCTCCACTAAGTTTCCCGACACTTCTCTGATCAGTTGAACAACTGATCCCCTGAAATGATCCCCCGTGCCGGCAATTTAGCCGCCCTCCTAGCCAGAGAAGACACACTGAAAACTTTTCCCCCTCTTTCAGATAACTGACAGCTGTCACTACGGTGTAAGTGAACCTGACAGCTCTAACACCGTCACCAGCCCGCCTACTCAAACTTTCAACCAATCCCTATCGCTCTCCCTCAACCGAGCACTGCCACTCATCTAACAACTGAGAGATCCGCTCCGCCCACGTCTCGCAAGTCTCCGCCCCTCTTGGGGTGGACACTATCCCAAGCGCCAGGCGGAGCCTGCCAGAGCTAGAACATTTATTCGCAGGCCCTACCTCCAAATCAGACCACTCTTTCCTCTCTCTCCCAACCGCATGGACAGCCCCGAGTGCCACCTCCAACTCGTCAATGCCAGCCTGAACTCGAACAAAGACCGCACCCACAACGCATACAGCAATCAACAGCAAATAACCCACAGAGACACACATTACAGATTTAAACAGGGCACCCACACAGCATATCGGCAGACTCAATCCCGGACAAAGCCCACACAATGTAGCCCGCCCCCCCCCCGGCCACCCTCAGGGTCGGTCTGCTCGCTGTCGTCGAGGGAAACAGCCTCGGCCCGCCAAACTGGGTAATCAGTTTGTGTGGATGCTGTGTGATGTACCCCACGCCGCCCAAATAACAGACAATACACCAGATACAATTAAATGAGTTACAGTTTATAGATATTACTGGAACTATATAATTAAGAGAGAATAAAATATAAAAGGACAATAAAAGGCACCACACTTATCAAGGTTCAATCTCTTTGTGCACAAAAACCACTGGAGCTCAAAGACCTTCTTCTTCACCCTGCAACTCCCTCGGACCACCTCAACCGGCCGCCTGGGACCAACAACGGTGGTCGACCAGACGCTCCACACGAGTCCATCTCCGTCTCCTCGCCGAACGTCCCGCTCTGGGTCCGACCCCGTTAGCGGACTCACAGCACCTGGTCCATCCTCTGTCTCGCTCTCCCACTTTCTGCCCCAAAACCCCGCTCATACAATATCTTCAAATACACCAAAAATGAAACAACTATCCCAATTGGTTAATAGCACTTAATTGGTTAATAGCACTTTCTTATCACACTAAAGCAAAAACAAGCTGCTAGCGCAAACTTTCTCAGCGTTTAACACAACAAAGCCACATTCCCCGGATTAACATAACAAAGATGCCATTTTAGTTAGCCTTCGCAGTAACATAAAAGTCGAAACCCCCTTACACTTGGTATGACAAGCAGTCATTTTGTGGTCAATCTTGCTTTTAAATTTCATGTTGTGTTTAATTTATGAAGTTTAAATGCTCCAAATTCTATGATAGGATTTGAATTTATGCCACTAGATCACTACCAAACCTGGGAAGGGATCATTGGAAGACACGGCACTGGCAAGTGTCACAGCAACGGCTTTCTGCTCCTCAAGACATGTGCCACACACGACCTTGTCATCACCAACACCCTGTTCCGCTTACCCACCCATAAGAAGACGTCATGGATGCACCCACGCTCGAAGCACTGGCATCTGATGGACTACATCATCACCAGGAAAAGGGACAGGATGGATGTCAGAATGACGAGAGCCATGTGTGGTGCCAACTGCTGGACCGTCCACCGCCTCATTGTGTCCAAGTTCAGGCTTCACATTCTGCCTATGAGAAGACCCCAAGGGCAGAAGACTGCAAAGAGGCTGAATGTCCCCAAGCTGAAAAGCAGCAGGGTTGCAGAAGAACTCGTCGATGACCTTGAATGCCAGACACACCACAGGAAGACGGGACCAGCGTTGAGGAACAGTGGATGGCCTTCAGAGACGCTGTCTACACTACCGCCCTCAAACATCTCGGACCAGCAACTCGAAGAAACCAAGACTGGTTCGATGAGAATGATGAAGAAATACAGGCACTATTAACGAAGAAACATCAACATTACAGGGCGCATCAGAATGACCCCACATCGCTAGCCAAGAAAGATGCCTTTACCAACGCAAGAAGAAAGGTGCAGAAAAAACTTCGCGAGATGCAGGACAGCTGGTTCAGCAAGAAGGCTGATGAAATCCAGGGCTATGCAGACAGCCATGACATAAAGCGCTCCTACGATGCGCTTAAGGCTGTATATGGACCCCAGTCCTCCGGCTCCTCACCCCTCCTCAACGCAGATGAGACGCAGCTGCTGACAGAGAAGAAGCAGATTCTGGATCGGTGGGCTGAACACTTTAACAACGTCTTTAACCGCCCTGCCGACATCAACGACGAGGCCATTGCCCGCCTGCCCCAGGTAGAGATCAACAAGAACCTCGACACCCTCCCCACAGTAGATGAAGTCAGGAAGGCAGTGAAGCAACTCTCCTGTGGCAAAGCGCCAGGACCCGATGCAATCCCTGCTGAGGTATACAAAGCAGGAGGCCCTGTCATGATGCAAAAGCTGACTGTACTCTTCCAGTCCATGTGGAAAAAGGGACAGGTCCCGCAACAGCTGAAAGATGCCAGCATAGTCCACATCTACAGGAGGAAAGGCAACCCCCAGTCTTGCGACAACCACCGAGGCATCTCCCTCTTGTCCATTGCGGGGAAGATTCTGGCCCGCGTCCTGCTTAACCGCCTTCTCCAACATCTTGAGCAAGGTCTGCTCCCAGAAAGCCAATGCGGCTTCCGTGCTGAACGTGGGACCGCGGACATGATTTTTGCTGCGCGCCAACTCCAGGAAAAATGTCAGGAGCAACAGAGCGACCTCTTCGTGACCTTTGTCGATCTAACCAAGGCTTTTGATACGGTCAGCAGAGAAGGCTTGTGGAAGATCATGGAGAAGTTTGGCTGCCCCAGCAAGTTCGTCACAATCGTCCGGCAGTTCCACGATGGTATGATGGTGAAAGTTCTGGATGACGGCGACGAGTCGGAGGCCTTCCCAGTGACAAATGGCATCAAACAAGGCTGCGTTCTTTCCCCGACTCTGTTCAGTATGGTATTCTCTGCCATGCTGACAGATGCCTTCCATAACTACGAAGAAGGAATCCACGTCAGGTACAGGACTGACGGCAGGTTGTTCAACCTTAGGCGCCTGCAGGCAGTTACAAAGGTGCAAGAGACTGTCATCAGAGACTTCTTGTTTGCTGATGACTGCGCACTCAACACCAGCACAGAGCAGGAGATGCAGCGTGAAATAGACTGCTTCTCACAAGCCTGCGACAACTTCGGTCTCCCTATCAGCACCAAAAAGACCGAAGTTATGTACCAGCCTGCCCTAGGAAAGCCATACCAGGAGCCGCGCATCACGGTGAAGGGCCAGAACCTCCAGGCAGTCGACAACTTCACCTACCTGGGCAGCATACTCTCTCGCGCAGTGAACATAGACGCTGAGGTCAACAACAGGATTGCCAAAGCCAGCGCCGCCTTTGGGAGACTCCGTGAGAACGTCTGGGAGTGGAGAGGACTCAGCCTTACCACCAAGCTGAAGGTCTACTATGCAGTGGTCCTTACCACCCTCCTTTACGCCAGTGAGACCTGAACTGTCTACAGCAGACACGCCAAACAGCTCAACCACTGTCACCTGAGCCGTCTCCGCAGACTCCTCCACATCAGGTGGCAGGACAAAGTCCCCGACACGGAATCCTGGGAGCTGGGCTCTGCAGCGTCTACACCCTCCTGCTGAAAGCCCAAGCCAGGTGGGCTGGACATGTGGTCAGAATGCCAGACAGCCGATTGCCTAAGCAGCTGCTGTACGGAGAACTGTGTCAGGGCAAGCGCTCAGTCGGGGGGGGCAGAAGAAACGTTACAAAGACTGCCTTAAAGCGTCCCTCAAAGGCCTGGGTGTTGACATCAACATGTGGGAGATGCTTGCCCTCGACCGTCCAGCTTGGTGCAGCAAGATCACCAAAGGAGCCCGTGCAGCTGAAGTCAGGCGCATCATCGAGGCACAACGAAAGCGTGCTGTGCGCAAGGCCCGAGCAGCATCCACTGCCACGACAGCACCCACCCACTTGTGTCCCACATGTGGGCGAGCCTTCAGGGCCTGGATTGGCCTCATCAGAGACCCACAGCCACCAATCTCCCATTTGACTTTGAAGCCATGGTCATCTTCGACTACGAAGGATGAACAACAACAACAAGTGCCTAAAACCCTTGCACAGTACTGTATTTGTCAATTTGGAGTGGAGAGCAAGTTTGTAAATCTGGATGGAACAGAAGATGTTGGGAATTCTGAGGATGGAGCTTCATGGGAGGAGTATAGGATAGGTGGCAGTGAGGGAGTGCCACGGGTGGGGAGGTGAGATGGGTGCAGGCACACCCAGCCCTGAGACACCAGACAAATCATTTGATTCCAAACAATTGGTTTATTGATCGTTACAAAATGTCCCTCAGGTGCTTCCTGCTCCCTTCTCTCTCCCCTCTCCCTTACCCTTTTCCCAATCATGATTCCCCTCCTCCTGCCCCCTTCCCTCTCTTGATGCACAATAGGAGACCCATATCAGAATCAGGTTTATCATCACTCATGTATGTCATGAAACTTGCTGTTTTTTTTGCGATAGCAGTGCAGTGCCACACATAAAATCACTACGGTACTATGAAAACGTCGCGCAGGCGCAAGGGTTTTGCATAGATAAACATTTTGGTCGCTGAGCTGCAGGGCCTGTTTCGATGCTATGTAACTCTATGAATCTATAATCTTTTTCATGGTGGAACCTTTTGATTTGAGATATAGATTGGTCAAAGGAACACAGCAACCAACTAATTCCTCAAATGTAAAACTCAATAGTATTAAGACATGGATTTATTAAAATATCATTCATAATTGGTAAATGTCTGAAAGACAGTTTTGATCAATGATAGACAAAAGCAATTAATCCCTCTTAAACCTTCATGCACAGATTGTAACATGGAAACCATGGAACCACAGAGGCAACTTTGAACTAAAAAGCTTATGCACATTGCCATTAATGTATTGTGGTCTTAAGATTTTTAATGGTTAAGTCAAGGCATGTTGTGCGGCGATTTAAATATGAATGTGGTTTGTAGACTTGAAGTTAAAGGAATAAAGGAAAATATAATCAAAACTCTTTTAATGACTCTTGTATTGCCTGCTCTCTTTGAAGCACATTATCATCTGCACGCCTGATTATTAATATTCAGTCGCATTAGCTTTCCTCAGATCTGCTCTGCAAAATCACTCAACTATTTAAATAGTAGATTGCCTTTTGTGGTCCATGTTTCTAGTTCAAATGTTTCAAAAATCAATAGCAGTCTCAAGATAATGTCATAGAAATTTTTCTGAATGCTGTCAAAATTCCACATAGTTCTTTCGTATTCAGCTCGTAACTAAAGTGGCAGTCTTAATTGATCCATCAACCAGTAAGGAAAAATTCTGTCAGTTGATTAAGGCTAAAGCACTTTGTATTTGTACAAATCAATTATTGGTCTTGAAATCACTTGTCCAAAAGCTAGCAAAAGGCATATTCTACTTAATCTACTGCCTTCCATATGAGGGTTAAAGAATTAATTTACTTACATTGGCATTTCTACTGCCCAAATATTGCAAAGCATTACGTACCTCTTAAAGAAGCCCATTCAAGCTTTGCTTCCTCCTTGCAGGTTAAACAGGATGACGACGATGCAGAAACTGGTTTAACTGAAGGTGAAGATAAGGAAGAGGAACCAACGGAGGCAGAGAAACTAGGAAAACTGCAGTTTTCATTGGATTATGACTTCCAGAGTAATCAGGTGAGAAGTTAGTGTTCCTTTTTCACCAGAATCCCAGAGTATTTTCAAATGTTGTCGAAATTCATTCAAATTAGTTTATCTTTGAGTCATTAAAATTTCAAGTTAATTAGTCAGTTGAGGATGTTATTTTATCCAAGGAGCATAAGAAATTAATGGTTTTGGTGCCCACAACTCAATAATTTATTTTTGGCCTAAGCAGAGCACAGTGACCCAGGAGAGGTGTTTGAGATCTATGCCTTTCTTCTGGGAGATGTGTTCTTTGGGTTGGTGCTGATATATTGGCTGTAATTTGGATCTTTTCTTGCAGATAGTTTATTGCACAGTTCTCGATTTCCTTCTGCAGTGAACTATAAATCATGTTTGTTTCTAATGTTACCTTTGAACCTTAGTTCTTTTTTTCCATTTGCATTGTCCACCACTATTCCCCCAGCACTAAAGCTGATAATGGTTTTCAGTTCCTAGGGATCTATCAGCGATGGTCACATTCTAACAATTGAAGGCTGAAATATGGCTTGTATGATTTCAACCTGTTCTTCGCTCTGTATATGAATCAGACCTCAAACAACACCTTAAACAGGGTTTCAGTTGGCTGATTGCTAAACTCAACTGTACTTGAAATCTATTTACTTGTTTGTGCTCCATACTCTTTGATGCCTTTACCCAGTAATAAATCTATTAACCTTGGTTGAGCAAAATGCAATTGACCTTAAATTTACAGACCTTTGGGGGAGAATGCTACAATATTCCACAACTTTTAGTGTGCTTCTTTATTCAAAGAGGCATGAAAATGAAATTCTTTACTATATGGAATAGGTTGAGGAAAGTATGTAGAGGCTTTTGAGGAGTACCTAAGTAAATACATAGGGACAAAGGGAGAGAAAGATAATATTGATATGAAGCAACAGAGTGAGGGGCATGAAGATGATGGCATCTGTCTGTCTCGAAGGACAATGGAAGTACTTTGTGACCTCTCCAAGTCACAAGCCTGGGCGGAAGTTATGGAGATCTTGGAATGCCCAATCATCAAGATTCCCCTCTCAGCATCACTGGTGTAGTCCAAAGGAAAACATAGAAACATAGAAAATAGGTGCAGGAGTAGGCCATTCGGTCCTTCGAGCCTGCACCGCCATTTATTATGATCATGGCTGATCATCCAACTCAGAACCACGCCCCAGCCTTCCCTCTATACCCCCTGATCCCCGTAGCCACAAGGGCCATATCTAACTCCCTCTTAAATATAGCCAATGAACTGGCCTCAACTGTTTCCTGTGGCAGAGAATTCCACAGATTCACCACTCTCTGTGTGAAGAAGTTTTTCCTAATCTCGGTCCTAAAAGGCTTCCCCTTTATCCTCAAACTGTGACCCCTTGTTCTGGACTTCTCCAACATCGGGAACAATCTTCCTGCATCTAGCCTGTCCAATCCCTTTAGGATTTTATACGTTTCAATCAGATCCTCCCTCAATCTTCTAAATTCCAATGAGTACAAGCCCAGTTCATCCAGTCTTTCTTCATATGAAAGTCCTGCCATCCCAGGAATCAATCTGGTGAACCTTCTTTGTACTCCCTCTATGGCAAGGATGTCTTTCCTCAGATTAGGGGACCAAAACTGCACACAATACTCCAGGTGTGGTCTCACCAAGGCCTTGTACAACTGCAGTAGTACCTCCCCGCTCCTGTACTCGAATCCTCTCGCTATAAATGACAGCATACCATTCGCCTTTTTCACCGCCTGCTGTACCTGCATGCCCACTTTCAATGACTGGTGTATAATGACACCCAGGTCTCGTTGCACCTCCCCTTTTCCTAATTGGCCACCATTCAGATAATAATCTGTTTTCCTATTTTTGCCACCAAAGTGGATAACTTCACATTTATCCACATTAAATTGCATCTGCCATGAATTTGCCCACTCACCCAACCTATCCAAGTCACCCTGCATCCTCTTAGCATCCTCCTCACAGCTAACACTGCCACCCAGCTTCGTGTCATCTGCAAACTTGGAGATGCTGCATTTAATTCCCTCATCCAAGTCATTAATATATATTGTAAACAACTGGGGTCCCAACACTGAGCCTTGCAGTACCCCACTAGTCACCACCTGCCATTCTGAAAAGGTCCCGTTTATTCCCACTCTTTGCTTCCTGTCTGCTAACCAATTCTCCATCCACATCAATACCTTACCCCCAATACCGTGTGCTTTAAGTTTGCACACTAATCTCCTGTGTGGGACCTTGTCAAAAGCCTTTTGAAAATCCAAATATACCACATCCACTGGTTCTCCCCTATCCACTCTACTAGTTACATCCTCAAAAAATTCTATGAGATTCGTCAGACATGATTTTCCTTTCACAAATCCATGCTGACTTTGTCCGATGATTTCACCGCTTTCCAAATGTGCTGTTATCACATCTTTGATAACTGACTCCAGCAGTTTCCCCACCACCGACGTTAGCCTAACTGGTCTATAATTCCCCGGTTTCTCTCTCCCTCCTTTTTTAAAAAGTGGGGTTACATTAGCCACCCTCCAATCCTCAGGAACTAGTCCAGAATCAAAACGAGTTTTGAAAAATTATCATTAATGCATCCACTATCTCTTGGGCTACTTCCTTAAGCACTCTAGGATGCAGACCATCTGGCCCTGGGGATTTATCTGCCTTCAATCCCTTCAATTTACCTAACACCACTTCCCTACTAACAAGTATTTCGCTCAGTTCCTCTATCTCACTGGACCCTCTGTCCCCTACTATTTCTGGAAGATTATTTATGTCCTCCTTAGTGAAGACAGAACCAAAGTAATTATTCAATTGGTCTGCCATGTCCTTGCTCCCCATAATCAATTCACCTGTTTCTGTCTGTAGGGGACCTACATTTGTCTTTACCAGTCTTTTCCTTTTTACATATCGATAAAAGCTTTTACAGTCAGTTTTTATGTTCCCTGCCAGTTTTCTCTCATAATCTTTTTTCCCCTTCCTAATTAAGCCCTTTGTCCTCCTCTGCTGAACTCTGAATTGCTCCCAGTCCTCAGGTGAGCCACTTTCTCTGGCTAATTTGTATGCTTCTTCTTTGGAATTGATACTATCCCTAATTTCTCTTGTCAGCCACGGGTGCACTACCTTCCTTGATTTATTCTTTTGCCAAACTGGGATGAACAATTGTTGTAGTTCATCCATGCAACCTTTAAATGCTTGCCATTGTATATCCACTGTCAATCCTTTAAGTGTCATTTGCCAGTCTATCTTAGCTAATTCACATCTCATACCTTCAAAGTTACCCCTCTTTAAGTTCAGAACCTTTGTTTCTGAATTAACTATGTCACTCTCCATCTTAATGAAGAATTCCACCATATTATGGTCACTCTTACCCAAGGGGCCTCTCACGACAAGATCGCTAATTAACCCTTCCTCATTGCTCAAAACCCAGTCCAGAATAGCCTGCTCTCTAGTTGGTTCCTCGACATGTTGGCTCAAAAAACCATCCCGCATACATTCCAAGAAATCCTCTTCCTCAGCACCTTTACCAATTTGGTTCACCCAATCTACATGTAGATTGAAGTCACCCATTATAACTGCTGTTCCTTTATTGCACACATTTCTAATTTCCTCTTTAATACCATCTCCGACCTCACTACTACTGTTAGGTGGCCTGTACACAACTCCCACCAGCGTCTTCTGCCCCTTAGTGTTACGCAGCTCTACCCATATGGATTCCACATCTTCCCGGCTTATGTCCTTCCTTTCTATTGTGTTAATCTCTTCTTTAACCAGCAACGCCACCCCACCTCCCCTTCTTTCATGTCTATCCCTCCTGAATATTGAATATCCCTGAACATTGAGCTCCCATCCTTGGTCACCCTGGAGCCATGTCTCTGTGATCCCAATTATATCATAATCATTAATAACAATCTGCACTTTCAATTCATCCACCTTATTACGACTGCTCCTTGCATTGACACACAAAGCTTTACATTTGGCACCAGCTTGGCTGCAGGAGCTGCCGGAAGGATGTTCAATGACGTCCAGCCACCTTAGGGGCTTCACTCCAGATTTTCTGTCTGGGTTTATTCTCGTAGCCGTCGTATCTCCCAAGGTTGCCCACAAAGCAATGGGGCTATTTACCCATAGCTGGGGATCTGGTTCATGAGCACCAGGGTGTGTCTACAGGCCGGTGGGCCTGTGGCCTAGGTGTGCAGGGACCAGACATCTTCCCCATTTTCTGTTGTTCAGTTTGAGTCTGAAGGGTGTTCAGTTTCTGTTTGTCGCCAGTCAGGAGACACTACATGAGTCTTGCTGTTGGAGAGGCTATGTACTGGCAGGGAGAGACTTACGCATTCATCTCTCCTTTTGTGAGACTGCTAGCCAGTGTGGGAGATGAAAGTAAGAGCGACAGGGACTGCACTATGTCACAACACCCACATGACACAATCATTCGAAGGGTATAGAGTATTACCAAGAACATAATGGTACTAATAGAATATGTAGTCCCAGTTCTATCTTCTGATTATGTTCTAGTTTTCTACTTCCTTTCACTGAAGAATATTGTTTCTTCCTGCTGCTGTTAAAAAAATACACATTTTGATTCTGCCAATCCTTAATCTTCTAAACTCAAGGCAATATAACCAACCCATCTTAATGAAAATTACGAGTTATCAATTAAATCAGAAGTATAATTCTACTGACACCACATATTATACTGTGTCCAAAACCAAAATTTATTATCGAAGTACTGTGCATATATATTAACAAATACAACTCTGAGAACCTGTGGGCATACACAATAAATCCATAATAGAATAATAACCATAATAGAATTGACAAAAGACCACACCAACGTGGGTGTTTTTTCAGTGTGCAAAAGACAACAAACTATGCAAATACAAAAAGAAAGAAATAATAATAATCAATACATAGGCAATAAATATCAAGAACGTGAGATGGAAAGTCCTTGAGAGTAAGTCCACAGATTGTGGGAATATCTCAATGCAGGATGTGTCAAGTTCAGTGAAGTTATCCCCTTTGGTTCAAATCCCTGTTGGCTGTGGGGTAATAACTGTTCTTGAACCTGGTGGTGTAAATCCTGAGGCTCCTGTACCTTCTTCCTGATGGCCTGGTGGTGGGAGCCCCTGCATTTCATGCATTTCCAATATATCCTTCCTGTGATTTGTTGCCCAAATCTGAATGCAATATTTATCAAATGATCTGTCTAAGGTTTTTTAAGTGGTAAAACATGTCTAACTTCATTTCCTTTCACTGAACCATGTCTTTCAGAGTTTATATTCCTTTGGAACTTAGTGTTTTCATCTATAAATCTTACTCTGCCTCCAGACTTGTTACCAACTGAAAAGTTAGGTATACGACTTGCTATTCCTTCCTGTTGAAAGGCTAAGCTGTAAATTCCAGTTATGAGAGTATCAATACTCGTCAGTTACTCTCCAATCAGGAAAGATACTTTTTACCCTTTACTCTCCATGTCCAAAATGCCACTGACCATGTCACAAGGTTACTGCCAATTCTGTGCTTTTCATTCTAGTACTATCATCCAATACAGAACATACCATGGGAGTCCATATGGGTGGCAAGCTAGTGTAGGATTAGCACATCACTTTTCAAAGCCAGCTAGCAATCAATGATTGGTGTTCAATTCCCGTTACTGCCCATAGGCAGTTTGCATGTTTTCCCCGTTGTAGCATGGGTTCCGTCTGGGTGTACCATATACTTCACACATGCTGAATATATACTGCAGGGTTAGTGACTTATGGGAATGCTATGTTGATGACAGAAGTCTGGTGACACTTGCAGGCGGCCCCAGCATAATGCATGCTAATCTGATTTGATGCAAAAGGCATGTCTCACTGTGTTTCAATGTTTGATATACGTTTTGACAAGGAATGCTAATCTTTATATAAATATTGGCAGGCACTTCCCTATATGCCATACCAATGATACACCTGGAGAATAAAGATGCATACGTAAGGCTCCTTTTCATTGACTACAGCTCAGCCTTTAATACCTTCATTCCAAATAAACTGATCCCTAAGCTCCGGAACCTGGGCCTTAGCACTCAGATCTGCAGCTGGATCTTCAGCTTCCTCACAGACAGGACCCAAGCTGTAAAAATAGGGGACAAGCTCTCCTCTACAATCACCCTGAGCACCGATGCCTCACAAGGCTGTGTACTCAGCCCCCTGCTGTACTCACTGTACACCCATGATTGTGTAGCCAAGTTTCCATCAAGCTCAATATATAAGTTTGCTGATAACACAACAATTGTAGGCCGTATCTTGGGTAATGATGAGTTTGAGTACAGAGAAGAAATTAAAAACCTGGTGGCATGGTGTGAAGGCAATAACCTATCCCTCAACGTCAGCAAGACGAAGGAATTGGTTGTTGACTTCAGAAGGAGTAGCGGACCACACAACCCAATTTACCTTGGTGGTGTGCAAGTGGAACAGGTCAAAAGCTTTAATTTCCTCGGGGTCAATATCAAAAATGACCTGACTTGGTCCAACCAAGCAGAGTTCACTGCCAAGAAGGCCCACCAGTGCCTTTACTTCCTAAGAAAACTAAAGAAATTTGGCCTGTCCCCTAAAACTCTCACTAATTGTTATAGATGCACCGTAGAAAGCATTCTTCTAGGGTGCATCACAACCTGGTATGGAAGTTGTCCTGTCCAAGACCGAAAGAAGCTGCAGAAGATCTTGAACACGGCGCAGCACATCACAAAAACCAATCTTCCATCTGTGGACTCACTTTACACCGCGCGCTGTTGGAGCAGTGCTGCCAGGCTAATTAAGGACACGACCCACCCAGCCAACACACTTTTCATCCCTCTTCCCTCTGGGAGAAGGCTCAGGAGCTTGAAGATTCGTACGGCCAGATTTGGGAACAGCTTCTTTCCGACTGTGATAAGACTGCTAAACGGGTCCTGACCCGGATCTGGGCCGTACCCTCCAAATATCCGGACCTGCCTCTCGGTTTTTTTGCACGACCTTACTTTTCATTTTTCTATTTTCTATTTCTGATTTATTGTTTAAATTTTTAATATTTACCAATTTTTACTATTTTTAATATTTAATTTTTGTAATCCAGGGAGTGTGAAGCACAGAATCAGATATCGCTGTGATGATTGTACGTTCTAGTATCAATCGTTTGGCAACAATAAAGTATAAAGTATAAAAGTCTTCACAAACTCTTATCTGCTTCCTTAGAATTGGATTGGAGTGGGATGTTGAGCATACTTTCTTTTTTGTCTAAAGTGTTACATACCCCGTAAATGGGTTGCCAAACCAGCAGAAATGGACCACTTAGTTAAAGTCTGGATTACTGGAACTAAGAAAGTTTTATTAAAGAAATAAGTAACACAGTACTCTAATCGTAAGGATATAAATGCAACAGGTTAGCAATGATAAAACACACATGTACACAGAACTAGGATAATAGGAATCAATCAAGCTCTATTGCACTCTAGGGGTAAAATGATCAGTCTCAAGTGACACAGAGTTCAGTTCAGCTGAATGCAGTTCACAGTAATCGCTGTTGTGCCGTTGGAGAGAGAGAGAGTGAATATGCAAATTCCGATTCAAACAGACCTTTGTTCTTCGCAATTAGCTTTCGGGAGAACACTTTTAATGTCTTCTATGGTCACCGACTGTCACCCCTCTGCTCCGGACACAACCGTTCTTCCGCGGTGAACCCGGCACCCTGGCAAGGGCGGACACACACACCAAGTTCCCGCCGATCGTACCTTTTCACCCTGTGCGTCCATGGTCAGTCCTGCGAACAGACCTCCAAACTTCCACCAACTTGCGGGGGCACACCGCACTTCCAGGGTCTCGTTATCTCGTGATCTTGTGGTGTGTGTCGTGCCTTAGCGAACCTGTGCCTTTTATCCCCCTGCTGAGGTATTGCCTGTCCAACAAAATTCAAACAGTTCAGGTTCAAAACAACCGGTCTGACAATACTCGGAACTGTGTCTCTTTTCGTTAATCTCTCACCTCTCTCATTAACATTTTGAACGCTTCTCCCTTTGTCTCTCTTATCTCTCTCATCAGCATCAATCTTCTGATAACTTGGGTTTTCGTCACAAAAGGCAAACTAACAGCAACATTAAGTAATCTAAGGTGCAGAAAAGATGCACAAAAATCTTGCCAGGATTGGAGAGTTTAAGTTATAAAGAGAGACTGGATAAATTAAGCCTGTTAACCTGGAGCAAGGCAGGCCTAGTAGAAGTGTATTAAATCAAGTGGGGCATAAGTAGATTGCGTGGTCACTACCTTTTTCCCAAGGTAGGTAGGAGGGTCTAAAACTAGAGGATATCGGGAGATTAAAGGGACAAGGTTTTCACACGAAGAACGATGAGCTGCCAGAGGAAGACAGGTACTGTTACAATGCTTAAAAGGCAGGTACATGGATTAGAAAGGTTTAGAATGATACGGGCCAAATGCAGGCAAGCAGGACTACTTCAGACATCTTGTTTGGCTTGGCTGAGTTGTGTCAAAGGACCTATTTCCATGCCTCATAACTTTGTGACCCTAAATTAACATGCTGCGAAAGTCCTCTAGCAGCTTAAACCTCCATCTTATTTTCTGCTTTAGTTTAAATATTAAAATTTCAATTTGATAAACTGATATCAGAGTGTCTTCATTGACCTCAAGGAAGCACAGTTGAACACACTTAGAACATGATGTATTTGGAGCATCCAGCCAAGAACAATTTGCACCCCATAGTAATCAATGGCATAACCTCATCATAGTGGCCATTGGAATTAAGTTTGATGAAGTCTCTTGTAAGGATCTTTACTGTGATGACACTCGATAAAGCCTTGAGATGGTGTTTCACAGTATACTTCTGATCTGGACCAAACCTAATCCTAACTAAAATCAGACTAAAGTAAAAACGACAGTATCCTCTGGATAGTGTTAGAAAGGCAATTGCTGTTAGTTACTGCATGTAAAGATGTAGATGATATTTCAATAACTAAATGCTTTAAATATTTAGTTCTATGCCCAATAGTTTTAGTTCTAGCATACAATATAATAATGCATTTTGTTAGGCTACACTAATAAGTGGCAAGCATTTGGTCCTAAATAGTACAGTCAATCAGATTATTGACAGTATAATAAAAACACGCGATTCCATTCTTTTATTCCAAATTTCTGTTTTCTCTGAAATGCATAGGTCCCTATTGCAGTCAGAGCAATGTGACTGGATTGATTTTTATTGCTTTGTTTAAATGAAATTCTTTCTGAGATCATGATTCTGTTAGCCTGTTTAACCACACAGAATATCACAGCTGTGCCCATCTGGTCATTTGAGGAGGCTACTTGCTGGAGTTTAACCTTCTTCACCCTGTAGGACAGGGTGATAATGGAATTGAAATGTTCTAATTCTATTTCCATTTTTCTTGGGGGCTTCCAATGAACAACCAAAGCAACCAATCAAAAGAGGGAAAAAATACATTAACCTCTGTAAATTGGGTTCCCATAAGGCACTTTGGAACCCGGTCACATTTCAACAGCCTAGAGTAGAGAGCACTTGCTGTGGAGTTTCTGCTCTGTCAAGCCTTATTGGACACAAAAGGCCCAAATTTAAAATATGGAAATCATGAAAAAAGACCTAGTGCATTTCCAACATATATGATGAATAAAGTGTTTTTGGGCTTCCTGCTAGGTATAGGTATAGATAATAACCAATGTTTCAATGAGAAACTCCAATGTCTGCTTCATCACTGATGAAGATGACAGAGATTGTCATCAAAACATTGGTTATAATCAATACCTGTATCCAGCTGAAAGCCCGAGAAGTGTTTATATGGAAATCATGTTTATAAAGACTGGAGAAGCAGCCCTCCCATGATCTCCAAAATTAAAACCAAGTTTACTGCCCCTCCAGACCATCTTTTGCCATATCAACCAAACCTCCTACACTATGTCTACCTACTTTTACTGCTTAATATTAACATCCAGAATTGCATATACTGCTCAATATTAAACTAGGCCTGAACCATAGGGCAACAATGGACAAACTCACAGTACCGACAGTTTGATGCAATGACAACTGGTTGGAGAAATAGGAGAGAAGCCAATTTGCTCCTCCAATCAACCTCACAATAAAAACTTTCCTCCTGATGTTCACTTACATGGATTGGCCAAAAGGGATCAGATACCAGAACTGATCTTCCTTCTAATACAATAAATGTTATGGCCAAGTCACCTGACGATTTTGCCTGACTATCCTCATCTGCTCCGGGTGGCTCACTCTTGTACCAGAGCATGATTTTGTGTCCACTAAAACCTCCTGCAGAAACAATAAGATACCTACTTTATTGAAGGAAAATCAAAACTGTGCAAAAAATTACATTGCATCAATTCTGCCTGTTCCAGTGTTGCGTTCAGCACTGGAATTGCTGCACTCTTCCGAGCTATAAAATTAAGAATGTTCAGTGCACAGCATGATCTCTACAAAATGGTTCATTTAAAAATAATCAGCTTTCTCTTGATATTGTACAATGTGTGAACTCAATATTATAAACACATAACACCAGAAAATCTTACTCAAAGACAAATTAAGAAGGAACTCTTTACTTCATGTTTTCTGAAAATACTTGAAGATTTACCACAGTTCTTTGGCATAGGCTGCAGATTTCTTCTCTCCTATTTGCCAGTAGGGTGGCATTCTAAGACTACTACGATACCGACACTCAGCATGTTAGAAATGATAAAATTTACATGTGTCATTTTACTTCTTAGTGGGAGAGCTGAAGTTTGCAATTTAAATTGTATTCCATCCTATTATTGGGTATAATGATATTTGCATTGCATTATGAAGCTGAAATGTCATTACATAAACCCAATGCTCCAAAACTAAATATCACAACAAAGTCATGCCTTTGGCCTCAACCTTGAATTCTGCTTACGTGCTCTATTCTTCCATTGTTATCCTAATTTGTGTTTATAGTTGATTTTCAACCACTGATAGTTAACCTTTTACTCACCAAGACCCTTACTCTAAATCTGTATCAGAATCAGGTTTAACATCACCTGTATACCTCACAAAATTTGTTGTTATGTGGCAACAGCACATTGCAATACATGAAGCTTGAACTAATGTGTATGTGTGTGTACATAAACACATTATATATCCATATAAAATAAAAAGTTAAATTAAATAAATAATGCAAAAAAAATTAGTGAGGTAGTGTTCATGGGTTCAACGTCCATTCAGAAATCTGATGGCAGAGGGGAGGAAGCTGCTCCTGAATCATTGAGTGTGTGCCTTCAGGCTCCTGCACCTCCTTCCTGGTGTAGCAAAGAGAAGAGGGCATGACCTGGGTGATGGGCATCCTTAATGACAGATGCCGCCTTTTTGAAGCACCGCTCTTTGAAGGTGTCCTGGATGCTGGGGAGTCTAGTGCCCGTGACGGAGCTGGCTGAGTTTATAATTTCTGCATCTTATATCAATCCTCTGCAGTGCCCCCATCACCACCCCCCATACTAGCCAGTGATGCAGCCAGTTAGAATGCTCTCACTGTACATCTGTACAAATTTGAGAGTGCCTTTGGTGACGTACCAAACCTTCTCATACTCCTAATGAAATATAGCCAGGATTGTGCCTTCTTTGTAACTGCATCGATACGTTGGGTCCAGCACAGACCCTCAGAGATACTGACACCCGGAACTTGAAATTGCTCTCTCCTTCCACTACTGATCCCTCAATGAGGAGGGTATGTGTACTCTCATCTTATCCTTTCTGAAGTTAACAATCAATTCTTTGGACTTACTGATGTTGCATGAATTGTATTTCACAATTCTTCCATCTTTTCATTATCATCTGCCTTCAAAAATGAATGTGCTTTTTTTTCTTCCAACTTTTTTTTTGCACAGCACTTCACCTGAAATTTAATTTTTTCATGCTCAATATTAATCTTTTTCTCATTATGTGATGGTATGAGATGACTTATTAATGGGATACACACCGTAGTGTTTGTCCACTAAAGGCTATGACAACTGCTCTGCGCATGGCTGTAAGAAACTGCAGAGGGTTGTCGACACAGCACATCATGGGAACCAGCCACCTCTCTATGGACTCTTTCTATTCTTCTCGCTCCCTCAGGAAAGCAGCAGGCATAATCAAAGATCCACACACCACAGACTTTCTCTCTTCTCCCTTCTCCCATCATCAGATACAAAAACCTGTAAGGATATACCATCAGGCTCAATGTACCTCCACAATCTTCGTCAGCACAGGAGCACCACAGGGATGTATGGTTAGCCCCCTGCTCACTTTACACCTCTCAGACAATGTCAACAAGACCATGGAACTGATTGTAGACTTCAGGAGAGGGAAATCAGAGGTCCATGCATTCATCGGAAACTCAGAGGTGGGTAGGGTCAGTAACTTTAAATTTCTGAGGTCTGTATCTCAGGGGACCCATTATAGCACCTCAACTTCCTCAGGAATAGATTTGGCATGTCATCGAAAACCTTGACAAACTTCCATAGGTGTGTGGTGGAAGGTGTGCTGACTAGTTGCATTATGGCCTGGTAAGGGAACACCAATGCCTTTGAGTGGAAAATCCCACAAAAGAGAGTGGATTCAGCCCAGTATATCACGGGTAGAATCTTTCCAACTATTGAGCACATCTACAAGAAACATGTCCACAGAAAAGTAGCATCCATCATCAGAGATCCTCACCACCCAGGCCATGTTCTTTTCTCGCTGCTGCCATCAGGCAGAAGGTACAAGTGCCCCAGGACTCACACCAGCAGGTTCAAGAACAGTTAGTACCCCTCAGCCATCAGGGTCTTGAACAAGAGGGGATAACTACACTCATTCTATTTCCGGTGTTCCCACAACTGATGGTCTCACTTTAAGGACTCTTTATCTTGTTATTTCACATTCTCGGTATTTATTGCTATTTATGCATATTTGCATTTGCACAGCTTATTGTTCATTGATCCTGTTTACAGTTATGTTTCCATAGATTGGGTAAGTATGCCCGCAGGAAAATGAACCTCAGGGCTGTATGTGGTGACATGTAAGTATTCAGATAGTAAATTTTTCTTTCACCTTTGAAGAACAGCTTCTCTCAATGGCACCACACTCTTGAACAGACCTTGCACAATAAGATGGTCTCTTGACCTCACAATCTACCTTGTTATGACCTTGCACTCTAACATTTACCTGCACTGCATTTTTCAATAGCTTTTACACTTTATCCTGCAGGTTTACCTTATCCTAACTCAATACACCGTGCAATGATTTGATCTGTATGAACAGTATGCATGACAAACTTTCAACTACATCTTGCTACATGTGACAAGAAACCATACGAATGCCTGCTGAGCTTATTCCAAGATGGTGATTGCTTGCAGTGCAGTTGTACAGGCTACCATGTGGCTAAGTGTGTAGGTAAGTATAATACTGAGACCTATTATACATTTGAAGAGTGGCAGGGTCATTATGTCAATTGGCATGCAGTGCTGATTTTGTCAGAGGGGTCTCGATGCTCTTGGAGATGCTGTCAAAATTCTGGGATTCATGGATTGGACTGTAGTTCAAGCTAATGGTAGTTCATATTTTCCTCTTTCAATTCCATGTTTTTTATCATGTTCTTGCCCATTCTTTCTTGTTACGGAGGTTTGGGAGATCTGTCAGTTTTTGTACGAGGGAGGGGTTGGGGGTGCTTGGGGTTTGAAAATTTTTCTTTTTCTTTTTGTGTGTTGGAGGGGTTGATGTCTTTCTCTCAAATATTTATATGGTTTTCAGCAGTCTATGGCTACCTGGAGAAGAGACAAAATTCAGGATTGTGTTTGTACCTTGATAATAAAATGAACCTTTGAACTGTCAAATTGGACATTGGTGCCCCAGCTACTCCCCTCTCATAAAGCTTGCAAAATTGAGCACATAAGTAGCAGCTGGAAGTACCCCAACCAGAGCTATTTAATCAGTCAACAGCCACCTCTAGGTAAATTAGTGATTAGTAACAGTTCTTGTTACCAATCAACATTTACCTTCTTTCTGCCTTTCTGGTCTGCAGGAAGAAGCTAGCCAGCTGCAAAGGATTTTACTGTTGATAGTTGCTCTCAGGCTTGAGTGAATTAGTAGATATTCCAAAGGATTACTGTAGGGGAGAATGCACAGCAAACGTGAAAAATAGCACATGGTGCTGGTGCCGGAGTAAGCTGAGAGAGACTGGCTTCCAGCTGGCAGCACTAGGTGCATTAGGACATTTTCATAATGTGAATATCTCAATGCAGATGTCTTCCTGAGGAATGAACACTGCACCTGGCTATCAATTCCATAAAGATGTCTGCAATGATGACAACAATTGTTTTGCATTTTAGGGCTTTCATGGTAAATGATGGGGCCTTGGGAAGTGCTGTAAAACACAGGAACCCAGGAGTTGTAAGAATATAGCTCCCTGTAAATGATGAAACAGGCAGAAGGCGGCTTTTGGCATGCGGCTTTATCATATTCTATATAGACATTTGAATGTTATATTGCAATTGTACAAGATGTTGGTGAGGCCTTATTTAGGGAAATGTGTTGAGTTTTGGTCAGAGAGATGCCATTAAGCTGGAAAAAGTGCAGTGGCGATTTACAGGGATGTTGCCTGGGTTAAAGGTGCTCTGTTATAGAGTGAGTTTGGGCAGGCTAGAACTTTATTACTTGAAGCGCATGAGATTGAGAAGTGACCATATAGAGGTATATAAAATCTTGAGGGGCATACAGTAAATATTGTGAATGCATGTAGTCTTATTGGCAGGGGTAGATAGTCAAAATATAGAGGGCATAGTTTTAAGGTGAGAGAAGAAAGTTTTAACAGAACCTGGAGGGCAGCTTCTTCACATATACTGAATGAGCTACCAAAGAAAAGGGTTAAATAAGGCACAATAACAACATTTAAAAGACAAACAGGTACATAAACGAGGAAAGGTTTAGCAGACAAAGGGACTGGCTTACATGGAGATCATAGTTAGTATGAGCAAGTTGGGCCTAAGGAGCTAACTCTGTGCTATTTGATTAAATGATCTTATCGCCCCCTCCTAGGATGTAAAGTGATGTGGCTACTCTTACCGACTGCCTTCGATCTGCCCCGTCTCTCAAAGTGCATCACTTTTCATGAAAGTTAATCGGGGTACGTGGTGAAATGTGTTTGGACAACAGTAAAAGAGGTGGCCACGTATACAAGCTGAGGCTTGCAGCAGCTTTATTTGCGTGAGAGTGCACTGCTGCGTGAGAATGATATCTGGAAATCCTGACTGGCAATTGGTTAAATTGCTCCAGTTGGTGTAATTTATGTGCAAGTTTATAAAGGGGAGGGGAATAGCTGAACAAGCTACAGTTCGACAGCACCAGCAAACCAGTAATGCATGCCAATTGATGTAATGATCCAGCCATTCTTCAAACATATAATTGGTGTCAGTACTGTGCTTAGCAACCACACTACAAGCACTCACCATCTTAGAACAAGCCCAGAAGGTAAGTGAGCAGCACTGATTAATCAAGCAGTGCCTTGGGCTCATGTTATGATGCAGCACTTATCGGTGCATTCAAATAGCTTTAACCACGAATGAGGTCGTTGAACTTCTGCAGCACAACATCCTGGTCTTGGCGACTGGGCGCATGCTATATGACAGCACAGCTCACTTCCCTCCTCCTGTCCTCCTGCGGAGAAAGGAAATTATTCCTCCTCTCTGACTTCTGCAACAAGGTCTCCAGCGTATCCTCAGTATACTGTGGCATGAATTTTCTATCTACACCAAAATTACTGGTGCCTGATTCCTTTCATGTATCATCCAAAGTAGACATATTTTGCTCTCATTCAACGTTGATGAAACCTATCAATACTGCACGCAGGTCAAGTCTACTCTCACCCACATTGTGAAAAGACTGAATGGTTGTAAGGTTGATAAAAATTCCAGAATATGTACAGATGCACCCAACTTTAAAAATTACAGGCTGGTTTTCACACAGGCTAGTACAGTAGGTGCTGGTCCTGTGTGACATTCATCCCTTCTGAAGCAATGAGCTAATTAGTGCTGGCTGCAAAAGGAATGGTTTTAATGAGCAGATAGTCTGCTTTCTGGAGCTGTCCAATTTAACTCTTCTGAAGTGTTTTTTTAATGCAGGTTGCTGAGGGGAATAATCTATTAGGGGGGAAAATTGCAGCTGGTGCAGAGCATTGATATATTTCATCAATACTTTAACATGAAGGAAGAGCAAAATATGTCCACTTGGAACCATCAACCCTAAACAGTAAGAACACCAGTAATTTAGGTGTATATATCCAAGTTAAATGAATGATTAGATGCCACAATATTATTTTCCAATAATCCCTTGTGATTTGCATGCAGTCTCGGCTACAGTACAATAAGATGTGATTTGGAATTAGTTTAAAGGGGGAAAAATGGCTCGTCCACAGTCATTAAGGATATACACTGTGCAGGAATCAATATATCCACAGCATTCTTGCTCCATTTGCTGCCGTTGGTGAGATTTGCCCATGTAATGTGTGAAATGTCATTCTTCCCGCAAAGGTAATAGAACCATTTTTAAGACATTGTCGAGTGAGTAACAGGTTATGTTACAGTGCGGTAGCGTTATGGTTAGCACAACACCTTACAGTACTGGTGACCCAGGTTCAATTCCTGCTGCTGCCCGTAATGAGTTTGTAGGTTCTCCCTGTGACCGTGTGGGTTTCCTCAGGGTGCTCTGGTTTCCTCCCACCACCCAAAAATATACTGGTTGGTAGATTAATTGATCATTGTAAATTGTCCCATGTTTAGGCTTGGGTTAAAATGGGGAATTGCTGGGTGACATGGCTTGAAAGGCCTATTACTCACTGTATGTCAGTAAATAAATAAATTAAAAGTTGGTTACATTGAAAGTATTCCTGATAAACTGACAACCTGCTATTGTCTTATTATAGCCTTGTTCAGTGACTTCGATATCTTGAGGAGTAAAAAAATCTTGTGAAATTTGGCAAGGTTATTTGAGTCTACTTTTTATGTTATCTGCCTCCTTGCATGATTTCTATAGATTCGTTTTTTAAATTGTGCTTGCCCCGTTGAAGGCACTAAGTGTCAGAAGAGAGCCATCTAAAATTCCCCACATTCCCACTTCATTAAAGAGCAAGTGGCTCCTGCTCAGTTTAATGGTACAGCACAACTGTCTTCACTGCAGACCCTCAATGTCAGTTCACACATAACAATATCTTGCATATTTAGTGAAGCCACGAGGCAAATGTTTCTTCCCCTCATGGGAATGAGTGAGGAATTGCAGATAGATTTCTTATACCTTGATACTTAATTGGAAGACTGGAAGGTATTGGTCCATTTTGGGACCTTTTACATTGGTATTGCAAGAAAAGGAACTAATACCATGTTACATTTCTAAGATGGAGTCTATTATGACAACGTGATATCCTTTCTCACCGTTTATTGTTATTTTATCAATTTCCCTTATCTTTGCTGCTAATGCTTTACTGATTGGCTTTCCTGTGACTATGCTACCCTCCTGATGAAGGATCTCAGCCCGTAACATCAACTGCCTATTGCCCTCCATAGATGCTGCCTAACCTGCTGACTTCCTCCAGAATTTTGTGGGTGTTGCTCTGGATTTCCAGCATCTATGAAACCTTTTATGTTTGTGAAGAGATGCTCTGCTGTTTACAATGCATGCAGACTAATATGTAAAGCAGAACACTAGCCAAATGAATCTGAGCAATAATTACATCTGTTCATCCAAGTTCCCCTTGAAAGTCTTGCCTTCTGCCCTCCTTCACTCTGTAATGGTAATCACATCAAGATTGACACTTTCTTCATTCCTGTTTTACAGCTAACAGTGGGAATTATTCAGGCAGCTGAGCTCCCTGCGCTGGACATAGGTGGAACATCTGACCCTTACGTTAAAGTCTTCCTGCTCCCAGATAAGAAGAAGAAATATGAGACAAAAGTTCAGAAGAAGACTCTAAATCCTACCTTCAATGAATCCTTTGTATTCAAGGTAATACTTCCTAGCAAGCGGTGATGCATTGAATAGCCTTCTGTCAGTCTTAGAGGTCTGTGTTATTCGTTTTTAATGTTAAATACTTTCCGATAGCATCCAATGGATATTGCATAATAAATCCATTGAGATTCAATGGTTTTAATTACAGCAGAAATTATTGACACCAGGCTTGAACCTCCTTTAAATACAATTTCTGAAATGCTCTTTTTTGTATACAAGTAAACAACATCTACTTTGTTGTTCAATTATTTAATTCTGAACACTCAGAAGTCAGAATCCATTACTAACTTCAATTCCACAATAACCATTACTTATGGAGTTTAGGTGAATACTGATTCAACGTATAATAGGTGAACATAATGGTCTCATGTATATTTCCCACTCGTGATCATAGATTAATCGACCTGCAGTTCCATAGTTACTGTCACTTCCCTTTTGGTTGGCACTCATCATCACAATTATTTATTCTTCAGAATTAAATTAGAATTTTAGATTAGGCTTATAGGTAACTCCACCTCCAACTCACCCCCAATTTAGTTTATACTAAGCAATGATACAAGTACTTCTATATCGTCTAGTGTATTGTGTACTCCAGTATCCTGTGTTGGATTGTTGTGTTATTACGAATCATTTTATCTATTTAGTGTGTTGACATGTGGCCAAGTGGTTAAGGCGTCGGTCTAGTGATCTGAAGTTTGCTAGTTTGAACCTCAGCTGAGGCAGCGTGTTGTGTCCTTGAGCAAGACACTTAACCACACATCGCTCTGCAACGACACCGGTGCCAAGCTGTATCGGCCCTAGTGCCCTTCCCTTGGACAATATTGGTGGCGTGGAGAGGGGAGACTTGCAGCATGGGCAACTGCCGGTCTTCCATACAACCTTGCCCAGGCCTGCACCCTGGAAACTTTCCAAGGCACAAATCCATGGTCTCACGAGACTAACGGATGCCTATTATTATCTATTTAGTGTACAATGGCTATTGTCATTTAAGAAATTTCCTCTTTATTGTCTTTTTCCTATGAGGATGACTTGCTTCAACTCCCATACTGATGCAGCTTAAGAGTTTTACGTGCGATCTGTTGACTACCACACATGTGCCAGGTGACGCCTAAGGGCGTGGGTGAGTGGATGGTTTGGGATGTTGTACATTTCCCTCCATGTGCTCTCACCACAGAGATCTGAGACGCTCAGTATATTCCCAGTTGCCTCATTTTAAGCAATCACAGGCCAGGGCTTCCCAGGAGGTGGAAAGAGGGTTCTCTTTCTTTCCCTCAAGGAGATTTTTGTGGTCATACTTGAAATGTTTTCTCCGTCCTATTAAGAGCTTGGAGTATTGATGTCATTATGGGAGTCTGGTGCTTGGGAAGCAGATAACGTGACCCACCCTTTGGAATTAGATGAGCATGATCAGAGCCTTTATGCCAAAAATTTTTTCAGGTACAATGAAAAAAGACTTGCAACAACATCGCAGGCACATATAAGCAACATTTACCAGAAAAAAAAACACAAACTGAAATTATACATGATTTTTAAAAGAAAATACAATTAAAACAGTCTATTGTAATGTGAAGTGATCATAGTGTTCCTAAACTGTGAATATTAGGGCTTTCAAAAAGTAATTACTAGGCAAAAAATGAATGATTACAATCTTGGTTCTCCAAACAATCTTATATTAGACTGCAATTCATATTTAGCTTTAAAATCCGATAGTTTCATTAGTATCCTTTCTGCCTCAGGTATCCAGAGTGACTCAGTACTGAAGCTTATTGAACTGAAAGGTACAAATTTAGCAGTTTGTTGTCAAATATGGCAAGGAGTTAACATACTCAAGGATATCGAAGTACATTTTACTCCTATTTATCAAAGTCAAAGTTTTAATCATGTTACCTATTTACTTTTCCTCAGCTAAACTGAAGCATTTGAAAAATTGTGCAAAACGTCTTCATTTTGTCACTGGTGCTATGTCTTATTCCTGAGGATGAAGATAAATCGAACACACTGCCACCTGTAGGAGATTCCAACACACATCAACATCACCAAAAGCCAAATTATTCAAAATATTGACATTAAGATAATAGATCAGTGATGTAGCCAGCACCTTTCTCAAATGACTATTAAATGCTAATATGTATTAATGTCACAGTCCCCACAGCCCTATTCACATCTATTGAAATTAAAATGGTTGGAGAGAGAGAGAGTAGCAAAACATTTTAGTCATAGTCATAGTCATACTTTATTGATCCCGGGGGAAATTGGTTTTCATTACAGTTGCACCATAAATAATAAATAGTAATAAAACTATAAATAGTTAAATAGTAATATGTAAATTATGCCAGTAAATTATGAAATAAGTCCAGGACCAGCCTATTGGCTCAGGGTGTCTGACCCTCCAAGGGAGGAGTTGTAAAGTTTGATGGCCACAGGCAGGAATGACTTCCCATGACGCTCTGCGTTGCATCTCGGTGGAATGAGATGCTATTGATTGTAACCTTCTTGGCATAGCAATGTCACAGCAGCAACCTTCTTTAGTGGAGGATATTTTCAACCTCAAGGCTGTGGAAACAGCAGTGTTTTTTAACTGCAAACATTACACTGTATTACTTGAGGAATTTGCCATGTATAACATGTCCGCAGAGGGGTTACATGCTTGATGTTACTTGTTGCATGACTTTCAGATAAGGGGAATTAAGTTTATCATAGATTGCCAGGGCTAAATGTGTGTGGTAGTACTGACTGTGAATTATACTCTCCTCTGCATAATTCATTCCTTTCTCTTCACTGAAGTTAGTTAAGTATGACTGGTAGCCAATACTCAAGTATGCATTTAGCCCTCTCTGTATTCTTTTTCATATTTTCTCTTCCCACCTTTTTACCCAAGACAACAATCTTTGGTGGGATGTTGGTTTAAAAGAACCATTCTGCTTTGACTGGGCGCATGTAGTGTTGACCCTCAGGCCCAGCGTAGAACACACAGCAGCCCATCAGAGACAATCAACTCCGACATATGCTATTCACACAGATGTTGCTGGATGGGAATCAGGATTGGTGATCCTGGTGAATGCCTTTCCTTATCCTGAGCCTACGGCTGATGAGGAAAATGATAACATTCCCACTGTTAACCCCAGTATAAATGATCCGTTCAGTATAGGTGATGGGCTGCATATGAGGCCCTTTCCAGCCTGCAAGATCAAAATTCATCACACGGTGGAATAACAGTTCACTTCTCTGGTTTTCATACCGAGTTCCAGACACTGGGAGCACGTAATGGGAATTCAACTCATTTATAGGCCTATGATTTCCTGACCATGAAGTTAATGAGGCGTTTACTCAAATTCTTCATATGTGTTCTCAGTGTGGGAAGTTCTGCAGAGGGAGTACTAAAACTGAAGATTTATTCAACTATGGTCTCATGAATGATAAATGGTTTTGAGCTGCGATGTGCCAAATCAACAGAGTTAGCCCCTATGGCAGTGTTATGGTAACAGTGAGCTACAGATTACGACATACAAAACAATTCCCCATAGACTACTAAATTAATGGCACCTGATTTCCCTCTGCATATTAGCAATGTATGTAATCCATATACAACCTTGAGATTCATCTTCTTGCAGGCAGCCACAAAACAAAGAAACACAATAGAATCCGCAATAAACTCCCCATAACAAGACCGGCCAACATCCAATGTGCAAATAAGGAACAAATTGAGCAATAAAAAAATTAAAAATTAAAAATAAAAAAAAATTAAAACAAAAGTAATACACAGAACATGAACCGCAAAGACCTTGAACGTGAGCCCAAAGCCACGGAGCCAGTTCAGCGCTAACATGAGTGAAGCCAGTCTAGGAGCCTGATAGATACAGGCCACAGCTTTGGAGCCAGTTCAGTGCTGATGTGAGTGAAGCTGGTTCAGGAGCCCAAAGGCTGTAGGGTAACAGCAACTCCCGAACCTGGCAGCATGGACCCAAGTCTCCAGCGCCACCCGCTCAAAGGCATCAGCAAGAAGAGAGAAAGACAGGTCAAACCCAGGTGGGCAGGATGGCTTCAGTATAGGACCTTGGCTGAAATGGAGAATTGATCTAAACATTGGTTCATCCTCTGGCCTTGACCTGGATGCCTTAATCTTTTTAATCTGGCTCAGCACTTAAATCAGCTAAACATTTGTTAATTTTTTGATCTCAGGCCCAGGCCCCGATACTTCAATCAGGCCTGAAGTCTGCTAGCAATGGCCGTACTTGCATTCTCAAGAGCTCAGTTCACGAAATCCTTCAGGAGACCACAAAAACACCAGATCGTTCAGATGGTTCAAAAGCACACCTCCGACGTGGAAATTACAGGCTGTGAATTGCAGAGATCATAGTCCACAAGAAGTATATTTAATAGAATAGCTAGTAAATTTGTGAGCTGCCCACAAAATGTCTTGGTGATATATCACTCGCATTACTTCTTGCATTTATGGTGTTTACTCAATTTATATATTTTTTTCTAACTGATGAAAACTAAAACTCAATTGCTCCCCCTTTGTTAAATGCGGGAAATGCTTCTTGCAGAAAGTAAATAATGTTGCTGAATGAGAAGCAGAAATGATGGGACAATTAGCCAGCATATTTAATGCCAAAACTATGATGAATTGATGAAGAAATTGCTTGGTGAGACCAAGAAACAAGGATTCGCCAACCTACTTAGTTAAAATGGAAATAACCATCTCCAAGCAGGGTGTACAATCTATCACCTGTGGAGGGAAGAAGGCAGCCCACATTTTGGGTTGACATTCTTCATTGTAGAACTGAAATGTTAACAGTCCATTTCCCTCTGCAGATGCTCCCTGACTTCCAGCAGCTCATTTCTTGCTCCATTTTCCAGCATCTGTAGCTTCTTCTGTCTTCATTTATGTGCAATCAATTATCAATGCTTGTAAATAATACTTCATAAATTAGTAAGAAATATGCAAATAACTTTGACTTTTTAGAAAATTTTCCAGAGGACAATTCAGTTGCAAATACTTATCTGAAACTCTGTATTTCAAGATGTATCTCAGTAATTATTGGATTTCTGCCCCCAGAGAAAACTGCTACAGTTATAGAAATCATAATATTCAGTGTAACACAACCCAACAGCAAAGGACAAAGTAAATTTGCAGATGTTCTGCTATCCTTTATCTTTAAATGATGTTTTATTCACAGGTTCCTTATCAAGAGTTGGGAGGAAAGACATTGGTAATGGCAGTTTATGACTTTGATCGATTTTCCAAGCACGACTGCATTGGTCAAGTGTCAGTCCTAATGACCAAAGTTGACCTGGGGCAACAGCTTGAAGAATGGCGTGATCTAGAAAGCGCTGAGAAGGAAGAGGTAGGGGGCTAAGTGTACGGTTTGGGAGTTCTGTTGACATTCTAACGCCCAATTGATTCAATTGATCCAATGTGTTCGACTTCAGCATTGAGAACTCATTTTCAAATCAAACTTTGCCCAAGGCACCACACTTAAATATACCAAGGAGCATTTTATAATGATTTTTGAGATGTTTACATTTCAAAGCAATGCCCAAGTGGAGAAACCTCAGGTCACATTATTATCTGCAGCACATAGGAATAAGTTTTCATGAAAACTCAAAAACCAACCCTTCTCAAAATGGTTGCAGTGTTGCCTACACAGTAATCTGATTTCATTCAAAGGTTTCTTTGCAAAGCGGAGGTGGTGTTTCACAAGAAAATGACCAGATTTGTTTTGTCTATTTGAGTGGGAATTTAAAACGTTCATCAGAAATGTTGACATGAAATCACAGTTCCAAAGATGCCTCAAGTCCAAATTCAAGTTTAATTGCAATTAAAGCATACACATTTATACAGCTAAAGGAAACAACATTCCGTCGGGGCCAAGGTGCATCACAATACATACAGTCATACACAGCACACAACACACGTGCTTACAAGAGCACATACAGTCACATGCAATAATATTAGCACAAGTCCCTGCATTTTCAAGCATTCTAAATTTCTTCATCATTCCCGTACAGCCTGAGAAACTGGGAGACATTTGTACCTCGTTGCGCTACGTACCAACAGCAGGGAAACTCACAGTCTGCATTCTGGAGGCAAAGAATCTAAAGAAAATGGATGTGGGTGGACTCTCAGGTAAGATAACTGCTTATATGTAAGTGTCAAGATTTAAGAGGAGCATTAGAGCTAGCAGTAAGTGTATGGACATGTTGCAATATATCATCAGCTCTACATGAAGTGAAAATTGACTGCATATTATTCAGAGTTCTCAACCAGTAGACCCCTCAGGAACTGTTCAGTTTTTATCCTTCAGCTTTCCCAAAACAATGTTCAAAATATATGACTAGTTACGAGGAAGAAAATATCAGCAGGCAGCTGTTGGATTAAGAATTATGCTTTGGCTAAGATTTGCTCATGGACTAAATATCCTCATTTGTGGTCGAACATGCCATTTGAAATAAAAAGAGCTGTGTCATGACTATTGGTTTCAATTTAAGTATTATAAAGCTGTCTGAAAAGCAAACCAAAATATCTCTTTATTTCCTTTATGAGTATAAGGAGAAATAAAGGAATAGAATCTTGCTCTGTTTTTCCTGTTTGTGCTGGACATCTGTTAACTCATTCACCTCAAGGAACTTTCAATTGCTTTGAAGTCTGATTAGAAAGAAAACAATATTTATTCACACATTAACTTCCTTACCCACAGAAATAACACTAAATAAAGCTGAATTTTGTGGAAATCAGGTTGGCTCAAAGGACTCAGAAATGCGTTTTTCTTGAGGGCAGAATATCAAATTATAGATCCATACTTTTTTCATAATCCTCCCTTGTCACACCGAATGTCTGGAGGCACCAGGAGAAGATGAGTAAACTATTAGTTTCGTATCAGGGAGGATGGGGCAAGGCAAATGGATGAACAAAAGAAATCGTCCAATCAGAAATATTCTGTGTTCCACCTTCTCTTGTTCCTAAAGTAACTGGTTTCCTTCTTTTCCAGTTCTGATAGAGGGACCCAACTTGTGACATTAACTCTTCCTCCTTCTATACTGCCTGACCTGCTGATCATTTCCAGCTTTGTCTTGTATAACAGGGAAATCACATATTCGTAACATTGTTCAAAAACATAAGAAGGATCCTTAATCTTATAAATAGAGGCAAGGATTATAAAGCCATGTTACATTATCCTTTTAAAAACTCTGGTTACACTCATCTGGAGCAGTGCCTATTCTAACTTTCTGTCACCAAGATAAATGTTATTATTAAGTAAGTAGTGTAGCTGGAGGTGGCTCAGCTCATTTGACATTAAGGGGAGGGGAATCACCAGAATTACATACTTAAGACATAAAAGTTGCATTGAGGATAGAAAAAGACAAGCCACATCAGATTAAACACAGAAATTGTTAGGGGAGAGGAGAGAATGGCAAGTCGTGTTACTTATGTGGTACAAGATGTTGCTGAGGTGCATTTGGAATATTGTGTTCAGTTTTGATCACCTGCTACAGGAAAGATGCCTTTGAGCTGGAAAGAATGTAGAAAAGATTTACAGGGATGTTGCTACATCTCAAGGGACTGAGTTCTATAGAGAGGTTGAGCTTGCCAGGTCTTTATTCATTGGAGCATTAGAACAAGTGTACAAAATCATGAGGGGCATAGATAGGGTGAATGTACACAGTCGTTTACCTCGGGTTTGGGAACCAAGAGTTAGAGGGCATAGGTTTAAGATGAGGGAGGAGAGACTGAATAAGAAACTTGAGTGGCAACTTTTTTACCCAGAGAGTAACCCAGACGTGGAATGAACTGCCAGAAAGTGACTGAGGCAGGTGCATTAACAATGTTTAAAAGACACTTGAACAGGTAAGGGTTTGAAGGATATGGGCCACATGTGAGCAAATGGGACTGGCTTCAAAGAGCATCTCAGTCAGCATACACCGGTTGAGCTGAAGGGTCTGTTGTCAGACATGGCCCAAGTGTGGAGAGAGAGATCAACAGTTCACTGACTTTAATGAGAACTGTTGCAGAATTTAAAGGAAAAGAAAAACAATAAATGCTCGGCCAATGGGACCGTTAACTAAAACTCTCAAACTGAAAGTTAAATGCCAGCACTGCGGCTGCAAGCAATAACTAAATACTAAGTGAGTAAAGAATCCTTTACGGTGTCGATCGAAATGGTAGTCTTCTTTCCTGGAAAAGAGTGAGGGTAAGCAGGGAAAACAAACGTTGCTGTGCTTGTGGTCAAGTCTCAACAAGACCAGAAGGAAAAGAAGGCAGTAAACACCACCGTAATGAAACAGTAATTAACTGGAATGTGCATACTCACAGGTGAAATTATTGAATCTGTTCCACAGATCCCGCGACAGAGTCCACGGTTGTAACATCTGTTTCTGTGCTGTAAGGGTCTACTTCCCTTTGTCTCTGACTTGATGGATAATAAAATCAGAATGAGTTGCCCCAAATAAGTGAAGGAATGAACAATCTTTTTCTCTTTCATGCTACAATCAATAATCTCAGGAAAAATTGGGAAAAAATGAAATGATTGTATTTTACAACACAGGTCAGGGATAATATTACACCATGAAAAGGGAATTTGAGGGTTTGAAGATGTAATCAATTTGATTAGAAGGAATAAATGATAATGAATTGTAAAGTTTTTATTTGTTATCCGCCAAATAATGGAAAGAAGATAAAGGGACAAAAGATATATGCAAAGGTGCAAGGAATTTAGTAACTTGATAATGTTGGAGAATTATACCCATAGGGACATAGTTGTATAAAGAAATCAGTAACTGTACACAAGACAGTGTTCAAAACCAATACCATCCCAAGTTAAAGAGTGCTGAGTATCCAGTGCTATAAAATCAAAAAGAGATATTTGGGAAACATTGATCATAACTTCACTAGGGTAAAAGTCTTCATCCACGAAGACTTGAAGTAATCATGAGTGTAAGTATTGATCTGGAGAATAAATTTCTGTGAGCTGATGACAGATTTAGTCAAGAGAGAATGCAAAGATAAGTTTGTGAACTTAAAGGCAGATGAACACTGGATGGCATTCAGCTAGTTTAGGCACAACCAAGGGGAAAGGAAAGGTATTCAATACAGGATTTGCTGGATGATGGAAGATATTGAACATAAATTAAACAAATAGGGAAAAGTTTTAAAAAATGTGTTCATAACTTCGTCAAAGACCAAGCTGAAAACAAAATGTCTAATTTTTGAGAATATTTGAGAATAGATTAACATGAAATGAATGTGGTAGGTAATGAGGTGGACTGTAAGAGACCAGGATTACATAAACAAATCAGAGAACAGGGCAGACATCAAGAAAGCAAAACATTTCACAGTAAGATCTAAAGAGATCCATTTTGATTGTTAGAATAAGGAGAGTCATTACAACATAAATGTAGAAACACAGAAATTTACAGTACATTACAGGCCCTTCAGCCCAAAATGTTGTGCTGACCATGTAACTACTCTAGAAACTGCCTAGAATTTCCCTACCACAAAGCCCTCTATTTTTCTAAGCTCTATGTACCAATCAAGAGTCTCTTCAAAGATCCTATTGTATCTGCCTCTACCACATTTGCTGGCAGTGCTCAAAGCCTGTGCCCCTCAGCTATGTGGAGTACTTCGCCATGTATTCAACATGATCCTGAGGCTCCGGAGGGTTCCTGTATTGTGGAAGACATCCTGCCTCGTCCCGGTGCCGAAGACGCTGCGTCCCAGTGGCCTCAATGACAACAGACCGGTGGCATTGACCTCCCACATCATGAAGACCCTGGAGAGACTTGTTCTGGAGCTGCTCCGGCCCATGGTCAGGCCACACTTAGATCCCCTCCAGTTCGCCTACCAGCCCCGACTAGAGGTCGAGGATGCCATCGTCTACCTGCTGAACCATGTCTACACCCACCTGGACAAGCCAGCGAGCACTGTGGGGGTCATGTTTTTTGACTTCTTCAGTGCGTTCAACACCATCCGCCCTGCTCTGCTGGGGGAGAAGCTGACAGCGATGCAGGTGGATGCTTTCCTGGTATCATGGATTCTTGATTATCTGACCGTGAGCTTGCAACACTGTGTGTCCGACAGAGTGATCAGCAGCAATGGGTCTCCACAGGGGACTGTCTTGTCTCCCTTTCTCTTCACCATTTACACCTCGGACTTCAACTACTGCACAGAGTTTTGTCATCTTCAGAAGTTTTCGGATGACTCTGCCATAGTTGGATGCATCAGCAAGGGAGATGAGGTTGAGTACAGAGCTACGGTAGGAAACTTTGTCACATGGTGTGAGCAGAATTATCTGCAGCTTAATGTGAAAAAGACTAAGGAGCTGGTGGTAGACCTGAGGAGAGCTAAGGTACAGGTGACCCCTGTTTCCATCCAGGGGGTCAGTGTTGATATGGTGGAGGATTACAAGTACCTGGGGATACGAATTGACAATAAACTGGACTGTTCAAAGAACACTGAGGCTGTCTACAAGAAGGGTCAGAGCCGTCTCTATTTCCTGAGGAGACTGAGGTCCTTTAACATCTGTCGGACGATGCTGAGGATGTTCTACGAGTCTATGGTGGCCAGTACTATCATGTTTGCTGTTGTGTGCTGGGGCAGCAGGCTGAGGGTAGCAGACACCAACAGAATCAACAAACTCATTCGTAAGGCCAGTGATGTTGTAGCGATGGAACTGGACTCTCTCATGGTGGTATCTGAAAAGAGGATGCTGTCTAAGTTGCATGCCATCTTGGACAATGTCTCCCATCCACTACATAATGTACTGGGTGGGCACAGGAGTACATTCAGCCAGAGACTCACTCCTCCGAGATGCAGCACAGAGTGTTACAGGAAGTCATTCCTGCCTGTGGCCATCAAACTTTACAACTCCTCCCTGGGACGGTCAGACACCCTGAGCCGATAGGCTGGTCCTGGACTTATTTCATAATTTACATATTACTATTTAACTATCTATGGTTCTATTACTATTTATTATTTATGGTGCAACTGTAACGAAAACCAATTTCCCCCGGGATCAATAAAGTATGACTATGACTATGACTATTCCACGCACCCACCACTCTCTGTATAAAAAAACTTACCTCTGACATCCCCCTTGTACCTACTTCAGAGCACCTTAAAACTATGCCCCCTCATGTTAGCCATTTCAGCCCTGGGAAAAAGCCTTTGGCTATCCACACGATCAATGCCTCTCATCATCTTATACACCTTTATCAGGTCACTTCTCATCCTCCGCCACTCCAAGGAGAAAAGGCCAAGTTCACTCAACCTATTCTCAATAGGCATGCTCTCCAGTCCAGGCAACATCCTTGTAAATCTCCTCTGCACTCTCTCTCTATAGTATCCACATCCTTCCTGCAATGAGGTGACCAGAACTGAACACAGTACTCCAAATGGAGTCTAACTAAGGTCTTACATAGCTGTAACATTACTTCACTACTCTTGAACTCAATCCCGCAGTTGATGAAGGCCAGCACACCGTACACCTTCATAACAACACTGTCAACTTGCGCAGCAGCTTCGAGTGTCCTATGGACACGGACCCCTAGATCTCACTGATCCTTCACACTGCCAAGAGTTTTACCATTAATATTATATTCTGTCTTCAAATTTGTCCTACCAAAATGAACCACTTTACACTTACCTGGGTTAAACTCCACCTGCCACTTCTCAGCCCAGTTCTGTATCCTATTGATATCCTGTTGTACTGACAACTCTCCAGACTATCCACAACACCCCCAACTTTTATGTCAACAATTGGTAGAATGTGTAAAGAAATAAAGAAACAGTATGCATGGGGATATCAGAATCACAGTCAGGTTTAATATCACTGGCATATGTCATGAAATGTGTTGTTCTGTGACACCACTCAACCAGCTGATCTGTCCCACTCCTGCATCCCTTCTCATCACCATCTGACATTCTGCCAACAGTAGTTGTGTCATCAGAAAATTTGTTGATGGTGCTTGAGCTGTGACTAGCCCCAGTAGACAGAGTACAGCAGTGGGCTAAGCACACATTATCGAGGTGCACCAGTGTTGATTATCAGAGAGGAGGTGATGTTATCTCTGAGCTGCACTAACTGTGGTCTCCCACAGTCAGCGCAGATCATTGCAATAGGCTGGAAAATTTGGAGGGAGAATGCTAAGGGATTTATGTTGGTGACAAACAGGCTTAGGAAGGTATTAAAGTGAATATAATGTCCTTGAGTTTGCAGTGGGATATTGAAACCAAAAAGAAGCAATGACTTTATAGGCCATTATTGGAGTATTGTAGCATTGAACATAGGATGTCAAGGCTTTGCAATGTATCCAGAAGTTATTTACTCGATGAAACAATTCAGTTCTATGGATAGACTAGAAAACCTGGATCATCCTTCTCAGAGTAGAAAGGTTAGGGATATTGATGGAGTTTCAAACTTTGGTGCAAATTGCTAATTAAGGAGGAATTGCTTAAGGTTGCAGAAGTGTAAGATTCAAGTTGAAAAGACAATAAGTCAATTCACAGCAAACTTTTTAAACTGAATTGGATAAAACTTAGAAAGAAAAATGCGTGCTGCACGCTGAGGAAAGTATAGGGGATTGCGATTAATTGGATTGCAAAATAACAGAAATAAAAAAAGTAGAGAGGTAGTGCTCGTGGTTCAATGACCATTTAGAAATCGGATGGCAGAGGAGAAATGCTGGTACATATTCAACTAACTGAATGTGTCACAACCACTGATTCATCAGCACAGTATTTACGGCAATTACGCTTGTGAATATGCACGTGTCAGCTAATTATTATTTAATTGTGATAGTATTTTACTCTATACTTGTCACTGTAGTCCTTGTCGAGACTTGGACTTGCTTCACTTTTGTTTGTATGGGACTTGCCTGAGAAATTGGACTGTCGAGTCAACGGACTCTGAAGACTAGCGGTATTCATTTAATACTTAGATGTTCTTTTCAGCCACAGTGTAGGCTTCGTTTCCCGTTTGAGAGTTTTAGTTAACGGTCCTGGTTGGCCTTGTGTTTATTGTTCTATTTTCCCTTTAGCACTGTTCTCATTAAAGTTTTGTGAACTATCATTCTGCTTCAGTGTCTCTCACTCCGCACTTGGGCCATATCTGAACCTGAATGCATCTTGCATCTGTGCCATGTCAGGCTGTGTGTCGTCTTAAACCTTGGGAATTATGTTTTTAAATAAATTGAAGGCTTGCTAATCTTTTCAGATTAGCAATTGCAAAGGCTAATTGCAAAATGCCCATTGGAGATACCAACCTTCTGATATACCCTTCATGTTATTGGAAATGCTGCTTTAAGTCTGTGGGTTGAATTTCAAAAACTTCCACAACAGACTTCGGTATCTCTCAGTCTGTTGTCATCACTTAGAGGTTCTAATCTGAGCAGGCTGTACTTCATATCCCGGGAAATGCTAGTTTAACGTCCTCCAGTCACAGGTTTCATTACCATTGTAACTACGATATTGTAATTCGATGACGAGTAAGTCAAAAGATTTAATTTCATCTATGTGAACAATCTGACAGAGGAATACTTTAAAGTTAACACACTGAGATTTATATCAGGTCTGCTGTGTAACTTTTATTTTTAAAAAAGCTTTCATAATTACTGTATGGAACTACAATAGACTTATTTGCAAAACTAATGTTCGGCTTTCTCTCTGAGCAATGAGGTAGATCTGATGATCTCTTGGGATACCCAGAGCAAATGAATCTATCCTCATTCCTGTCAGCCAAACACTCTTTCGTGAGAGAGTGGAGGGCATAGTTCTCTTGACTCTGTGACAGATTAGGCAGGTATATGAAGTGAAATGCCAAGGTTTGGATGGTCTCCTGAGGGGGCTTGATGATGCCTGCTGATGTTTCATGAAAAATGGCCTCAATATATTTTGGCAATATATTTCTCTTCTCTCTGGTGTTACTCCAAGCCAAAGAACATTTGATCTATGATTGCTTTGTTTTGGCTGGGTCATGTGCTTTGTCTCAGTGTTATCTTTAGGCAGTCCTTCAACATTGAGTGAACATCAAAAATACTGCAAACACTGGAAGTGCTGGAAAATGCTGGAAACACTCATCAGGTTGAGCAGCTTCAGCCGCAGGTGCCGGTTAACCTCACGAGTGTTTTCCACATTTGCTGCTTTTCCATTGGTCCTCAAACAGCCAATGACTGTGCTTTCAGATTAAAGGCTATAAAGAAATTGATGGCAGATATCTGCCTCTGTTGGGAGGCCCCTTGGAACATGAGAAGCAGTTTCAGAAGTGGGGATTGCCTAGGAAGAAGATGGAAAGTGGTCCACCCTTTTCAGGTCTTGCACTGGACCTTTTTTTTGCTGGGTTGTTTTCTAAATACAAAGTGTAAGTAAGGCTCAGTTTATTATATCTTTCAGTGAATATGTGAACAATGATTTGTATTTACAAGCAACGTCAGATTAGGATGACCTTGTTTCTGGAATGGACGTGAAATACATTGAACACTTCCCTGTTCATCCTCTGCTGCAGCAGGAAGCTTGTTGGAGGTGTGATATAGAACATAGGTAGTTATGAAACAGTATTTTTAATGTTCCTTTTCCCTGACATTAAGGATGAGGGTACAAATTTGTGATCAAAGTTCCTCCCTGCCAAAATTTAGAATTTCTAAACTCTAAAATTCTAAAATCTTCAAAAGAAACATTGCCAGCTCCCGAGACCCTGTTGTTTTGCAGTTGAATCATGGCCTGGATTGGCAGCAAGATTATTGCAGGTTATACTCAGAGAAGTGTTTCAAGGTCATGGTCAAGGTTGTCCATCTAGGAGGTGCTGATTTCTTCTTGCTCTGTGAGATATGTTTGCCTCCATTCTTAGTTCAGAGTTGGGGGCTGTTGAGGCCAGTCTGACCTTTGAACTTTCTTCACAACCCACAGATTTTACAAAGTTTTGAAAAACTAACGTGACATTTGTGATCTGCAAATCCAAGTTATACATTGTTGACCATGAGATGAAAAATTGATATTTTCATTCAAATCAATATTGTGGTTTTAGAAGATATTACTTTATATTTTAATTGTGTATATAAAAGACAGGAATATTAATCAGTAGGATTTTTAAAAGTATCACCAGGTAGGGTATAAAACCAATAACATAATTTTGCTGTTTTGATTTGCTGATCAATTAAAATTAGTACTAAAAATAAAATTTCCTGTTCATTTGGAAAGGGGATATTTCCATTACATTGAAGATAACATGTCGCCCTCTCCCCTCTCATAAACAAATACACACTCACATAAAACATCAAATTATTTTTGAGTCTCTAACCAGTGATGAACAGCTAGCCAGCTGGGAGGCCCATGACTCTGGTCCAGGCTTCATTCATTTTAGATTCACATATCCAACCAGCAGCTCATACATTTTATAAGAACAATATTTGGTTATTGAATGTAAATTATTAAAAGCAAAGATGGAATGTTCCTCACGTAGTAGTGCTGGGGTAAGAGTATCCATCAGAACATTGTAGCTACTGGGTTTTTCTCAAAGCATTTTCCTTCAACTACTGTTTAAAAAAATAGGTTTTGTTAATTGATTTGTTCTAGACATATTATAATACTAAACAGAAATACCTCAGCTAAATAAATTTCAACTCTAATTTTCCATCCCACCACATGGACAATTTCAGTGTCATTCATTGCAAGCAGTAATCTACTCATTTGCAACGCAGGTACCAAACAGACAGTGACAGATTGAGAGAGCTCTTCCATGCAGCCCCAAGTATTTGATTAGATTGACTCAGTTGCCACTTTATTAGGTACACCTGTACACCTGCTTGTTAATGCAAATCTCTAATCAGCCCAATTACGTGGCAGAAACTCAATGCATGTAAGCATGCTGGCATGGTCACGAAGTTCAGTTGTTCTTCTGACCAAACATCAGATATGTGATTAAGTGGCTATGACTGTGGAATGAGTGTTAGTGTTAGTGAGAGTTAGGGTGGCTTGTGTGTCTCATAAACTGCTGATCTCCTGGGATTTTCATATACTTCTCTGGGGTTTACAGAGAAACAAAATCATCCAGTGAGCAGCAGTTCTGAGGACAAAAAGGCCTTGTTAATGAGAGAGGGCAGAGGAGTATAGCCAGACTGGGTTAAGCTGACAGGAATGTAACATTTACTCAAATAACATCGCGTTAAACAGTGGTGTGCTGAAGAGCACCTTTGAATGCACAACACATTGAACCTTGAAGCGGATGAGCTGCAGCGGAAGAAGACCATGAATATACATTCAGTGGCCACTTTATTAAGTAAAGAAGGTACTTAATAAAGTGGCCACTAAGTGTAAATCAAAGTCAGGACTGTGTGTAATGACTGGCAATTAAAAATGAAAGTTTAATTCTGTTTCTGAAGTTGGAGATCCTGTGAATATCAGGTAGATTCATTTGCTTCACACAACTCTTTCAGAGATTCTGTAGAAATAGTTGGTAAAGAATTAATGAATCCATCAAAGGGAACAGAGCTATGCTTTCAAATTCCAATGTTGCTTTATAGAGTTTGATGCATGGTGAGCGACATTAAAGAACAGGTGAACAGAAGGATGTGTATTGCAAATTCAATCAACCCCTGTACTGGCTGTGGAATGCTATATCTACAGTGTGATTCAGCTTTCTCAGGTCCCCTGTATGACACCACACTCAAAGTAGGTAAAAAATAATAATTTGCAACAACTTGATAATAACTAAAGGCCCAAGACTGATTGAATTTAAGTGATAGAGGTGGGCTGCTTCCAGCTGTAGAGATAGCTTGCTCAACAGGAGATATCACTTCCATCAGCTGCCTGGATAAGAGTTGGGGGGGTGGTGATTATCTTCTTGTGGATTCATTCTGGGAGGTACATATGTGCCACCTACTTCCACAAGAAACTGTCTCTGAGAAAACAATATTTACACATGCACCCCTGGCTGGCAGCCATTGAAAAACCCTGAGCGGCACAGGCCAGATGCTGACTTGCTCATCACTAACCGCAGCATCCTTGAACAGGTGTTAGGCCAATAATTAATGTAGTCAGGAGGCTTAACACCTTTCTCAGGCATCCGTCCAGGAAAGCGGAAAACAAGCCCTATGAATTTTGCAGTGGAACTAATGACAGCACAGATTGGGCACAGGCCATTGCATTACAAATTGGTATCCATGGAGCCTATTTTATAGAGTACCTGAAAAACAAGTGTAATGCATACCAATTTCTAAATCAAAAGGCATGTGGGTCAGAAAATTGGCAAAACATTTTATACCACTAAATACAGAAAGTGGGTGATTGAATTAACTTTAAAATGGCATCAATAGAACTGTAGAAGGAAAAAAGCAATCATTGTTCTAACACATTGAATAACTACAAATTGGTAGCACAAGGCACCTGCCTTAGCTTTCACTGTCTTCAGATCCTTTGGGTTACCTCTTTATAACAAAACAGTTAAATACCTGAAACCAAATCTCACAGTATTGTTCACTGCTTTGCTTGTTTGCTATGACTGAACTTGCTAAAAAAAGTATACTGTATTGGAAGATAAGAACTATGCATAACACTTGGAAGTAAGGAAGACGGAGGGATATGGACAAGGTGTAGGTCAGAGGGATTAATGTTTGGTGTTTTTGATTTGCTTTTTACTGGGTTTGGCACAACACTGTGTCAAATGGCCTGTTTCTGTGCTCTATCTATCTATCTATCTATCTAATCACTGCATTTTATTTTGTGTTATTTTGTAAATTTATCTTATTTTTGTCCCATGCACCAAGGTACAATGGAAAAACTTCATTTTACTTTAGTCACATCAGTTTATCGAGGTAATAGTACTAGGGATAAGAAATAACAGTTTGCAGAATACAATGTTATAGTTATAGAGTAAGTACAATTCCTTATGTCTTGGAATTTATATTTAAAAGAGTAGGACAATTATAAATAATGATCTGCAGAGAGCAGCTTGCAATGACTTGCCACACTCCGACAAAATTTTGCCTCATTTTTCTAATTTTAGCTAGCTGTGTGTCTTCCCTTCCAATAGTCCACATAGATCTTCATGAACTCCTTTATTAAGTCGCATGTCATTTGCGTATTTGAAATTGTGTCTTCTAAGCCCAGTATGTATCAAAATTTGAGTGCTCCTTTCACCAAATGCTTGGGAGACACATTTACTTCCGGTCTGAAAAACTCACGACTTTGCCACTTCTCTTGACTTTCTAACTAATCCAACTTTCCTATATTGCTAATAAAGAGAAGGGCCAAATAGCCTCATTCTATCACCTAAGGTGGTTTGTAAACTGAATGCTGTTTGGATCTCATAAATGTTGTTAATCAATTAGATCTGAAGATAAGATTACAATTATCAGAATCAGTTTATTATCACTGACATAGATCATGAAATTTGTTGTTTTGTGGCAGCAGTTCCCACCTTCGTCCACAGTTCTGTTGCTTTACATTTATCACATATGGTTTCAGCTACTTTTCTCTCATGTGCACTGTGTAAAACACATTAATCATAACTGATCCATTGATTGCCAACCTCAATAATTGTCATATTCAGAGTCTAATTCAAGGTGGTTATCAGTTCAGAGTTATTTCTGCTACATAGTATTCAGTACACAAAACGCATTCTATGCTGTACCATTAAAAATATCATTAGTGTCCAGGAAGAACTATTAATTTTAATTTGCTTATGTAATGTTTTTATATCTTTTGCAAAACTGTCATACATCAATATTCATAAATCCATACATTGTATATAATGAATCAAAATCAATATTTTGAGAAAAAAATCTGATTAGATTTTTGACAAAGCTTGTTAATATGTTCATTAAATTCTACAAGTTATAATATCTTTTGCTTTTTTGTTAAACCTCAATATCCTCTGCGCAGGGAAAAAACAAATTCCAATCCAAATTGTTGCCCCATCCATCCATTGTTGTACGAAGGAGGTTCTGCACTGTCACCATTTTTGTCACTTAGACTGGACTTTGAAGTTAGATCCTCTCTGTTCCCTGGGTGGTTATACAATATTCCTTTTCAAGAAAGAAATGGGAAGTTATTTCTGGCATGCTGCCCATAAAATTTCCTCAACTAGCATCACTGGTCATTTATCACATTCCTGTCTGTAGGAAGTTGTTGTGCTAATTAGGCTGCTGAATTTCTCACATTATATAATTGACTGTCTCTGAAAAGATCTTCATTGGCTGTCATTCTCCTGCACTGGACATGAATATCCTATAACTTCATATTTTGGCTGCAGCCATTTTCATATTTTCTCAGGAATACAAATCTCTCCACAATTGGGTAATTTTAGAGCATTAACAAATTAGTCAAAAGAAACATTTTCTCACCCAAAGATGCTGCCTCTGTTGCTTAAATTAAATAGCACCAGAAGCAGTGAACTCCATAAAGATCACTTCGAGCCAAATCCTGTTAAGAATTCTGAGACAGATTGTACCTCTGGCTTAAAAAAGAACATCAAAGTGTTGCGTTTCTCTGATGCTGGGAATTGAACTTTCCCAGTCAGGCATTGAGGAAGTTGATTTTACTAGCACGAAAATTAGTCTGAAAATATTTTTTGCACTATAAACAGCAAATGATGTTGGACAGACTACAACAACCAACTCCGGTGGGAGGTGAGCACTCAATGGAAGAAATATCACAGCAATGTCAAAAAAATGTATTGCACAGCTTTAAGATTAGTTTCTTTGAAACCACAAGTACTCACACTTGTCCTTAATTGCATCCATTCAAAAGGAATTAGAATAGGAAGCAAAGAGGGCATCAGCAACTCCTTTATCCATCTTAGAATTCCTTCAGATCAGACTGTCTTCCCCACCTTTGCATTAGTGGATAATGGTGGGTAGGATAGGCTCACCTTTCCGGATCATTCTTGCCCCTTTCCTCCTGCCAGTAACCACTGAGTGAAAGATGGCAGTGTCAAAACTATTCCAAGAAGACTCCTCCTTTCTCTGTGGCCCATAATGGTGGTGCTGCTTTTCATCTTCGGTGGTGTTCTGTTCTTAGAGAGCATTCCCGTCTTACAGCACCATGAGATGTCTCTCTTCAGTTACATGGCAACAGGTCCTGCTGTTGTCTGGAACTTCCAATGAATCCCACAAGAAACACTGCAACCCAAATCCTGTTCAGAATTCAAAGCAGGTTGCACCTCTCATTTAAAAGGTATAATATCTCTTCACTACAGTTTCTGTTACGAACATTTATATTCATATTTGTAGAGCAAACTGCCAATAATGATGTCCAATGTTAATTGTATTCCCCTCCAGCAGATAGTTACCATTATAAATACCCCAAAAGTATCTGTACTATGAGTGTAAACATAAACACAAAGTATTGTTCACTTTAAACTGAAATATGTCTGTATATCTGAAATGTGCATCGTGTAATGACTTGATCTGTGTGGTGAACAATATACAAAGCAAGCTTGTCACTCTGCCTTGGTACATGTTACGATTTGCAAAGCAAGCTTATCACTGTACCTTGGTATATGTTCCAATGATAAACCAATTCCAATTCCATTTCCTGTCCAATACCAGTTATGTTCTTCCCCAGTTTTGCCTGAAGTATTCCAATGTTCAATGCCGGAGGGATATTGCTGTAAATAAAAGCTTGTGCAACATTACACTGTTACATGGTCAGAAGATTGACTGCCTAGCAGGAAACAGAGTGGGCATAAATATGTCATTTTATAATTGGCAATATCTGACAAATAGTGTGTCACAAGATTTACTGTTTATATACAAGTTGCAAGAAAAAGTTTGTGAACCCTTTGCAATTACCTGGTTTTCTGCATTGATTATTCAAAATGTGGTCTGATCTTCACCTAAATCACAATAATAGACAAACACAATCTGCCTAAGCTAATAATGCACAAACAATTGTACTTCTTCTCATCAAAACTGAGTGCATCATTTAAGCAATCCCAGTCTCGGTTCAAAAAGTATGTGAACCTCTGGAGTGATGCCTTCTACAAAAGCTTTTTGGAGTCATGTGTTCCAATCTATGAGTTGAGATTGGAGGTGTGGGCTGGAGAGGTACCCTGCCCTATAAAAAAGACAGTCAGGTTATTGACAAAGCCTGCTCTTCTCAAGAAAGATCTGTTTATGTGCACCATGCCTCGATCAAAGCAACCTTCAGAGGACCTTAGAAGAAAAACTGTAGAGATGCATGAAGCTGGAAAAGGCTACAAAAGCATTTCTAAAGACCTGAATGTTCATCAGTCCACAGTAAAAGAAATTGTCTGCAAATGGAGGAAACTCAGTCCTGTTGCTACTCTCCCTAGGAGAGGGCATCCTGCAAAGATCACACCAAAAGCACAAGGTGCAAAGCTGAAGGAGGTGGAAAAAAAGCCAAGGGTAACAGCAAAATACCTGCAGAAATCTCTGGAACTTGCTGAAATTTCTGTTCATGTGTCCACTATAAGAAAAACACTGAACAAGAATGGTGTTATAGAAGGACAGCATGGAGGAACCCACTGCTTTCAAAAAAAAACATTGCTGCATTTCTCAAGTTTACAAACAACCACCCAGATGTTCCATAACGCTTCTGGGACAATGTTCTATGGATAGATGAGACAAAAGCTGAACTTATTGTTGAAGAAATGTACACCGCTATGTTTAGAGGAAAAGGGGCACTGTTCATCTGAAACAGCTTTGTATGGAGCAATGGTCTAAAATTTCCCTTCGCCATTGTGAAAGTCTGATCAGGAGCTACAGGAAATGTTTGGTGGAGGTTATTGTTGCTAAAAGAGGTTCTAACAGTTATTAAATACGAGAGTTCACATGTTTTTTCCAGCCTGGACTGTGAATGATTTAACAATGAGTTCAATAAAGACATGAAAAGTACAACTGTTTATGTGTTATTAGTTTAGGTAGATTGTGTTTGTCTATTATTGTGACTTAGATGAATATCAGACCACATTTTATGAGTAATTAATGCAGAAAACCAGGTAATTGCAAAGGGTTTACAAACCTTTCCTTGCAAATGTAAGTAACTTGGATGAAGGCATCAAAGCCATGATTATTTAACTTGCTGACAGAAAATAGCAGGAAATCCTGTGATTAGGACATAGAGAGGTTACTAAGAGATAGAGACTGATTAAGTGAGAGAACAAAGAACTGGCAAATTGAGGTATAATATGAGATTATTAATTTTGGCCATAGTACAGTAAGAAAAATATAAATACAATATATAAATGGTGAGAGATTTCACAACACTGAGGTGCAGAGGAATTAGGATATCAGAGTGCAAGATTCACAGGTACATGCTATATTGATACAGGAAAGCTCAGAGAATGTTGGCATTTATTACTAGAGAAATTATATACAATAGAATTCATGTTGTGCTTCAGCTATATAGGCAATGGTGACACTATATCTGGAAGACCATGTAGAGTACTGGTCTCCTTATTCAAGGAAGGAATTTACATGAAACAAGAACTGGGAGAAGGAAGGGCAATGTTGAAGAGGTTGGGGTTTTGAGGAGCATTGGAGTCATGATCAATGTGAGGAGGAAGGTTGGTGAGTGGAGAATTGCGACTGAGGTGCTGAAGTCTGATCAGGGGACGAAAGAAATTGACAACATTTGAGATTGAAACCCTGCAGCAAGACTTGGGTTTTGGCCAAATGTCGGAAGTTTCTTCTTCCCCCACCCCTCTTCTCCCCCCCCCCATTGATCCTGCTCAACCCCCTGAGTTCTTCCAGCAGACTGCGTTGCAACTATTTTATTCAGAACATTTAAAACCTACAAAATATACTTCAAAACTTGCCACTGCCAGCATCTTGGACCTGCTCATGTAGAATCACAAATAGAAGGACGTTAACAATCTTTTAAATGATTAATAAATCTTTTAAGTTACACTACTTGAGAATCATTCATGATGCTTAACATGTTTGACCATGTATTTTTAAGGAAGAGTGTTAGTTTATGTGTGCAGTTTAAAAATGGCAAATGGCATCAAATTGACATGGCATCCTGATGGGCATTATGAGCAGCTTTCTCTGTATATACTGGTGAGTGGTCTGACATAGAACAACACAATCATCAGCAACATTAATGTTCTCACAAATTGTGGATTTTCAAGGACTACGTAACTTCTGAACTACAAACGTTTGTATGTATCTTGCAATAGTGACTGATTTCAATTTCACTCTGATATCCTATCCACACTTTGCCTTGGATAACTAGGTAAGGTAATTGAAAAATTATTTCACAAATACAATAGAAAATTCTTGAGGCTTTAAAAGAAACTATTTCATTCTATATGGCAGCAACAACAGTGGAAATCATTAGGAACACATACAAACTTAGAAAAATAGAAGGCTATGGGTAAGCCTAGGTAGTTCTAAGGTAGGGACATGTTCGGCACAGCTTTGTGGGCCGAAGGGCCTGTATTGTGCTATAAGTTTTCTGTTTTATGTTTCTATGCTTATAAGTGCTGGTCAAGCAACATCTGTGGAGGGTAATAAGTAGTTGACGTTCTGTACCGAGAGGCTTCATCAGGACTGGAAGGGAAGTGGGAAGAAGCCAGAATGAGAAGGAGGGGTTGTAGAAGGTGCATAAGCTGGTAGATGATAGGTGAAACCAGGCAAAAGGGGAGATGGGTAACTGTGACAGTAGAGGAGGCCATGCACAAACAGGCCAGAATAGGAATGGGAGTAAAATTAAATGGATGGCCACTGGAAATCCCACCCTCTGTGGCAGACAGAGCAAAGGTACTCAACGAGGCGGTCCCCCTATCTGTGTCGGGTCAGGAGCATCAGCTACAATAAATGACACTGTAGGTGCGGTGTCCCTCAGCTGGAAGGACTGTTCAGGGCCCTGAATGGTGGTGTGGAAATTATTAGCAACTTAGTTTACATGATTGCAACTTAATGATAATGAATCTTGTGAAATTTCTTTCTTCTTCCCCTGAAAAGTGTGGCTTCACTATACAATAATATAATAAATGAACAAGATAAGTAAATGAACAAAATGTATTAATAATTTTGCACTTTATTATATTAATAAATGAATACTATTGAGAAGATGCTATCATAATGAGATTGTAATTACTTCTTATAATTAAAAAAAGACAAAATGACTTAGGATCCATATACAGTCGAATGAACCTGTAATTACGAGATTTAAATAATCTTTATTTAAAGAATAACAGCATTCCTTCTTAATTTAAAACTTACAAAAAATGCAATTATGGATTATTGGTTTATGGAATATATTGTTGATGAATTCAACTTATTGCAGTTGACAGTAATAATGATTCTCAGATGCACTGGGAATATGTTAACTCAGGGGGAGCATGCATGTTATTTACATGCTGATTGAGAAATCCTATTGCACTGTGCAAAATGTATGTATCTGACTAGCCTTTTCTGGTCTAGCTAAGTGCTTTAAGTGATGGTCAGTGTATTTCTTCCAAATATCATCCCATATTTACATCGAACTCAACATGTCCCATTTCCACTCCAGTCTCTTCCCATTGTACTAGCCATCTAGACTACCAATTTTCTTTCACTCCCTATTCCAGCAGTCCCCTGACTGATCACCTTTTCTTCCAATGCCATCTCGGCCATGACCCAATACTACCTCCAAAAAGACAATGACCCTTCTACCCCAATCCTTTTATTTACTTACAGAGATACAGGGCAGAACAGGCCCTTCTAGCCCAGTGAGGCGCACTGCCTAGCAACCCGCCAATTTAACTTCAGCCTAATCGTGTGACAATTTACAATGACCAATTAACCCTAGTAGCAGGTACGACTTTGGAGCATGGGAGGAAACCAGAGGACATGAAGGAAACCCATGCACACATGGGAAAGAGTGTAGGAACTTGAATTCCAAACTCCGAAGCCCCAAGTTGTAATAGTGTCACACTAACTGTGTGCCACTGTGGTGCCCTCTCTCTTTTCCTGGGAGAACCACCAGAACCCACTTCAGATCCCTGACTGACCAGCTCGAGTCTGATCTCTTATTTGGTACCTTGAGGGTAGTTCCATCCTCTGAAGATCAGGCTGAATGATCCAGGAGTCCCTGTTCGTACAAAATATGCGATTGATTTCAAACCGTTCACACTCACTATTGATCTACTTTCCAGGAATTCCTGAGATGCATGTGAACAATTGGACCTCCCTCCAGTCCTGTCCATTTCAGTTTCACCCTTTGATCCTAGCTTAATCTCCTTGCATTCACGTTACCAATCCCTGCCTAACCTTTATTCCACCTGATCACCTACACCACACGTATATGCAAGTTAAATGCATTCTTCTGCCAGTCCAACAATCAACAACACTAATGGATGGAAGCTCGTTGTGTATAAAGTACCCAAGGTTTATCCTATCCTTCACTGTAACTGGGGAATAGGTAGTTTAGTTATTACTGACCTAGAATGAAGAATTCGGGGAAGTCTGTAAGTCCAGAGTACATGGACTGTTTTGATTAGTGGATAGGGGGCACTATGTTGTAGTGGTTAGTATTATGCTATTACTTCAGGCTAACAACACAGAGTCCCAGTAGATGCATGCAACTAATATTTATCCAGGGAAGTGCTAGCTGAGAACAACTTCCTTGGAAATGAGGAAGCAACGCAAAGCTGGAACCCTGCCCACAATTTAATCAGCTAGCTTGGGTTAATCATGAATTACCATCACAACGCCTGCTTTCAGGAATTAGCCAATTTGACTCCCATAGTCTTTACAGTTTTCAGTAGAATTGAACTTTAGCTGTTATAGTTTACGGTCAATGTAACAAGAAAATTATTATTATTAATGTTTAAATGTGGTTAAGAAAATAGAATTACAAACTAGTTTTTACGAACTATTAAGCATATCATTGCATCGAGGCAAAGTCTAATGCTTAAGTATTCCACTACATTGGTGAGATCTGTTGTAAATTGGGGACAGCTTCATCAAGCACCTCCGCACCATCCACCACAAGCACAACTTCCCAGTTGCCAAGCATTTAATTCTGATTCCCATTCTGACATGTTGGTCCATGGCCTCCTCTTGTGCCAGGATGAAGCCATTCCAGCCGGGTACCCTCCAACCTGATGGCATGAAATCATTTCTCCTTCCGGTGAACAAGTTTCCTCCCACCCTTTTTCTTTTCCCTATTCTCATCTTTTATTTCTTCTCACCTGCCTATTACCTCCCCCTGGGTTCCCTCCTCCTTCCCTTTCTCCTATGGTCCACTCTCCTCTCCAGTCAGATTCCTCCTTCTTCAGCACTTGACCTTTTCCACCCACCTGGCTTCACCAATCACCTTCCAGTTAGCCTTTTACAACACCCCCCCCCCCACCATTTTATTCTGGCATCTTCCTCCTTCCTTCTCAGTCCCGAAGAAGGGTCTCGGCCTGAAACGGCAACTATCTGTTAATTCCCGTAGATGCTGCCCGGCCTACTGAGTTCCTCCGGGATTTTGTGTGTGTTGCTTTGGATTTGCAGCATCTTCAGCATTTCTTGTGTTTAAGCTTAACTACTAGTTGGTAAAAAAGTTGAGTGTGGATGGACTGTACTGACAAATCCTTCCCTTATTACCTCTTGTCAGTGTATTCATACCCAAACTCAGGATTATCAGTGCATTACTTGTACCATCTGGTTTCTAGCAGAGGCAGCAAATTTCATAGAATCTTGATGATGTAATTTTGGGTGTGCATTCCCAAAAATCACCGCTCCCCCACCCTTTTCCTTCCCAATTCCTCTCTCTGAGGTTCAAAAAGGTTCCCTGATTAAACCCCCAGAAAGGTGAAATGAATTATAAAGCATTTTGCAGACTTGCCGAGAAATATTGATAACGCAAAAGACTTTTTCTTCCCCAAGTCCATAGAAGTCCTTGTCAGAGAGACAACAATGAATGTCTCAGACTGTCCTTGTTAGTAAGCCAATAAGGTTAATGAAATGAGAGTGATGTCTTTTGACAATTTGTCTTGTCTGGATCCATTCTATAGTTTCAGTTCTTAGTGACGACATTTTACTCCTACAATTCCTCAAAGCCCACTTAATGACCAGAAAGATGAAAGTATCGAAGCATAATTTTTTATTGCATAAATTATAGGAGAATGGATTTAATTGAATCAGATGTTCTATAGTGCTATTAAAATGAGATAAAACAGTCAAAGTGAATTAATATCAAACCTTACATCAAATAGATCATGACTGTGAAATGGAGACATCTCTTTTTCCCTTATTAGGGAGAGAAGGAGCCTCGCGTGAACAAGTAGTCTTTGGGATACGACAAGTCTGTGTCTTTGCTGTTGCTTTGTTGCACTCTTGCGTGCTCGGTGGTGGGTGCCGATACTTTTTTTTGCATGGGGGAGGGGGAATCATTGCTCACTGCTGCTTACATGCCAGAGGGAGGGGAGCTGGGGGTACTTTGGGGTTCTAACATTTAACTGTCATTCATTCTTTGGGGCACTCCTCTTTTTTCGTGGATGATGGCAAAGAAAAAGCATTTCAGGATGTATATTGTATACATTTCCTTGACATTAAATGTACCTTAGAAACATTTGAAACCTTTTGAAATATCTTTCTTTCCACGTTCAGTAATATATTTACCATATACTATTTTATTATTGTTTACTTCTTGAAAACAATTTGCAAAGTAAACTCCAAAAATATCCATAAAGGTGGTTTAATTTATTCACTGCTTATTTACTTTACTTTATTGTCACCAAACAATTGATACTAGAGTGTATAATCATCACAGCGATATTTAATCCTGCGCTTCACGCTCCCTGGAGTACAAATTGATAGTAAATATTAAAAATTTAAATTATAAATCATAAATAGAAAAGGGAAATTAAGGTAGTGCAAAAAAACCGAGAGGCAGGTCTGGATATTTGGAGGGTGCGGTCCAGATCCGGGTCAGGATCCGTTCAGCAGTCTTATCACAGTTGGAAAGAAGCTGTTCCCAAATCTGGCCGTACGAGTCTTCAATCTCCTGAGCCTTCTCCCGGAGGGAAGAGGGACGAAAAGTGCGTTGACTGGGTGGGTCATGTCCTTGATTATCCTGGCAGCACTGGTCCGACAGCGTGCAGTGTAAAGTGAGTCCACGGACGGAAGATTGATTTGTGTGATGTGCTGTGCCGTGTTCACGATCTTCTGCAGCTTCTTTCAGTCTTGGACAGGGCAACTTCCATACTAGGTTGTGATGCACCCTAGAAGAATGCTTTCTACGGTGCAGCTATAAAAATTAGTGAGGGTTTTAGGGGACAGGCCAAATTTCTTTTGCAATTGATATCTAGTAATCATATTTGGCCAGATCAGTCTTTACCTTGTGGTCACTGTCCACCAACCCTGTACTTGTTCTGAGGTCACTTTTGGTGGCAGCACATCTCCAAATGCACAGTGGGCATCAATACTGTGGGTATCATGCCAGACAGTGGGATATCTAGTTGCAACAAGGTTAAAAGCAGAGCATCACACACAAAGTGCTGGAGGAGCTCAGCCAATCAGGCAGCACATAAGGAGGGAAATAAACAGTCAACACTTTGAGCTGAGACCCCTCGGAAGGACTGGGAAGGAAGGGACCAGAAGCCAGAATACAAAGGTGGGGGAAGGCAAGGGGGATGAATACAAGCTGGCAGGTGACAGCTGAAACCAGGTGAAGCGGGATGTGACAAGGTGGGGGACAGCTGAAACCAGGTGAAGCAGGATGTGACAGGGTGGGGGACAGCTGAATCCAGGTGAAGCGGGATGTGACAGGGTGGGGGACAGCTGAAACCAGGTGAAGCGGGACGTGACAGGGTGGGGGACAGCTGAAACCAGGTGAAGCGGGATGTGACAGGGTGGGGGACAGGTGAATCCAGGTGAAGCGGGACGTGACAGGGTGGGGGACAGCTAAAAACCAGGTGAAGCGGGATGTGACAGGGTGGGGGACAGGTGAATCCAGGTGAAGCGGGATGTGACAGGGTGGGGGACAGCTGAAACCAGGTGAAGCGGGATGTGACAGGGTGGGGGACAGCTGAATCCAGGTGAAGCGGGATGTGACAGGGTGGGGGACAGCTGAAACCAGGTGAAGCGGGATGTGACAGGGTGGGGGACAGCTGAATCCAGGTGAAGCGGGACGTGACAGGGTGGGGGACAGCTGAAACCAGGTGAAGCGGGACGTGACAGGGTGGGGGACAGCTGAATCCAGGTGAAGCGGGACGTGACAGGGTGGGGGACAGCTGAAACCAGGTGAAGCGGGACGTGACAGGGTGGGGGACAGCTGAAACCAGGTGAAGCGGGATGTGACAGGGTGGGGGACAGGTGAATCCAGGTGAAGCGGGACGTGACAGGGTGGGGGACAGCTAAAAACCAGGTGGGTGGGGGACAGGTAAAAACCAGGTGAAGCAGGATGTGACAGGGTGGGGGACAGCTGAAACCAGGTGAAGCGGGATGTGACAGGGTGGGGGACAGCTGAATCCAGGTGAAGCGGGACGTGACAGGGTGGGGGACAGCTGAAACCAGGTGAAGCGGGACGTGACAGGGTGGGGGACAGCTGAAACCAGGTGAAGCGGGATGTGACAGGGTGGGGGACAGCTGAATCCAGGTGAAGCGGGATGTGACAGGGTGGGGGACAGCTGAAACCAGGTGAAGCGGGACGTGACAGGGTGGGAGACAGCTGAATCCAGGTGAAGCGGGATGTGACAGGGTGGGGGACAGCTGAAACCAGGTGAAGCGGGACATGACAGGGTGGGGGACAGCTGAATCCAGGTGAAGCGGGACGTGACAGGGTGGGGGACAGCTGAAACCAGGTGAAGCGGGAAGGGGACAGCTGAAACCAGGTGAAGCGGGACGTGACAGGGTGGGGACAGCTGAAACCAGGTGAAGCAGGATGTGACAGGGTGGGGGACAGCTGAATCCAGGTGAAGCGGGACGTGACAGGGTGGGAACAGCTGAAACCAGGTGAAGCGGGACGTGACAGGGTGGGGGACAGCTGAATCCAGGTGAAGCGGGACGTGACAGGGTGGGGGACAGCTGAAACCAGGTGAAGCGGGAAGGGGACAGCTGAAACCAGGTGAAGCGGGACGTGACAGGGTGGGGACAGCTGAAACCAGGTGAAGCAGGATGTGACAGGGTGGGGGACAGCTGAATCCAGGTGAAGCGGGACGTGACAGGGTGGGGGACAGCTGAAACCAGGTGAAGCGGAATGTGACAGGGTGGGGGACAACTGAAACCAGGTGAAGTGGAATGTGACAAGGTGGGGGACAGCTGAAACCAGGTGAAGTGGGACGTGACAGGGTGGGGGATGGGGATGAAATAAGAAGCTTGGAGGGAATTGGCAGAAGAGATAAAGTCTGAGAAAGGAATCTAACAAGACAGGACGGTGGACCATAGAAGAAAGGGAAGAAATGTTAGGTGAAGAGAAGAGGAGAGATAAAAGGGTAAACAGAATGGGGAATGGGAAAGGAACAAAGGACGGGGGGGGGGGCGGAATTACCAGAAGTTCATGTCCATGCCATAAGGGAGGCTACCTGTACAGAAACTGAGGTATTTCTCCTCCATTCTGAGTTTTGCCTCATCATGGCAATAGAGGAGGTTATGGATGTACATGTCAGAAAAGAAAGTTGAATTGAAATGGAGATCCTGCCCCTTGCAGCAGACAAAGAGAATGTGTTCTACAAAGCCATCTACCAATCTGCATCGGGTCTTACTGATGCAGAGGAGGCAGCACTGGGAGCACCGGGTACAGCAGATGACCCCCGACTGACTCACAGGGTCCCTGAATGATGGTGAGGGAAGAGGTGAATGGACAGGTGTAGTACTTGTCATACAGAACGTCCATGGACAGCCTTAAAAGCCTTCTAACAACCCATTCTTTTTGGTTTTCCACTACTTCCAAATGTCTTTGACTGTCAGAGAGAGTCAGAAATAGTAGAAAAAAGTGCATTAATTAATATCAATTAATTAAATACACCACTATTGATTAACAAAATGGAAGTCAGTGACTCCATTCAAATGAATGAAATTGAGGGACAATTAGTGAAGTGTATCCAGTCCCTCAGCTCAATAGTTTATCACTGGATTTGATGACACATCTAGGATTGAACAAGAAATCCACACCTGACCTCAAACATATTTCATGCTTTATTTTTATAGTATATAGAAGTGAACATTTGGGATGCGTCGACACATCCACCACAACCGAACCACCCCAAAGCGCACAGAAGGGCACATTAACAATCTCACTGGGGCCACTTTGCTCAGTGTGGTAAATTCCATGCTTTCTCTGACCTGGAATTGTTGGCAAAACTAACAGTTCAAGTCAAGTCAAGTCAAGTCACTTTTTATTATCATTTCAGCAATAACTGCCGGTATAGTACACAGTAAAAATGAGACAATGTTTTTCAGGACCATGGTGCTACATGAACAATACAAAAACTACACTGAACTACGTAAAACAACACAAAACTACACTAGACTACAGACCTACCCAGGACTGCATAAAGTGTACAAAACAGTGCAGGCATTACAATAAATAATAAACAAGACAATAGGCACAGTAGAGGGCAGTAGGTTGGTGTCAGTCCAGGCTCTGGGTATTGAGGAGTCTGATGCCTTGGGGGAAGAAACTGTTACATCGTCTGGTTGTGAAAGCCCGAATACTTCTGTGCCTTTTGCCAGATAGCAGGAGGGAAAAGGGTTTGTATGAGGGGTGCATGAGGTCCTTCATAATGCTGTTTGCTTTACGGATGCAGCATGTGGTGTAAATGTCTGTAATGGCGGGAAGAGAGACCCCGATGATCTTCTCAGCTGGCCTCACTATCCGCTGCAGGGTCTTGCGATCCGAGATGGTGCAATTTCTGAACTAGACAGTGATGCAGCTGCTCAGGATGCTCTCATTACAACCTCTGTAGAATGTGAGGATGGGGTGTGGGAGATGGACTTTCCTCAGCCTTCGCAGAAAGTAGGGACACTGCTGGTCTTTCTTTGCTATAGAGCTGGTGTTGAGGGACCAGGTGAGATTCTCCGCCAGGTGAGCACCAAGAAATTTGGTGCTCTTAACAATCCCTACAGAGGAGTCGTCGATGTTCAGCGGAAAGTGGTCATTCCATGTCCTCCTGAAGTCAACAACTGTCTCTTTTGTTCACATTCAGAGACAGGTTGTCGGCTCTGTACCAGTCCGTTAGCTGCTGCACCTCCTCTCTGTATGCTCACTCATCATTCTTGCTGATGAGACCCACCACGGTCGTGTCATCTGCAAACTTGATGATGTGGTTCGAGTTGTGTGTTGCAGCACAGTCGTGGGTCAGCAGAGTGAACAGCAGTGGACTGGGCACACAGCCCTGGGGGCCCTGTGCTCAGTGTGATGGTGTTGGAGATGCTGCTTCCAATCCAGACTGACTGAGGTCTCCCAGTCAGGAAGTCCAGTTGCAGAGGGAGGTGTTCAGGCCCAGTAGGCTCAGCTTTCCAGTCAGTTTCTGAGGAATGATTGTGTTGAATGCTGAACTGAAGTCTATGAACGGCATACAAACATACGTTTTTTTTTTGTCCGGGTGGGTTAGAGCCAGGTGGAGGGTGATGGTAATGGTGTCGTCTGTTGAACGGTTGGGACGGTATGCGAACTGCAGGGGGTCCAGTGAGGGGGGCAGTAGGATCTTGATGTGCCTCATGACGAGTCTCTCAAAACACTTCATGATGATGGATGTGAGTGGATGGATGGTAGTCATTGAGGCAGGACACTGAAGACTTCTTCGGCACGGAGACGATGGTGGCGGCCTTGAAGCACGTAGGAAAAATGGCGCTGCTCAGGGAGATGTTGAAGATGTCAGTGAGAATATCTGCTAGCTGGTCTGCACATCCCCTAAGCACTCTGCCAGGAATATTGTCTGGTCCAGCAGCCTTCCGTGGGTTGACCCTGCACAGGGTTCTCCTCACATCTGCCACAGTAAGACACGGCACCTGGTCATTTGGAGGAGGGGTGGTCTTCCTCACCGCCTTGTCATTTTCCACCTCAAAATGAGCGTAGAAGTTATTCAACGCATCTGGGAGGGAGGCATCACCAGCACAGGCAGGTGGTGTTGCCTTGTAGTTGTTGATGTCCTGAATGCCCTTCCACATGCACTGTGTGTCTCCGCTGTCCTGGAAGCGGCTGTGGATTCGCTGGGCGTGTGCACGCTTTTGCTCTCTGATGGCCCGGGACAGTTTGGCCCTCTCTGTTGTTAAGGCTGCCTTGTCACCTGCTCTGAAGGCAGAGTCACGGGTCCTCAGCAGCGCACACACCTCCGCGGTCATCCATGGCTTCTGGTTAGCGTGTGTAGTGATAGTCTTGGCCACAATGACATCATCGATGCACTTGCTGATGTAGCTAGTCACTGATGCCATGTACTCGTCCAAGTTGGTAGAGTCGCCATCGGTTGCAGCCTCCCTGAACATGTGCCAGTCAGTGTGCTCAAAGCAGTCTTGAAGAGCAGAGATGGCTCCTGCTGGCCAGGTTTTCACCTGCTTCTGAACTGGTCTGGAGCACCTGACGAACGGTCTGTATGCTGGGATTAGCATAACAGAGATGTGGTCTGAGTAACCGAGGTGGATGCAGGTTCTGCCCAGTATGCATCGGGAACGTTTGTGTAAACAAGATCCAACGCGTTCTCCCCTCTCGTTGCAAAGTCCACATGCTGATGGAGTTCCACATAGCCTAGCTAAATGCTTATTCAGTGGATAGCACATGCTTTGAAGAATTTTCTAATTTACTTCCAACCAAGCTTTAATGATTTTTCTCTATATCTATTTCTAATCCTTTAATGGAGATTATAGCTTAAAATCTGAAGTGACAATGGTCTGAAAGTCTGTATGTGTTGACATGCCATTCAGTAAAATTTCTAATTCCTCGAATTGGAATCGATCTTAGCCTATTACTGATCAAACCTTTATCTATTCTAATTGTAACCCTTAGAAATTCACTCATTGATCTTCTAACTGTCATGCCTTTCAGCCCAGTTCTCTATAATAAAGCCACGAGGCTGTACTTTGTTTTAGAAAGTACCTGCTGATTTAAATAAACCTTTCACAGGATACATTATTCTAAGGTCTGTAACTCTCGAAGTCATGATAGGAATAGAAGCTCCCGTGCTTGAGAGAGGCACTGCAGGACATCACTTCACAGTTATTAAGCATGGCAGCTCCTACGGCAAGTAAGAAAAGCAGGAACAAATATTGGGATTTTAAATCATTAAACTATTAAAATTTTAATATGAAATCAATTGTGTGGCAATTGAATTTTTTTCCATTTAATGCTTACTGATTTATGCTAATAGATTACAAACCAGACCTTTCCAGTGCTGTCATCCTCTAGGTGTCCTTATTCAGTTAACATCTGTCAGTGTATTTGACTGAACCAACTCCAAACCTGGCACTGCATCACAAAGTTGTCTGTTTTTTGATTTGGCTGGAATTATCGTTTACTCTCTGAGGATAAACTGACTAGTGTAAAAATGAGTAACTTAGCAAAAGAACATAAGAAATAAATGAGGATGGATGGATAGATAGATAAATAAATAATAAATAAATACATGAATACATAAATAAATAAATAAATAAATAGAAAGATAGATAAGGAGCAAATGTAGACCTGCCCTGCCATCCATGCCCAATCTGCTGTCTTTCTAAAATTTATCAAAGTTATCTCAAATATTCCCAATGATCTAACATCCACAATCCTCCAGTGTAGAGGATTGCAGTCATTTACCACCCCCTCAGAGAAGTTCCTACACTTCCGTTTTCTATGACTCCCCACCAACTTTGATACAGAAGATTCTGAAGAAGCTGGAAATCTTGAACAACATACACAAAATGCTGAAAGAGCGTGGCAGGTGGGACAGCATCTATAGAGGCAAATCAACGATCGTCTTTTCGTGCTGAGACCCTTCATCAGAGCTACTTTTCTGTTTTTACCCTAGATCCACTGATTCTCTTAATATCCAATCTCTCTTAATCTTGATTAAAAATAATGACAGGGCATCTGTAGAGAATTCAAATGAGTCACTGGTGTCTGGATGAAGAACTTGTTTTTCTTCTCTGCAGCACTATGACCAACTATGATCTTATTTGGAGACTCTGGCCCCTGGTTCTCAAAACCCCATCCAAGAGAACCTCATTGCTTCTGTACTCTCAGATCAATTTATTAAGAAATTTCTATGTTCTACTATAAGCACAGTATACTTAATGACTCTTCGTGGAAAAATCCTCCTACCCCAGGAATCAGTCTGGTGAATTTTGCCCTTTGTCAAATTATATCCTTCCTTAGGTTGAAGAATTAATATATGAGATGCAATCCAAAATAAATCTGGCTACACCTTCTCATATTGTTAACCCATGAGAAGATACCTATTTTTAGCACAGGACAACCCTTCTTAGAGATGTCAGATAAGAGGGATTTATGAGTTGAACTGTGCCAAAATTTATCTGCAGAATTGCAATTTTATCTTCATTATACTGTAGGATTTGGCAGACTACACCTCTTCTTTGGCTACTCATACATTCAGAATTTCCAAACAATCTGAAGACCTTTCATGTCTGTTTATTCATCATTACTTACCTTTCCTTTGACAAATATGGACATCTTTGACTCTCTATTTCATCCCTGCAATCATCCAAATCCGTTGTTGCATGGATATTTGTGCTGCTATGCCTATGTTAGCCCTTAGGCTATTTCAGTTTACACAAGGACCCAGCAGAATCACCAGGTAGTTATTGGTGGAATTGTTAGAAAAATTTAATAAAAATTAATAAAAGCAGGAAACATATCAATTGTCAGTTGTAAGAGGCTCCATTTTGCAAGTGTGAAATTAGTAGGGTTTGATAATATAGTTATAAAGATACTTGCAGCAGGAGCATTTACCCAGTGAAATTAATTTTATTTTAGTTAGTGATAACTTGGGAATTTAATTTTAACCAAATAAATACTAAATTTACATGAAAATCATCTCAGCAGTGATAACTGTGAATCTATTGTATCACCATGAAAAGCCTTCCTGCTTCACTGATGATCATCAAGCATGGAAATGTGTCATCCCTGCTCAGCCCAGCCTACAGTCTCCAGACCCACCAATGCAATTGACTCTTCAGCTCAGGGGTAACTAAGGGTGAGAACAAATAATGTATTGTCTAATCAAATCAAGGTGTACAAGCCTATTGAAGCTTCATAATCATTGACTGAACAGGAAACCCTCCATGTGGAGCAATAATGTGCGTGGGTTGATTTTGCTGCAGTTTATCATTAGAGTTGAAGTGAAATGGTAACTTGCGATCTGTGAACTGAACTCCGCTGTTAAGGAACGTCTGGAAAGTCGAATGGTGAATGCGAGGATCTGAGCAGGTGATTGCTTTGCTGGGCTTTGCTCTAAATGCTCATTCACCTGCGCAGCACCACACCAATGAATTTCTCGTTGATAGGATTGTGGTTATGCGGCATGACACCAAGAGAAAAGAAAATTGTTATAGCTAAAGTAGTTTATACAATAGGAAATCAAATAAAATCTACAAGCTTTCTGGGGCTAAAATACGAATGCACAAGCTTCAAGGCAATTTGCAGTTACATCAGACTAAGCCTGATTATCATCACACTCGACTACAATCACATCATTTGCAGAGACTCAGTCAAGTGCCTCAGAAATGCCAGGAGTCACCAGAACCATTTACTGATTTTAGCAAACAATTTGAATGCTCTGACTTCCATTATTTTATTTCATACCAAAAAATTTAAAACATTTATACTTATTGTGTATTGGATTAGACTGCAGAATTGTTATTTTTCATGTCGTTTAACTTTCTTATGCCTGTTTGTATTTTTACTTCATCACCTCTACACATGTAACTGCTCAGTGAATTTTTTGCCTCTGTATTTTTCTGGAAACCTCTTGGTATCAGTGGTGCATGTCACATTACTTGAATCTGGCTATTTGATTGGTTAATTTATCAATGGAATTTCAAATGAATTTTCTGTTATCTGTAGTCTGGTATGAGAAAACCACACCACCTTTGTCTATCTTTCTTTCCCCCATTCTTTCCCTGCTCTCTTTTCTTTGTCTCTCACCATGCATCTTCCTTTCTATTCTTTGTTAATGAAACAAATACAAGCAACGAGTTTTATACCTGATTCTTGACTTCCAAAGAACCTTTGGATCGCAAAGGCATCTGGATCCAATATATGCTTCTCACTCTGCTCATTGCTACCTCTGAAGAGTTTCAGGTTAAGTAGACCAAATAGCTCGCAATAATGTGCAGAAGCTTGCCTATATTTCTCTTTTTGTCCTGGGTTCACCACCACTTACAAATTCAAAATCTACAAATGGTCCAGTAGTACTTCATGTGTGTGAAGGATGTAAGAAATAAAGTCAATTCAATTCAATATGACGTGACGACTTTACTTACGGATATATTCAATGATTATCATCTCAAATAAAGATGATCCTTCATAACCATATTTTTTTCAATTCAAAATTCAAAGATTTATTATCAATGTATGTATATGTTCCCATACATTATCCTGAGATTCATTTTCTTGCAGGAATTCACTGTAGAACAAAGAAATACAATCAAATCAGTGAAAAACTACATAGAAAGATTGACAAGCAACCAAATACAACATTTCAAACTTCAAAGTAAATTTATTATCAAAGCACATATATGTCACCATATACAATCCTGAGTTTAATTTTCTTGTGGGCATAGTCAATCAATCTATAGAATAATAAACATAACAGAGTCAATGAAAGATCACCCAACTAGGGTGATCAACTAGAGTGCAGAAGACAACAAATCATGCAAATACAAAAAGAAGAAATAATAATAATAAATATCGAGAACATAACATGAAGAAAATGAGTCCATTGGTTGTAGGAAGATTTCAAAGATGGGGTGAATGAAGTTGGGTAAAGTTGTCCCATTTGGTTCAAGAGTCTAATGATCAAGGGATAGTAATGTCCCTTAACCTGGTGGTGTGAGTCCTGAGGCTCTTGTACCTTCTTCCTTATGGCAGCAGCGAGGAGAGAGGTGGGGGTCCCTGATGATGGATGCTGCTTTTCTACAACAGTGTTTCATGTATTTGAAAAGAAGATACACTGTGCAAATATCATTGGATTTGGGCAGAGCTGAAGGTACCTGCAACATTATTTCATCTCTTCATCATTGGCATGGAAATGCCAGTTTGTTTGTGAGTGACTGAATTAAGCTAACCATCTCCAACTGAGGGTCATTATGTCAGGTGGTCAATATCATGCATTTTTTCACTTTAGAACCAGAGCCCATCAATATCAGCCAATCTATAAAAATGCATACATAATGTGCATAAAATTGTCCTTCAAGTCAAATGCATCACTCAATAAGATCATAGCTGATCCAATCTTGCCTTGAACATCACTTTCCCACTCCCCCCCCCCACCCCATTCTCTTGGAATTCAGATGTTTGTCATTCTCTACCTTGGCTTGTTCAATTGCTCCTCTTTCACAGCTCTTCAAATTTTTCAAATACCCTTCTCCACAACGAACAGAGCCAAGAAATAATTGCTTAAGATCTCACTTACATTTTCCAGCTCTGTGCACACATTACCAAAGTTGTCCCTAATGGACCCTACTCTTTCCCTAGCTAGTCTCTTGCCTTCATTCCACATTCTGTGTGAAATGCTCTTGTGCTTTCCCAATCTTGCTCTCCTTCACTATTTCATTCCCCCATAATTTAGTGGTATCTGCCAGAGAAAATGGTGGAGGCAGGAACAAAGGAAATATTTTAAAGGCATTTGGACAAGTACATGGGTAGTTAAGGCTTAGAGGGATATGGGCCAAACATGGACAATTGGAATTACCTTAGATAGGCATCTTGGTTGGCATAGATAAGTTGGATTGAAGAGTATTTTTTCTGTGTTGTGGTACAGTGGCATTCTGAACATTGTCTAGTACCCATCCATTGAACTGTACTTTCCAGAGCAGAAGAACAATGAAATACTAACAAGAGAAAATCTGCAGATGCTGGAAATCCAAGCAACACACACAAAAATCTGGAGGAACTCAGCCCTGACCCTTAAACAGGACTGGAAGGGTCTCAGCCTGAAACAGCGACTGTCCTTTTTTCCACAGATGCTGCCTGGCCTGATGAGTTCCTCCAGCATTTTGCATGTGTTGAATGAAATTCTAATGCTGGGAGAAAGCAGTAAGATTGTCAACATTAAAATATTTGATTGATCTCACACTAGCTTTCATAATCTTAGTCTTCTTGCTTAAGGGTGCTTTGCTTCAGCTGAAATCTGTTATTAACTGCATTGCACAGTTAGCAGATGGTATTAGAACTAGTCTATAAAATACATCGTTCATAATTTTTGACTTATCTTTGTCTTGTTGTCGTTCTTATGCAAAATAGTTAGAGAAATAACAAAAACCTGCTATAAAAAGGCCCTCAATGATTTTTTTCTAAGTGTATTTACTTGATAACATACTGAGTGCATCCCTCCTGTTTATCCTGCTCTGATTCCATTCCCTGATAAGCTTCTCCAAACCTGATTGTTTCTTTCACTATTAATTTCTACGTTTACAGTTAGCAAACAGTGTAAAAGTCATATTGTATTATTACTGACGCTCGGAGCCTGCTATGATTCTCAGATCTTATAGGTAATGACAATTTTATATGAACACTTCAAAGGCTGCAGGTATACTTTCTCAGCGATCTAGTGGGACAAAAGTGGCATTTCCTTCAATTCATTATTCTGCTGTTCCATGAATTTTTTGAATTAGCGTGTAATATGATTGGAGTTAGGTATTTGAGTTCTATAATAGGGTACAACTTAGAGGTCACTCTGGAGCACACGATTATATGATTTAATGAGATTAATTCTCTTTAAAGTGTAAACATTCAGTTTTGAAATGTATGCGACATAATATAGATTATACTATCATAGTAGTTTACTTTATGTCAAAGGTTCATTTTATTGTCAAAGTATGCATGTACAATACAACTCTGATATTCATCTCCTGATAACCATGAAATATAGAATAATCACTAGAGTTGTTTAAAGAAAAGACATCAACCCCCTCCCCACAAGAAAAGGAAGAATAAACAAAACTTGCAAACCTCAAACCCCCACCTCCGCCCTTGCACAAAAAAACTGCCAGGTCACCCACACAGAAAGCAGCAGCCGGAACACCAAACACCAAACCTCCCAACCACCCCCTTGCAAAAACCTGAGAGATTGCCCACCTGGGCAGCAGCCAGAACATCAACAACCCCAAACCACCAACTCCCTCCCTTGCACAAAAGCCAACAGATCGCCCACCCAGAAACGACAGCCAGAACATCAAAAGCTCTAAAACCCCAACTCACTCCCTCACAAAAAAAACAAAGGCAACAACATCAGACCCCACCATTGACCCAGGACCAATCACAAGAGCAATTAATTAATTAAGGGCTGTGAGTCCAATGGAAGTGGTTGGAAAGTCATTGGCAAAAGCTAAAAGACAGGATTAACCTACATTTGCAAAGGCAAGGATTAATTAAAGATAGACAACATGATTGTGTTGGGGTGTTAGTAATCCTGACTAACCTAACTGATGGAATTTTTTTGAGGTAACAAAATGCATTGATGAATGGAGCATAGCTGATGTAGTCTACATGGAAAGGGATCGGGTCATGCTTGTGTCCGTGAGATTTATGGCAGGATGAAAATAGAAAGTGACAGTGCTAGGTTTTGTTTTTAACTAGAAATCTGTCATTAGTATTGCACCACAGGGATTGGTGCTGACATTCTTACTGTTTGTTATATAAATTAATGATTAGGATGCAAACGTAGTAAGTTTATAGATGACATGAAAATTGGCAGTGAGTATAGTCTTAGGCAAGGGTGAAACTGATCAGCTATCAAGATGAACAGAGCAAAGGCAGATGAAAGCTACTACTAATAAAAGCACGTTGGGAGGACTAGCATGTGTAAGGCATAAACAGTGAATGATAAGGTTTAAACTCTGAAAAATTAAGGGATAGAGAGATCTCATGGAGGAAGTCCATACATCCATGAAGATGGCACGACAGATAAATAAGGAGGTGAAAAAGATAGTTATCTTCATTAGCAGGAGCATAGAATACAAGAACATGGTGGTTATGGTACAACTTTTTAACACATTGTCCAGTGATGTAGTAATCTGTATAGTTTTTATCACCACATGATAGTAAGGATTTGATTTCACTGAAAAGGGTGCAGAGGAGATTCCTGGGATAGACTGCTTCAGATAAGAGACTGAGTTTGTTTTACTTGGTCATGGGAGGGCCTGATAGACGCACCCAAAATGATATGGGGCACAGACAGAGTAGCTCATAGGAAACTATTTCCCATACAAAAGGTGTCTAATACTAGAGAGCATAGATTTAGGTTAGAGTTAAAGGTTTAAAGAGGATTTGAGGAATAATCTTTTAACCCAGAGGATGGTTTAAACCCGGAAACTGCTGTCTGAGTGGCTGTGGAGCAAATACTCTCATAACATTTAAGAGATATTCGCACTTGAACTGCCAGTGCATGAAAGACCATGAATCACATGCTGGTAAATGGGATTAATATAAATGTGTAATGATGGTCAGTGAGCCAAAGGGCCTTTTTCTGTGCTATATAACTCCATGACTTCATGAGATGAGATATGCGGAATGAAATGTCATGTCTTCAAAGTGATCAGCTTGTATTGCTACCCGCTAAAAGCAACTGAGGGAATACTCCTCCCCAATACTGCCAGAAGAAAATCTAACTCAAAAATCTAGAGGGCTAATCAGTCAAAGAAAAATAGAAAAAGTTTGCAAAAGTTGCAAGGGACAAGTCAAGGAAAGGAAATGGCAGTCAACTTTTACATAAGAAGAACTTCTTTCAAAGACATGCAACCATCAAATGTTTATCATAAATCTGTAGACATAGCATTCATGTTTTCTTAAATTAACAAATGCTTGCATTTTTACTAATAGTCCACCAAGATATTCTAATCCATTTTCTAACACATACAGAAAAATATTGGAGGCTTAAGTAGGATTAGCATAAAATACAACTGAAGGCAACTCATTTCACTGGACTAAATCATGCTGAATTTAACTAGTAGTTCTGATCTGAAATGATAATGATCAGCTGCTGGAACTGAAGGAAGTCTGAGGCTTCTGAGCATTACATTGAGAAATATAGAGGTCTGAGATTTATTAACAGATTTGGATCCTACACCAGGATCGCAGACCTCCATGGTGATAGTAGGGCAAAGACTTAAGAGGAAAAATGGAGGTTAATTATTGATATTTATTTTACTTCAGTTTAATTCTTTGATTAGTTATATATCTGGCTTTAATTAGCTATATTTTTATAATATTTCTAAATAGTTTGTTTCAATGTTAATTGTTCTAAATGTCTCTGAATGTTTCCATAACGTCTCTAAAACTACTTCACAGTTAGAAAAGCCCATAAACTGCTGTGCCCAGTCACTATCCGGACAGCACTAGTGGAAGGGAGAGACCAGTCCACTGTGGAATTAGACAGAAAACTGGGCAGTGGTTCCAAGCAGGCATTGTGAATTATAAATTACCTATGAGAATTCAAGCAAAATCTGGACTATTTCTGTCTCTCTAGACATCAAATTTATATTTTTCTTTGAAATTAACATATTAAATAAAACAAAAGATGACTGGACATGCTCAGTAGGTCAGACCCCCATCTGTAGACAGTCAAAATTTCAGGTCCTTAACCTGAACTGGTCAATAATCACAAATGTGATATGCACTGTTGAATATTTTCACAGTTTTCCTGTTTTATTTGAAATTTTCATACCCACCCATGTTTTGCTTTTGTACAATATACAAATCATTGGATTGGGTTCATTCACAGGAACCTTTACAAAATGCAGTGAGTCACGAGACTGTTCATTGTAAATAAACTGAAGTGTTGTTATTGAGGGAAAACCTTGCTGCTTCATTTCCTTGCATGTGGTCTTGTTTCATTTGGAGGCATCACTGAGTAGAGTGTCAAGGACACAGTGAGCGATTTACACCTGAATTTATACATACGAGTCATTTAGTTAAAGCAAATTAGAAACTAATTTCAATCATGAATGAAAAGGAATGCATACTGAGCATAATATTGAGAGTGAATAAAAAGACTTGGAAGTATTAATGTTTAGATTGTTCAAAGAGATTTTACAGCCAACAAAGCACTGCTGTAATGTAGAGAAAGGTTTTCAAATCCTGCCACTGAGTTGTAGAATTTAAAATTAAGTAATCAAATAAATCTATGGTGTTCAAAATAATTCCTACTCTCAGTAATGTTAACACATATGAAATGGTGGAGGAACTTAGCAGGCCAGGCAGCATCCAGCATCTGCAGATTTTCTCTTGTTGGTGATTCAGTAATGTTAACTATGGGTCTACAGGATAGTCATAAAGAAAATAACCAGGTTCACTGATGCCCTCCAGAGAAGGAATTCTGCTATCTTTACCTAGTCTACATGTGACTTGAGACCCACTGAGGTGATAGGTTCATAACTACCTCTTTATTCCAGGGGCAGTTAGGGATAGACAAGAAAGTTTTAGCTTTAACTGTGATGTCATACCTTATGAACAGATATTCTTTTTAAAAGTGACAATCTATTTCAGTGAAGAAGAATATTTTCTTGATTAGTTTGTCTCCTTGAATGACATTGTCCTAGATGCTATGAATTTAAGTTTATTTTGGAAAAAAGTTTAAGAACATAAAGCACAATTAAGGCCACTTCGGCCCACGATGTTATGCTGACCTGTATAAACTTACTCCACAATCAATCTAATCTTTTCCTCCTACAAAGCCCATAACCCTCGTTTTTTTAAAAATACATGTGTCTATTGATAAATTTCTTAATGTCCCTAGTGTATCAGCCTTCAGGGCATTCCAGACACTTACCACTCCCTATATCAATAAACCCACCTCTAACATCTCCCCTAAACTTTCTTCCATTCACTTTAAATGGATGTCCTCCACCACTGCCCATTGGTGCCCTGGGAAAAAAAGAACTGGCTATCCACTCTGTCTATGCCTTTCATAATCTTATATGCACCTCTGTCAAGTTGTCTCTAATCTTCCTTCACTCCACAGAGAAATGTCCTAGCTCACTCAACATTTCCTTATTAGTTATGCGCTCTAATCCAGACAGCAGCCTGGTAAGATTACTGTCACATGTCGGTCAGAGAAGGTGGAGGAATTTTTCTCTTTCAGACATGAGTTAAACTGGCAGATTTTCATGGCAATCTGATTGCTATGCCTTTCTTTTCATTCTAGATTATGTGATTATCCGAACTTAACTTGGTTGGTTGCCATGACAATATTTGAACTTGTCACTGCATTTACAGTCATGCCTCTGGATTTTGAGTCTGCTGATTTAAATTAACAATGTACCAGTGCTGAAGTCCAAATTGCATGTGAAAGCTATAGGAAAACCTGGAAATATTTCCTATTTCTTAAACCAGTAGGTTTGTGACTGTGGCTTAGCAGGACTTAGGAAGAAGGCTGAAAGCAGCGTAAAGGCTGAGTTTTCCAATCAGGCCAAATGCTGCCAAGGGCCCTTTCACTATGGTCAATTTATTGTCAGCGTGGAAAAAAATAATCTAAAATATCTGAAATGATTTAAAATACTTAACAATCCCATTATCCCAAATGTCACGCACTCAACCTTCAAAAGGCCACAAGTAAGGGAGCAACATAGCAAGTCTGACATTCCATCTGCCCAGTGATGTTTACTGGCAATGAGAGTTCTATTTTTGCAGAAGCCATTACTTATGATCTACACCATTTTACTCCATGTACAGGTGCTGGATGTTTTTCTACAGTTAGACCATATTACCATTCAATAGAAGACAAGAGCAAAGCTGTAATAACTTAGTTTGGTACTAAATCAAAGGAATCCAAACTGCAAAATCAATTTTGTGTCTCTCCCATTTAAAACCTCTGTCCAGAATATTGTATCATTCCTTGAGGGGTGGGAGCATGGGGAAGTGCTTGGGGAGTGGGGGGAGGCTGAGTGGAGAAACACAAACTCAATAACAGCCCTGGGGAACACTGGAGCTATACATGACCTTGACATACAAGAGGGAGATAATTATTTTGCTGAGAATCACGCATCTACAAACATTTGTAATTGGTAGACGTGCTGATCATTAGTGAATAACAGGCAGTGAGCTTCAGCTCTGAAACATGAGCAAGTGAATTACAGAAATGCCAAGTGTTTGTGGGTCTAATGATGAACTCAAATGTAAGATTGGATAGGAAATACAAAAGCCAGTGAGATCACATCACCTAGGCTCAAGGGCAGCTTCTATCCCACTGTTTTAAGACTACTGAATGGACTTCTCTTACAATAAGATGGACTTCATATCTCTCAATCAACCTCATCGTCTTGTACTTTATTGTCTGCCTGCACTGCACTTTTATTTAACTATAATACTATATTCATTATTCTGTAATTTCTTGCGCCTTGTACTACTTTGATATGCTGATGTGATGAAATGATCTGTAGGCTGGCACGTCAAACAAAGTTTTTCACTACACCAAAGTACATGTGATAATAATAATCCAATTAAGAGAAACTAGTTGGTGAATAATGCATTGAACTATCTGGGGCAACTGGTGGAATGTGACATTGGAAGTTGCATTCACTGATCTTCAAGCTTCCTGGGGTACTCCATCCAAATCCTGGGAGCATAACTCATAGCATTTACTTCCTCCTTCACATTGCCCTTGCAAAGTGGGACCACTTTGAGGCATTCCATCTACTCTGCAGCTTCTCAGTCGAGGTTTCCAATGCAGACTCAGAAAAGCATGGAGTCCGGACTCCCTCTTTCTTTCTCTGGTGCTGTACTTGAATATCTTCAGTTAAAAATGTGTTCCTGAGTACCTGCCTTCTACAATACTATACTGCTTTAAGATGTGCAGATTTGCATTAAATGTTGGATTCTGGCCCTCAGCTAGGATAATCAAGCATTTATCAGCATAGTTCACTCTGGGTTTCTCAGTCATGGAAAATTAATAGATTGCAAAAGAAAACATCATTCACACACATTGCAACCCCTGGGCCCATTGAGTATAGAAATCAATGTTGAAGCCTACAGCAGAAATGTATGCACAATTCCACACATTAAGGGTGTGGAAATAACAGACATTTGATAAGCAGATGTTGCTTCTAAGTAGTAAGTGAACATTTAGAGGACTCAGAGCTTTGTGGCTGCTCCTGTTAGAAAAGTGAAGATTAAGAGATGGTTTGACTGTAATGGTTAAAATTTTATATTAAAAAAAGTACAAAGCAGATTGAAAAAATAAACTCCAGTGGTTAAAAATCTGGAGTAAGTCTACATATGTACAAAAATAAATGCAGAAATATTGGGACAGAGTGGAGAAAATTTTTGACACAAGAGGTTACAGTGTGAATCCACTGCCTGAGGTAATTTTGGGCATATATTCTGGAAAAATGGTATTTGTAGAAGATTAAAAGAAAATACATAAGTTGGAACTGGATTGGCACATGAAATTACTACCACACAATGTGTTAAAAGTAAATATCAATGTGGATTTGCTTCCAGTTTGTAATCATGCACAATTCTATGTAAATTCTTATTTATGGAGATCACTTTGAGCTTAACATCATTGTTTCATTTTTATAAATTTGTTATGCAAGGAGTTTGGTGTAAAGGTGGATGCATCAAAAGATATAAATATTCTATGAGAGAACAGCTTAAGGCTTCCCGATTCTTAACTGGAAGAAATTTCTATTCATCCAAGACTTCAAGTTTGATGGCCTAGAGACAATTGAGACCTATGTTGCACAGTAGCCTGAGCCTTCTGACATGGGTTTTCTTTGTTGACCCATCTGTGTTGAGACTACATGTTCTCCCTGTAAGTGTGTTGGTGCTCCACTTTCCACAGACATCCCAAAATTGTGCTGGTTAGTAGGTTACTTGGCCTCTGTAAATCACTGTAGTGTGTAGGTGAGTGGTTGAATCTGAGAGGAGACTCTGAGAATGTGAGAAGAGTAAAAGAATGAGATTAATGTAGGACAAGTGTAACTGTGTGTCTGATGGTCTTTGACTTGGTGAACCAAAGGACACGTTTCCTTGTTATATTTCCCTATGACTCTGTGACTCTGAAGTTGTCCCTGTTGAGTAGGGGGTGTAAGGTAGATTGATGTTGAGTAGATGGCTTGTGGGGAAGATAAAAGAAATGGATCAGCATACCGTTACTTGTATGGTTTTGAATCTATAAAAACCTGGTGAGGTAAAACTAGATGCCATTCTAGTGCATGAAGACCATAATATTTCTTTTACAAATGATACGGGAGAAGGGGTACACCTAGATGAGAAATAAGAAGCAACTACTCATAAACTACTTGGAAAATCCATTCAAAAATGTAAGTAGAGAAAAGTAAGGCTATTTTGAGTGATTATCAGGCTATGATGAATAAATCCCATTTGAAACATTCCCAGATTCCCCTAAATGCTCTTTCAGACTTCATGAATCATAATGCTAGGATTGGGTTGGTCCTCAAACTCAACCCCTCCATGGCAGAGTGAATCCCATATTCTCAACATTCTCTGAATTAAGAGATTTCTCTTCATTCCTTCACTGCATTTATTAGTACTTAAGTACACACTCAGTGGCCACTGAGTGCAGGATTAGGTGCAGGATTTCTATCTGCCCTGGCAAACCCCTTTCTCAACTTTTAGGATTCTATCAGACAGCTTACAGAGAGGAGGTGGGAAAGCTCAAGGCCTGGTTCCAAGCAAATAACCTCTTTGTTAATGTCAACAAAACAAAGGAGATGGTAATGGACTCAGGAGAACTCACACCACTCATGTCCCCCGTTACATCGGTGGCACAGCAGTGGAAACTGAGCAGTTTCAAATACCTGGCAGTGCACATTATACACAACCTCTCATGGTCCCAGAAAACATCTACACAGTCAAGAAAGCTCACCAATGCATCTACTTTCTGAGAGGCCTGAAGAGAGCTGGACTTTGCACATCCATACTCAAACGTCATTCTACTGATGCACAGTAGAGAGCATGCTAACCAGCTTGGTACAGAAATTGCACGGTGGCTTTCAGGAAGGCTCTACAACGGGTAGTCAAAACTGCCCAACACATCACTGGCACAAGCCAACCCATCATAAAGGACAAACCACATATACAGAAACGTGTTGGAAAAGGGCCAGTAACATCATGAAGGATCCCACCCACCCTGCTCATAGACTGTTTGCCCCACTCCCATCAGGGAGGAAGCTATGCTCCATCTACACAAGAATCACACAACTCAATAACAGTTACTTTCCCTAAGCAGACAGGCTGATCAACACCTCCACCCACTAACTCCACCACTACTTTATTATTTCTTGTCAGTCACCGTGTGTACAGCCTAGTGTCACTTTATGGACATACAGTCAAGCCAAGCTATGGATATAAGCTATTTTATGGATTTATACTTATTTTATTTATTATTATTATTATTATGTTTGTTATCTTTGTGCTGCATCAGAACCAGAGTAACAATTATTTCATTCTCCTTTACACTTGTGTACAGGAAATGACATTAAACAATCTTGAATCTTGAATCCTAGTGTATCTTCTCTGAAGCAATATTAAGCATCCAGGATGAAGAATACTCTGAAGAAATAATAAGCCTCTGCTTAAAATTTTTAAATCTTAATCAGTGTTCCATGTAATTACCTAGTATTTTCAAAACTTGACGGCATTTCACTTACAGATACAGATATTGCAGGAGTTTATGGTTATTGTTGAAAGGGTATCTGGACTGCAAGATAAGGTTAGAAACTTGTGGGTAGAGAGAGCTGGGCCTCAGCATTAAAATGATAAGATGGAAAAAATAAATAATTTAATATTGGTTTCCAAAAGGCTCAACAATAAAGTGGCATTTCCAAAGAAGTCATAGAAATTTAAAGTATCCTAGCATTTACTCAGTGACATTAACGTGATCTTTCAAAACATGTTTCTATTCCCACGTTATCATTGTGCTATCCCTCGACTGCTGGGGAAAAAAAAATCTTTTTCTTTTATCAGAGCTGCTCTCGCTGAGTTCAGGATACTTGCTATTGGGTGATATTTCATGTTAATGGCAGTGGTAATTCAGCAAATAGAATGATTAAATCCAGTTTTACTTTATTATCTGGTGTTTCCCGGAGCTTTCAAATTATAAATCTATAGTTACCATTCATATTAAGATAGTAAGAGACACTTACTAGCTCTTCTTCCAGTTAGTTCTGACGAAGGGTCTCGGCCCGAAACATTGACTGTACCTCTTCCTAGAGATGCTGCCTGGCCTGCTGCATTCACCAGCAACTTTTATGTGTGTTGCTAGCAATATAACGATCTCTGTTAAAAAAAAATCAAAGACTGAGCTCGTAATGATGTATCGGTACATCTTAGGAATACTCCATATTTTTGGTTTTACTTTTCGAAGTGTTTTTTTCTATTTTCCTGCATGTTTCAAAACAATGCTTATTTAATCATGCTTAATTAAATTTGCTTTCCTCAGCCTTGCTCCCTCTGCAAAGCAGAGCTAATAAAATAATTATACTGCACACATTTGCAATGAAACAGTCCGGCAGTCAACCTTTTTACTTTGCTTCTAGTGCCAGTATTAGGGAACTCCCCAGTAGCTAACTTCTGTTCACAGAAAAGATTGAATAAAAAATTACCCTACAGCTGAATCTTCTCAGACACCATTTCCTGGCAGCTTGGAAATACAAAAGTTATAACATTACTGCTTTATGACTGAAAGATACAGAAAGGTAAGTTCATGAGCATAATTTCTTTCCAGCTTTCCTTAATGCAGGGCATTTGCAAATAAAGTGGGATAAATTGGAAATTCCTTAAAGTAAGTTTTCTTATGAAGTTACAATTTTGCTACCACAATTATAATCTTGTTGTATTAGTAGTGAAATAAAACAAGAGCCTGTGTACCCTATACTACATGATCTGGATTTAAGTGTGTTGATTTGAGAATAGTCGACTCTGAACTCGAGACAAAAACCTGGAAGGACTTACATTTTATAATTAGTCTTCTTTGACCGTAATTTTCTGATTGATTCTTTCAAATAGTTTGATTAAAATAGCTGAGAAGTACTTTAAAAAGTATCTCTAAGACAAAGGGAATATAAATATTTTAAAACAACAAGAGAATTGCAAGTCAAACATGTATGCAAGCAAAAGTTCAGTTGAAATTGCAAATGAGTGACTTATTTTCTTCTTCTCTCGTGAGGGTGAATTTCACCTGCCTAACACCTATTTGTACTGGGGAAAAGAAAGAAGATGGTAAACAGACTGACTTCTTCAAGCATATAGATCCTATTCCTCACTAGCTATCTGGGTGTGTCAAAGCCAACATACAGGTTTAAACAGAAAAAGAAATACCTGGAAAAACTCAAAAAGCCACTCAAGCAGCATCTGTGGAAAGAGAAACCAGTCAATACTTGGGGATAGTGATCTTTCTTCTTCCAATACTTCAGTTTTTGTTTCTGATTTCAACAACTGAAAATTAATTTCAGTTTTAAACAGGCAGACAATACTCAAAATAAACAGTTGAAAATGGAACTAGAAAAGAACTCAAGAAGAGAATTAGGAAGGTCAGAATGGGTGATAAAAAGACATTGGCAACAGGATAAAAAGGAAGAGATGTAAGTGAAGTCTTAAGTGAGAACATTGTATCAGTATTCACCAAAGAGAAGGATATGGAGGGCAGTGAGCTCCTTGTAGAGCAAAGCAGTATGCTAGGGCATTTAGTGATAAAGAAGTACTTAGTGTTGGGTCTCTTGAAGAACATTAAGGGAGATAAGTTCCTAGGGCCTGATGGGATACACCTCAGGTGATGGAGAGAAGCAAGAGCTAAGATTGCAGGGTCCTTGACCAAGATCCTTGTGTCCTTTATAGCCACAGGTAAGATCCTGAAGCACTAGTGAGTAGATGATATTGTTCCATTATTCATAAAGTAAAATAGGGACAATCACGGAAACAATAGAATGGATTCAGATTTGGCTTTCCCATAGAAGGCAGAGGGTGATGGTCAAAGGGACTTAGTTTGGCTGGAGGTTCATGACTAGTGGTGTTCCACAAGGATCCCTACAGGGACCTCTGCTGTTGTAATATATATAAATGACCTTGATTTGAATGTAAATATGTTTTTTTTAAAGTAAGTCTATCTGCAGTCAATACAAAGATTGGTTTTGTTGTGGTTAGTGCACCAAATGATAGATTGGGATATAGATCATTTGCAAATATGGTTGGGGAAGTGGCAAATACAATATAATTCAGCCAGATGTGAGATGTATTAAACAATAGAGCAGTCACAAGAGCAGATTGTCCTGCTTCGACTTGTTATGTTCTCACATGGTCCCACACAAAACAGAAAGGAGACATATTTGACATTCAAACTTGAGATCTTATTCCAGTTGTAGGAACTGTCTGTGACATGCCAATCAAGTATTAAAAGGTAACTTTCAAACCAATCAGTGATCTATTAAGAAACTGTTTCAATGCACTCCAAAAAGTTGGAGACGTGTCTCTAATTGATGACTGTAGTAACAAGTGCAAATCGACTGAAAGCACTGTTACCTTAGAGCACCCATAAGGAAATTCCACACATGGTTTCAGGGGCTATCCTTTAGCTTTGGTGAGTGTAATTCCAAGCAGACAGCCAACCTGTAAAGATACAAAACTAACATAATTTACCAGAAATATCTGACAGTGATAGAGGAAAACCAAATAATGTAGACACTAAATTCTGACAATTTCAGCTAATTGGAAGGCAGCACATTAATATATTATGAGAAATTGTGAGAAATAAGGGCAAATTAGTACTGTTCCTGTTTTAGCAGCCAGATATCAAAGGATTGCGTATATCTGCATATTGTTTGATTGAAGCTGCATCATACTGGAGTTTGCCAGGATTAACGCTATTTATTTGCCTTATTAATGACCGCTCTTTGTATGTTTACACTCTGAAACTGGTCATATATCTATAGTTTACATTACTCCTCTGGAAGAGATGGCAAAGAATTGGCTGAGGATAAGATGATGGTTTTTTTTTTGATTGGGAGAACACAATTATCAATGCAGCCACTTAATCCCTATTGTAAATGGTACAAATAAGCAGTCTTCATGATAACAAATCATTGGAACTCAGTCAGCACACTGTCCATCCTTCAGTGCTAAACCTACCAACAAAACACAGGCTTTGCTTCATACTCAAGTCTGCAATCATATGTGAGGGATGAGTTTTGAAGTTTAATGCAGAAGGCTTTGACTGACTGCATAGGCTGCACATTTCTGTATCACAAGATATTCTACAGCCCCCTTTCAAGATTCAAGAATCAAGTTTATTTATCACGTGTACATCAAAACATACAGTGAAATGTTTCATTTGCATTAACAACCAACCAACACACCCAGGAATATGCCAGGGGCAGCCCGCAAGGGTCGCCACACATTCCAGCACCAACATAGCAAGCCCACAGTTTCTACTAGCTAGTGTGATGCCACTTACAGAAAATAGTTGGCTATCAGCTAACAAAAAGTTTAACAGGTTCAAAGTTGTGTTTATGATGACTAAAGCTCAAACAAAATAGTTTGGTGCCGGACCGCACTTACTGCTGTCAAAAGGTTGAATGCTGTCTTTACAACGCAGGGACGATCAAAGTATGTATTCATTACCTGATGGAAAACGTCATCTGGACGAGCCACGCACATGACATAGGAAAGTAATGGTTGGTGGGAATGAGGCAGAGGGGGGAGTCCAAATATAGAATACTTTGCACATAAATTATTCACAAAATGTGAATTTGGCTTTGAAATTAAAATAAATGCTTCATGTTGTTACCAAATTGTATCAACTGTCCTCTGAATTTTAAAGTGTGCAACAGTTGCCCTTGCCATATTCACAATTGTTTATGAGAAATTATGTCTTTTAGCATCTCGATAAATGATCTTGGTCTATATCTTGATCTTGGCCAGTGATGTTGTGGGGATGGAACTAGACTCTCTGACGGGGTGTCTGAAAAGAGGATGCTGTCCAAGTTGCATGCCATCTTGGACAATGTCTCCCATCCATCCACTACATAATGTACTGGTTGGGCACAGGAGTACATTCAGCCAGAGACTCATTCCACCAAGATGCAACACAGAGCGTCATAGGAAGTCATTCCTGCCTGTGGCCATCAAACTTTACAACTCCTCCCTTGGAGGGTCAGACACCCTGAGCCAATAGGCTGGTCCTGGACTTATTTCCTGGCATAATTTACATATTACTATTTAACTACTTATGGTTTTATTGCTATTTAATTATTTATGGTGCAACTATAATGAAAACCAATTTCCCCCGGGATCAATAAAGTATGACTATGACTATATTTATCAACTTAGTCCAAAGTCCAATCACAGACTTGCCCAGCAGTATAGGTGGTACTTGGAGGAAACATATAACATATGTTAACATATTTTAACATAACTACAGGGTCAGTTTCTGGTGTTAATAGTGAGCAGTGGTCAGACATCAAGCCGGGACGTCTTTGGTGCTTTAATCCTTAGTACTTAACCTTCAGAATTGTTCATATTTCTAAAAAAGTAAAACATTGGGAACACTGGAAATCTGAAATAAGTATGGAAATACTGGAAGTTTCAGTGGGTTGGAGAGTTCTGAAGAAAGAAACAATAGTTTACAGTTTGGGTCAATGAGCCTTTATCAGAGCAGACTGTAAATCTGTTCTAGCACTAAGTTCAAAAATACAATTTTATGGTATAGGGAGAAGAAAACTTTAGTTAATTTCAAATATATTAAGCTTACAAAATATGCAATCTAGCCATCAATCATGAATAAACTATAGATCTAGGAAAATAAAAATTACAAAAGAATTTGAAAGCACAATAATTCAATGGGAAAACCTTAACATCCTTCAAAATGAATGAGATCTTTCTATTTTGTTTAGATTCTTGACTTTCCTTCAGGTTTCTTCCGCATTTAAATGCAAAACCAAAATAAAATTCAAAATTGAGAAAAAAGCAAGTATTTTGAGATTAAGAGTTAGTGATCTGGGAAAATGTTTTGTGATCTTTTCTAGTTATTGTTTGCCCGATCTGAATAAGTGTAATTGATAATTGGCTTGTTATTGTCACATGCATCATAATACAGTGAAAATCTTTCATTTACATGCCATGCACATAGATCATTCTGTGCACAAGTACATCGAGGTTGTACAAAAAGGAAAAACTGAATGCAGAATCTGGTGTTGCAGTTACAGAGAAACTGCAGGTAGACAAATTAATTGCAGGAGCCATGGCAAGGTAAATTGAGAGATTAAAAGTTCAACTTTAGTGTATAAGAAGTCCATTAATGAATCTAATACTGTGATTTAAAAAAAGCTGTCCTTGAAACTGGTGGTACGTGTTCCAAAGGCTTTGTGTCTTCTTCCCAGTTGAAAGGGGAAAGTAGAAAGAATGACAGGGATGGGAGGGGTCCTGATTATGTTGCCTGCTACTCGGAGGCCCGGGGTAAGCGTTGATGGAGCCCCATCAATACCGAAGTGTTCAATATACAGGTATTCTCAATGTATTTCCTTCAGGGTCTACTCTATTGTTTTTGAGATCAGCATTAGTTATGACAGACACTAAAAGTTCAGTACAATGTACAATTCTATGGCTTGTTAGTAGCGAAGACATTTTGTCAGAATGACAAGGGCAAGAATCAGACAACCCTGGTAAGTGGAGACAGACAAACCTGGTGAGTGGAGACTGAAGCTCTATCGCTGAATTTTTAGATACGTCATGAGTCATAGATCATGGAAGCAAACCCTCTGATCCACCTGGTCCACGTCTACCGTTAACCATCCATTTGCAATAATCTGATCAATTCCTCCTTGATTCCACCACTCACTTTTAAAACTGTAAGCAATTTACAGTGATTGATTAATCTCTGAACCATCAGATCTTTCTAATTTGGGAGGAAACCTGTTTACCTGAAAGAAACCCACACAGTCATAGGGAGAACCTGCAAACTCCACACAGGCAGCATTTGTGTTGGCCTGATGAAGCAGTGCAGCAGCAATTTCACCAGCCAAAGGTAGACTACATTCAGAGGAATAGAAAAATCTAGTGTATATGGAGATTCTCTTTCATGTTATGGATTGTGAGAGTCATGCTTTCTTCTATCATATTAGATTAACAAACTATTTGCTAATAGAGGTTACAACCACATAAGAGTGATTGTACTGTAATCTGTTATGTTGCGAATCCAACCACTGATGCTAAACACCAGAGTTGGTATTAAAATTCCTTCAATATTGTAACATAATGAAGTTACAGAAGTAGGATTATACCACAATATCAGGTCTGTGCAAATGCTACCATATGCAGTGTTCTACTTAATACTTGTTCTCATTATCAGAAGTTTGTGATTCCAGGGATACCAAGGGAAAATAAATTTGCAATGCAGCAGTTTGCCAGAGAACTACATTTCTCCTGCACTGCATTCCTCAGTGACTCATGCTATGTTTGCTTTATAGCAGTTATTTCAGAGCCAGATAGCTGTCTGTTTAATCCCCAGAACTGCCTATTATTTTAAACTGCCTGCTGATGATTGAAAGAACTTGAGCTGATCAATAAGGTAGATTGCTTTGGGATTAGTGAGCCGGAGGATGAAATTATCCTTCTCAGATGCAAAACAAAAACCCATCAGACCATGCGCAGGATGATCACAGCCACAGGCACTTCGGTAGCTCAATGTCCCACAGATAGTGTGTTTCAAAAAAACAGTATTGGAAGGAACTAAGGATGGAATGCATCGTGAATAAGATGCAATATATTGAAACCACTCATATTAATGCCTGTAAAATCAGTAAGCACATGAACTGGTCAGTTGTGAAGTCATTAAGTACATAGATCTGTTGCACAGTAGAACAGAAGGAGGGCAAAATTGGCTCTCTATGTAGTCCCAGCCACCTGTTCTTTCCTCATAGTTCTCCAAGTTTCTCCCTTCCACACATTGTGTACATCTAGCTTAGAATGCATCTGGACAGCTACTTTGATAGGAAAGGTATGAGGAATCTGGGCCTAAGGCAGGCAAATGTGATTAGCATGGATCAGTGTCACAGTTGGCATTGGATAAGATGGACCAAAAGGTCCATTTCAATTGGCACATTTCCATGATTCTATTACTATTATTCGAATATTCAGAACCCATTGATAGTTGCTATTGAACCTCTTTCCATAAATCTCAAAGACAGAAACAAGTTAACTTCACACAGACCATTCATCATAAAAACAAAATAGTTTGATATAAAATTATGCCTGTGCACTCATAATTTTCTGAGTTGTATTCTGGTTGTTCACTACATTCCTATCTGTGTATTCCAAAATTTCTTCATCCCGCACTGTAAAATTTGCTTACTGAAAATTCATCAAAGCTAATAAAGAATTCAAAGCAGATGGCACACAACAGCAGCACAAGGTGAGATGATCTCCAAAACCTTTCAACCAGCACATGGGCAGCTTCACTCAATTTGTCATCTGAGTTGGCGAAAATATAAAGGAACGGGAAACACAAGGATGGATCCAGTCGAGTACACCTTCCTGTGCCTCAAGGTTTTAAAGACTAATCTTTCTTTATTTCAAATAGATTACTAAAGAATGGCAATCTTATTTTTTTAGATCCCTATGTAAAGATACATCTCCTGCAGAATGGGAAACGACTCAAGAAGAAGAAAACCACAGTCAAGAAAAACACACTGAATCCTTACTACAATGAGTCATTCAGCTTTGAAATTCCATTCGAACAGATACAGGTACAAATATTTAGCTTCTTAAACAATGGAGTAAAAGACAATACTTGGTCATCAAAACAAAAAAAAGTGTAATTCATGGGTTAAAGATGCAGTAAAAGCATTGGTCTAATCTTGATAAGTTTGTGGAGATGTACTCACTTTGCTTATTATTCCATCTCAGCTCAGAGTATTAGGATAATTATAAAATAATTAATAATGTGGTTTTCTTGTGTATTTTGCTTCAAGTTATTACCCCATATTGGCAATCAGTCATTGAAAGTTTCATTTCTTGAGACCAACATCCTTAAAATAACATGTTGATAAGAGGCACAGAACAAGAGGTTAGTCAGAGACTTTTTCCCAGGGTGGAAATGGCTAGTATGAGAGGGCGTAACTTTAAGGTGATTAAAGGAAATCATAGAGGGGATATCAGAGGTAGGTTTTTTTATGCAGAGCAGTAGGTGCATGCCTGCATTATGGGCATTTAAGAAACTCATAGATAGGCACATGGATGATTTTAAAAAATGGAGTTCTATGTAGGAGGAAAGGATTAGATTAGTTTTGAATAGGTTGAAAGGTCAGCACAACATCGTGGGCTGAAAGGCCTGTACTGTGCTGTAATGTTCTATGTTCCATGTTCTGAGATAATTGCCAATCTGTGGGAGAGTTTGTATTCAAAAAGCATGCACACAGAAGGAATTTTAATTGTGAGTGAAGCCTGATACATGAAATTGTTCAATGATCTCCCTCTCCCTCTCCCTCTCTCCATCTCCCTCCTCTCCCTCGCTCTCTCCTCTCTATCTCACATAACCATGAAAAGGACTTGGGCAGTTTGTAAGGGAGAGCAAGGGTAATGTCCTCAGAAAACAAAAATGAACTGAGATAGAAGCAGAAATCACAGACAAGAATTGGATTATTATTGTCACATGTACTGAGATATGGTGAAAAGTGTCTTGCATACTGTTCATACAGATCAAATCATTACACAATGTGCTGAAGCAGAACAAGTTGAAACCATAACAGAATGAACAGTATAATGGCTACAGAGGAAGTGCAGTGCAGGTAAACAATAAAGTGCAAGATCATGACGAGATAGATTATGAGGTCGAGAATCTAATCAATTGCTGCAGAGATTGGTGGAAGGAAGTGCTGAAGGTATGGGGTTGAAGGTCTGCATCGATTCCAATGTTGCAATGTTGATTAGTGGGTCTTATGATTATCATTTAGAAAAGAGGTTGACCACATAGATTATCCAGAAATAGAGAAGCACTTCTCAAATAAGGTTGGTGTAAATACTGAAGTGTGAGGTAATCCATGTCAATATCGTGAGATGCTGTTGTCCATGCCAGTAGAAAGATTTATGTCCAATAATCCAAAGATTATGAGTTCAAATCTCACAAAAATGTTCAGTTGATCAGCAAAGCTAATCTTAATAAAGGAGAGAAACAAGTTTGTAAATCATTATTAAACACAACTGATTCACTGAGATCCATTAGGAAGAAAACAATACTCTGCTATGCAGTATGACCTATTTGTAAGACCAGTCGCACATCATTGTACGTAACTAATTTGATTTCCCTCTGAATTAACTGAGTAGTTAACTCAGTTTAATCAGCATTTTCTCATATAGTTGGTGATGGCAATGGATGTCACATGTACTGAGATATAGTGAAAAGCTTGTCCAGCAATACCCCAATCCCATGATTGATTTTGACAAGCAAGTTCCACTATGCCAGTAGATGACCTGAGAAACAATTTGCACCCAGATTCTTTGAAAGACAAAAGTTAACATCATGCTACTATCCTCCTCTATTGAAATAGAGGTTGTCATAGCCAGGGGTGGTAGTGGGGCGATAGCTCCCTCTGTCTATTAAATGCTCCCAATGGCGTGCATCTCAAATTGCCTCTGACAACCAAATCCAGCTCCTGGGCCTTCATGTGTGTCTTACCTACTAAACCTGGCGGGACAGTTTCTAATGACAGGAGAGGGGCAAAGGCAGGTTACTGGTGCCTTAAAACCAGTCACTTTGGGCAGATGGGGCTCATTAGTTGTGTTTGGCACCTCATCTAGGAGAAGCAAAACTTTGATCTCAAACCTCCTGCACTGCCTTGCGGCTGTACCCATTCATGAGGAAGGCTTCGGGAGTAAACCCCAAGGAAAAATCCGGAGCTGGTGTCCCTAAGGCAGTCCCATGTTGAGTCAATGCTGACTGGCAACTTCTGCAATGCCACTGGTACCAAATTGTATCAGTCTCTGCCACTCCTTTGGATTCATCAGCTGCATGGGCAACAACTTTTTCTCATATCATACTACCCTGGCTTATGACCCTGATTAACGGAGGGCCTACTAGGTATGAGGGAGGTGGGTGGCTAAAAAACAGCTTCAGTCACAAAGAGCTAATGGCTAGCTAAGCCTCCTTCCCTGCCCAGCTAGTTGTCCAAGCTGTCAAAATATTTAAATGTTCATACTTTTCAGAAACATTTTTTAAAAAAACTAATAAAACTCGATAGACTTAAATGCTAAAAATCTAAAGTTTACAAAGACTTCCCTGAATCCTTTCACACCATTGAGGTGACTCCCCAGTTAAACAGCAGCAACAGGCATGGGATTGGAAACTTCATCTTTAGAGCAACTGCGTGAGAAGTGTACTCTAGGTGCTTCGACGCTTCTAGTAAGAAGCTAATGAAGTTCTAGGCCACAGTTTCATTATCGCAGCACAAAGATTTTCTGCTGAAGTATGGTCTTCTGATATTCCACATTCTCCTTGACTGATGGAAACTTTAAGTCTGAGTTTGACATGATTTTACTACCAGATGTAGTTAGTAAAATGTTAAATCTATTAATTAATTGCTGTCATTAAATCAGGATGTTTGTTGTCATGTAATTTTGCAACAGATGGTTAAATAAACATTTAAAGCAGACAGTAGTCCCAGAGATCAGCACTCATATCCACCCACGCAGACCAGCTCTCCAACCAGGCAATACATTACAGGAATTCTCTTTATTCTGTGAGAGCTCACTGATTTATTCCTTCTCTGGGCCATTTGGTAGCACTTCTGATCCAGGCATTAGAATGTCTGATGTCCCAATAATTCAGTTGCATTCTCCCAGAATGTAAACAGCTCAGGGAGGCAAACTGGCTGACCACTGCCTGGTGTTCGTGATTCAAGCTCTGACAGCTGAAGAGCAGATTGATTTGATAAAAAGCAAAGAACTGCAGACACTAGGCACCTGAAACTAAACAAGAATATAGTAGAAATACTCAGCTCTTTCTGGTGGTATCTGTGGAGCAAAACCATTTAAGTTGACAAGGTGGTGGAGAAATAGAGAGGACAAGGGGAATGTCTGTGATAGGATGGTGTTCACAAGAGAATAAGTGACAAAAGTGATCTGGTTCCAGCTCTGAACGGGTAGCGAACGCCGATTATTTGTAGCTCCAAATGTAAATAGAAAGGGTGGAATGCAAATAGAGCAAGAAAGGAAAATGAATTCTGGACTCTGAGTTACAACATTCTACAGATGCAGGAAATCTGAAATAGAACTGGAAAGACTCAGCAAAGCCAGGTAACATCAGAAAAGAGAGAAAAGCAGATTTAATGCTGCAATTTGATGATTGTCTTCTGAACCGGTACAAATGCAAAATTCAAACTCTTAACCAAGGATTCCCAACCTGGGTTCTATGGCCTCTTTGATTAGTGGCCATTGTCCATGACATAAAAAGGGTTGGGACCAACTGATCTAAATGTTATTTATGTTTATACATCACCGATGGGGAGACAGTCACTGAAGATGTATGGCAACCAAGTCCAGAGAACAAAAGGAATAATTGTGTATATACTCCTTGCCCAGTTTATTACAAATCAGTAGCATTAAAAATTGTCTAACAGGTGTTTTACAAAAATAAGGGGATGTTTTTGCTGTCACATAGACAACTTACAGACAGCTCTTGGTTCTCTCCCAGATACATTCCGGTCCTGCCAAAGGGTCTTGGCCCAAAACGCCAACTGTACTCTTTTCCATAGATGCTGCCAGGCCTGCTGAGTTCCTCCAGCATGTTGTGTGTGTTGCTGGGATTTCCAGCATCTGCAGAATTTCTCTTGCTTTTTTACCAGTTCATTGTGCCTCAGCAAGACCAATTGCACTGCATTCAGTGACCTTGCGTATCCAGTAGAAATGCTTCAGTTTTGTTGAGGGAGGCGTAGTTAGTTTGTTTGCTTTTTTTTACAAGACTGTAACAGTTTATTTACAACACATATACACAAAGGTCCAGACCATCAATATTTACAAGACAATAGGTATACTCTTTCTTTGCTTTTTTAATCTTTTTATTAATTTTCAGGTTCATAAACATACTCACAGAACTAATACAAAGAGATTGGGATTACATTATTGGTAATTGACATATGCAAGTAACAACTACAGACAATACAAGTATAACAGACCTCCCAAACTCTTGATATAATTAACCATGATAAAAAGAAAAATGAAAAAAAATCACGAAAAAAACACTGAAGTGAAAAAACTAAGAAATAAAACCTGAACTAAACTGAACCAAAAATTGATCTAAATAAAACAAAACAAGGCTGGGCTAATATATTACATAGAGTAGGTATTCTCAAATTGAAATATGATTACTACCGTCTATGAAACCGTCAATAGCACGGGGGAACCACCACTCACTGAAACCCCCCGAAGTGCCTGCTGCGACCGCGTGCTCCCTTTTGAAGGACAGCCGGGCACAGATGTCTCCTTGGAAAAGGAGCAGACAGTTGGCCCGGGCAGCACCCTACCCTTTCTGCCACCCAGACCCTCTGTGAACAGCCATCTTGACCAGGCCCAGGACCAAGCCCACCAGTAGATCGTCCTCATGCCCAGCCCCCATCCGAACTGGGTGCCCACCATATATGAGGAGTGCGGGGCCATAAGAGCAGCCAGAACCTCAGCAGTAGCACACTGAGAAGCTCAAAGAGTTGCTGCAACCTCTCACATTCCGTAAACGCGTGGTACACTGACTCCTCTCAGCCGCAGGATGGATGGCTGGAAGGGGTGTCAGCGAAAGTGCTCAGGAACCTGTTGTATAGGACTGCCCAATGCAACACCTTCCACCCCAGCTCCCCAATGTACAGGGGAAGCACCCCTGCGTAAAGGGTCCCCCTCCGCTGCCAGATGGTAAAGCAGAATGCCGAGGCGAGTGTGGTTGGCAGACAAAGGTAAGGAACTGAAAGGTTTGCAGGAGCAGCCCGTACAAGAAACGCTTTGGAGTGTCACAGAACGGCACATTGGGTGTCCCTGTGAGACGGCTCATGTTGTGTGGGACCCTCTCCTGAGGCCTGAGCCCGACGCGCACACCGGGTGGCGGTGCAACCCAAACCCCACCACAACACTGTGCCCTCCTGACACACACCATAATAAGGTCGGGACCAGTCGCCCAGCAGCCAAAGCGCCGTTCCCGCATGGCGCAGGAGCACTCTGCCCGGTTGAAGCCAGACCCCATGCCCTCCACCGGTCCCGGTAGAAGCGGGGTAGATTCTCCAGAGCGGCAAGGTTGACACCATCAGTTGGTTTGTTCTATCTGTGTGACCTCGAGAGCAGAATGTGATGAAGTCTCACAGTACCCAGTCAGTGCTCCATTTTGTTACATAATATGTAACTCCCCTCCATTTTGCAACAAACTTACTTTGTGCATTTCTATTTGTCGAACTATTGCACTGTTCTTTTCAACCTTGCCACCTCTAACAACATCATTGTACCAAAGTCACATTTGGAGTCAAACGATGACATTTTCAAAAATGAATCCTAGGAACTTGATCCAAGGGGCCCATACCCTATTTCAAACCAAGGATAGCTCCTCACTTCTTGCGAAGCCAAGTAAGAAAAGAAATCACATGGGTATGGAATGTAATTAAATTATTGTGAACACACATGACAGAACAATCGAACCATGAGTTGAATTGCTTTGCTTTAGACGAGAACATGGTGTGCACGTGGTTTAAGAGTTCTTGGATTCTTGCTGATGTTATTGTGGTACAGCACATGAGAATTCCCTATATAATTCCAATTCCATCTCAAAAATCTTCACTGGCATTTGCTTTGAGCCTTCCAAAATAAGAGAGTACTTTGAGAATCTTAGGCCAGTGGATTAGCAGTGGCAGAATACCCTGATTCAGATGGGTCAATGAAGACAGGCATCATCACACAGCCTAATGGGCAAAGTAAATAGGAGGCAGCACACAATCACCTTACAGCACCAGCGATCGCCAATTGGGGTTATAGACCGCCGACTACTGTCCTGTGGGTGTTCCCATCTCCTCCCACAGTCTAAAGATGTGTGGACGTGCGATGTTGGCAGGAGAAATGTGACAACCCTTGCGGGCTGCCCCAGCACAATCCTCGCCGGTTTAATTTGACACATTTCACTCTGTGCTTTGATGTACGTGTGACAAGTAAAGCTAATCATTAACAAAATGTCATGGTCCCTTCTGGCAATCCCCCACCATGCCATTTACCTCAGAAATTGGGCCTCAATCACCTCATTTAAATTCCAATCATTCCCAGGTTCCACTAACTACACACACCTGCTTCCCATCAGGAACTGCAGGATAAAGACCCTGTGACCACAGCAAGGAGTTGCCAGCTCGTTGGTCGACTCTTGTATGGGTAGCCTCGTTCCATGGTTCTTAGGACTATCAGTTCTAAGTCTAGCATCATTCCTGAATTCTCTACTAAAACCAAGACTTCGGCTAAAGACTCTTTCTGGACACCAATTCCACACTCGCTCTGACCATAACGCCTCCCGACTTGGCCTCCGCGCCTATGTTTAGCACTTGGGTTCATACCACCTCCACATCCTTGCAACAAAAAAAACACTTTAGAAGTGTCAGGTCAAAAGAAACACACAAAACGTGAGATTAAACAACCAAATTTTATTGACCAATTGGGTAAAATAAAGCATCATAATGGCAGTTGGATTGAAATGAAGGTTAAAAATGATGGGTTAAAAACTGGTTGAAAGATTAGTACCACCATATGAAGAACATTTTAGTGCCAATATACGTCAGGCAGACAGACAGGTGTTTTGTTCAAACCCTTCCCACACCAGTAATGATATTCTTCCATGGAAAAAGCTCAGTTGCTAAAGGGATTCACTGTGGAAAACTGTGCAAAGACCTTTATTCCATGAACTCTGCCCAGTGCAGGGAATGGCTCATGAAGAAGTAAATTCTTGTGGAAATTAGTGGTACCTGGATAAGTTTGGAGAGAGGAGAGTTTCATTGGTGGGACGGAGGAATAGAAATAATTAGAAGATGGAAATAAAAAGGGTGTGAGATGGTTGTAGAAGGCTCACTCTGGATGACCAATGAGGAGTGGAATAAAGCTGAGGAGCTTCTGCTGTTTTTGTTCAGCGGAAAACAATTGGGATGGAAGGGTCAATAAGAAAAACACATAAAGACCTGGATGAAGATAGATGTCTTGGACTCAGTAATGTACTACAGTTTCTTGCAAATTATGTAGAAAGGAATGGTTTTTCCTACTTGATATCGCGCCAGCCTCCATTCAAATTAATTTCACAAGAACCGAGGAACCCGAACAAAAACATTCAAGTGCTCTTGACGCACTGAGCACCCTGTCAAATTCAACAATCAGTTTTGTTAAAACTTTATCTTACAAAGTACCAAATTGTGATAGTCTAATTGAATTTCTGTAAGCACAGTCCAGGAGTACCAAGCCTCCTTCAACTCTTACAGTGGAAGGGCTCTAAACTTCTTGCCCATGGTGAAATATCGGTATATCTTGATGAATCACTTTTATTAAATTAATCAATTAAAAAATGTAAAAGATTTGGATTCAGCGTTAGCAAATCAATCCTAATATTTCACGCTACATTTTTTCCAATTAGCTCACTTCATATTGTATCCCCTTTGAAGTTCATCCAAATTCTAAGAGCCGTCTTTGGAGAAAGCATTATTGTGGTGTTCTATTTCACTGCCAACTCTTACCTTAAGAGTTGTGTTGTTAACTTCCTCTCAAAGGGGCAAATGGTCCAAGGCATTCAGTATTAAGTAAATGAAATGCATTTTGCAACCTCAGAATATTAGTGAAGAAAATCCATCTGCTAAGAGTAACACATGTCTGTGAGTATCTAGCAATGATTACCCAATATAAGAAGCTTTATATTATATTTCTGGCATAATTTCCTTAAACAATTTCCATAATTACAATAAATTTACATTATTAATTTTGATTCACATAATGATACCTGAACTAAATTTTAAATTATGTATTCCTACAAGTTTCTTACATTAATGAATTGCGGATATTCATACTTTTGAATTAAAGATTGAATATTACTGAACCCACAGTTCAATTTAATGCTTTTATTTTTATTTCACACAAGTTCACGTCCAATAATGTTACATATATGGTTTGAAATTTAATTTGGTATTCAGACTAAGTATGCAGAGCATAAGGTAGCATTACTAAATTAGTAACTTGTTAATTACTAATAGGTGGCGCCATCGTGTAGCGGTTAGCACATCACTTTACGGCACCAGCAACCAGTGTTCAATTCAAGCCGCTGCCTGCAAGGAGTTTGTATGTTCCCTGTATCCTCTGGGTGCTCCCATTTCCTCCCACGTTCTCCAAAGACATACGAGTTAGTGGGTTAATTGGTCACATAGGGTGTAATTGGCCAGCACAGGCTCGTTGGGCCAGAACGGACCGTTCCCATGCTGGATCTGTAAATTAATAAATAAGAAGCCTTTGCCCCTCAATCTGCAACAATGCATTTCATCATACAGTGCATTTAAAATATAAATCTTCTGAAGTGCTTTGAAATTCTAAATTAGAAGAACTGACACATCAAAAATCCAAGTATGAGGAAAGGTAGTAAGAAAAAGCTTGGTGAGATGTGAGTTTAAAGGAGGAGGATAAGAAAGTGAATGTAAAGACAGGGAACTTCAGAGGCTGGGATGCTGACATCTTAAGACCTGCCACAGATAGTTTTATGGGAAACAATCCAGCAGCCTACCTGCAGACACCAACACACTTCTGGTAACCTCCCATAAACAATGCTACATACCATCTTCATTAAAATCAGTATAATCTTTTAGACGCCCTGCAACCACTGATGCCCAATATTAGGTGCCCTGTAAACATTGACAAACCTCAGCTAAATAATGACATCATCGTGTACACTCACTGTAAATATTGACTCATTAAAATGAGACTCCATCCAATACTTGAGAACCTTTGTAAACATCAATGCTTTCCCAAAACCATCTAACTTTCCATCTTACAGAAAACATCCCCTAACATTAAATAATCATAAAACTAGTGTCCTAATAAGAGAGAAAGAAAGTTGAGGACAGACTCATCAAAAAGTGAAGCCCTGGCAAATCCTTGGGGACTTTTGTGGATGTAGATGCAACTTGTGGCCCTCAACACTTAATCTCTAGCCTACTTTCATTTTAAAGTATCTGTCATATTTCCTCCCATATTCCAGAGACGAACAGTTTAGGGTTAGAGTTAGTAAGCTGTGAGCATGCGAAGTTGGTGCTAAAAGCATGATGATATTTATAGGCTGCCTTTAGCACATCTTTAGATCCTGTTGGTTATTGACGCAAATAATGCATTTCACTGTATGTTTCGATCTTTCGATGTACATGTGACAAATAAAGCTAATCTCTTTTTATCTTTCTTTGGTTTTGTCTGTATATTGTGGATTCAATTTATTGGTTCACTTCTCAATCAGAGGAAAGAGATATATGCTAATTGTTGACAATGAGAACTTAAACTTCTTCTGAGGTTCTTGTGATATTTTCTCACAGCATTAAATCTTGAAGATCATTCCTTTCAAAATTTTTTTACATCTGTGATAAGGTATTTGCACTTCTCTGGTTAGCAATGGATCTGGACTCCCTGCGAGCATTCAGTGAGGTTGAGGGGGGCAATGCTTGACTTAAGTATGTGGAATCACGGGTACAGGTCTCGACATAAAAATATCAGATTTTCAATAGTCGGGTAGTCAATTCCATAAGCACCAACTGATGTACTTTCTGATTCACGTAGCCAGAAGCTTGTATCAACCTAGTGTAGTGATTAGCACAATGTTATTTCAGCACAGGGCCTGGAGTTCTGAGTTAATTTCCAAGCCATCTTTAAGGAATTTGCACGTTCTCCTCATGACCATGTGGGTTTCCCCTGGGGGCTCCGGTTTCCTCCCACAGTCCAAAGACGTACCAGTTAGTAGGTTAATTGGTCATTGCTAATTGTCCTGTGATTAGGCTAGTGTTAAATGGATGATTGCTGGGCAATGCGGCTCGTTGGGCTGCAAAGACCTTCCCGTGCTGTGCCCCTAAATAAATAAATTAGGGAAGTTAAACATTTAGTAACATTTAGTGTTATATGTTGATGTGAGTCCTGGACAAGAGTCACTCTGACTGCTCCAGGTGAGGAAGATGGAGTGGGGATTGGATGTTGGTAATTAGTGATTTTTAATACTGTAACACAAAGTTTTGCTCCAAATGCATTCAAATATTAGCCACAGAAAGGACATGTAATAGAGCAAAGATTTGCGGGAACTTAGAAGATTGGGAAGCTTTTAAAAACCAACAGAAGACAACTAAAAAAGTTATTAAGAAGGTAAAGATGGAATTCAAAAAAGCAAACTGGTCAGTAATATTAAAGATGATACCAAAATTTTCTTCAGATACACAAAGTATAAAAGAAATTGGACTGCTGGAAAATGATGTTGGAGAGGTAGTAACGGGGAACAAGGACGATCTGAACAAGTATATTGCATCAGTATTCGCTGTGGAAGGCACTAGCCGTATGGTGCAAGTTCCAGGTGTCAGGAACATGAAGTGTGTGAAGTTACCATTATTAGAGAGAAGATTCTTGGAAAACTACAAGGTCTAAAATTAAATAGCCACCTGGACCAGATGGTGTACATCCAAGGGTTGTGAAAGAGGTGTCTGAAGAGATCGTAGCGGCTTTAGTAATGATTTTCAAGAATCACTAGATTTTGGAATGGTTCCAGAAGACTGGAAAATAGCAAATATCATTCCATTCTTCAAGAAGGGACAGAGGCAGAAGAAAGGAAACTATAAGCCAGTTAATCTGACTTCAGTAGTCAGGAAGATGTTGGAGGCAATTATTAAGGATGAGATCTCAGAATATTTGGAAGCACATGATAAAATGGGTCGTAGTCAGCAGGGTTTCCTCAGGGAAAATTCTTACCTGACAAATCTTTTGGAATTCTTTGAAGAAGTAAGAAGCAGGATAGACAAAGGAAAATCAGTTGATGTTGTGTTCTTGGATTTTCAGAAGGCCTTTGACAAGATGCCACACATGGGGCTGCTTAAAAAGCTACAAGCCCACGGTATTACAGGAAAGATTCTGGCATGGATAAAGCAGTGGCTGATTGGCAGGAGGCAAAGAGTGGGAATAAAGGGAGCCTTTTCTGGTTGGCTGCCAGTGACTAGTGGTGTTCCACAGAAGTCTGTTTCGGGACCGATTCTTTTTATGCTATTTGTCAATGATTTGGATAATGGAATTGATGACTTTATGCAAAGTTTGCAGATGATAAGAAGATAGCTGGAGTGGCAGGTCATTTTGAGGAAGTAGATAGACTACAGAAAGACAAACAGATTAAAAGAATGGGCAAAGAAATGGCAGATGGAATGCATTGTTAGAAAGTGTATGGTCATGCACTTTGGTAGAAGTAATGAAAGTATTGATTATTTTCTAAACAGAGAGAAAATACAAAAAACTGAGGTGCAAAGGGACTTGGGAGTCCTTGTGCAGGATTCCCTAAAGGTTCATTTGCAGGTTGATTCTGTGGTGAGGAGGGTAAGTGCAATGTTAGCATTCATTTCAAGAGGATTAGTATATAAAAATAAGGATGTAATGTTGAGACTTTATAAAGCACAGGCGAGGCCTCACTTGGAGTATTGTGAACAGTTTTGGGCCCCTTATCTTACAAAGGATGTGCTGAAACTGGAGAGGGTCAAAGGATGTTCACAAAAATGATTCCAGGGTTGAATGGTTTGTCATATGAAGAGTGTTTGATAGCTCTTGGCCTATATTCACAAGAATTCAGAAGAATGAGGGGTGACTTCATTAAAACCTATTGAATGGTGAAAGGCCTTGATAGAGTGGATGTGGAGAGGATGTTACCTATGGTAAGAGAGACTAAAATCAGAGGACACAGCCCCAAAATAGAGGGGCATTGTTTTAGAACAGAGACGAGGAGGAGTTTCTTTAACCAGAGAGTGGTGAATCTGTGGAATTCTTTGCCACAGGCAGCTGTGGAAGCCAAGTCTTTATGTATATTTAAGGCAGAACTTGATAGATTCTTGATTGGGCAGGACATGAAGGGATATGGGGAAAAGGCAGGAAATTGGGGCTGAGGGGAAAATTGGATCAGACATGATGAAATGGCAAAGAGAGACTCGTTGGGCCAAATGGCCTAATTCTGCTCCTATATCTTATGGTCTTTTGGTCTTGCCTGTTTTACTGATAGATAGATGTTCAATCACGTTGAAATCAGAACTAAATTTATTTCCATTTGTGCACATAATGTCAGGCTGATCCAAGTATGACAAAGTGATTCAGGAATATATCAATACTCAGGCTTTTCTTCTGCCAAACTCATAAATGGTAAATATAAATTTTAGTGCAAGTGACACCATACATTCTAAAGTGCAGCTGATGTATTCTACGTAATTATTGAAATTCTACACCAAAGCCATTCAAGATTCACACAGACAAATGTCCAACTAGGCTTAGCACTCATTACATCGTAATGATTGATGTTCTTTTTTTTTTAAAAGAGTTACAGCACGTAACAGGCTCTTCTGGCCAAACAAGCCCATGCCACCCAAATACATCCATGTGAATAATTAACCTACTAACCTGTACTTCTTCAGACTGTGGGAGGAAACCCGAGCACCCTGGGGAAACCCATGCAGTCACAAGGACAATCTCCTTGCAAACAGCAGCAGGAATTGAACCCGAGTCACTGGCGATGTGATAGTGTTACCCTAGCCATTGTGCTACCTTGCTACCCCTTTTGTGGCATATCTTAAGCATATAGAAACATAGAAACATAGAAAATAGGTGCAGGAGTAGGCCATTCGGCCCTTCGAGCCTGCACCACCACTTATTATGATCATGGCTGATCATCCAACTCAGAACCCCGCCCCAGCCTTCCCTCCATACCCTCTGATCCCCGTAGCCACAAGGGCCATATCTAACTCCCTCTTAAATATAGCCAATGAACTGGCCTCAACTGCTTCCTGTGGCAGAGAATTCCACAGATTCACCACTCTCTGAGTGAAGAAGTTTTTCCTAATCTCGGTCCTAAAAGGCTTCCCCTTTATCCTCAAACTGTGACCCCTTGTTCTGGACTTCCCCAACATCGGGAACAATCTTCCTGCATCTAGCCTGTCTAATCCCTTTAGGATTTTATACGTTTCAATCAGATCCCCCCTCAATCTTCTAAATTCCAACGAGTACAAGCCCAGTTCATCCAGTCTTTCTTCATATGAAAGTCCTGCCATCCCAGGAATCAATCTGGTGAACCTTCTTTGTACTCCCTCTATGGCAAGGATGTCTTTCCTCAGATTAGGGGACCAAAACTGCACACAATACTCCAGGTGTGGTCTCACCAAGGCCTTGTACAACTGCAGTAGTACCTCCCTGCTCCTGTACTCAAATCCTCTCGCTATAAATGCCAGCATACCATTCGCCTTTTTCACTGCCTGCTGTACCTGCATGCCCACTTTCAATGACTGGTGTATAATGACACCCAGGTCTCGTTGCACCTCCCCTTTTCCTAATCGGCCACCATTCAGATAATAATCTGTTTTCCTATTTTTGCCACCAAAGTGGGTAACTTCACATTTATCCACATTAAATTGCATCTGCCATGAATTTGCCCACTCACCCAACCTATCCAAGTCACCCTGCATCCTCTTAGCATCATCCTCACAGCTAACACTGCCACCCAGCTTCGTGTCATCCGCAAACTTGGAGATGCTGCATTTAATTCCCTCATCCAAGTCATTAATATATATTGTAAACAACTGGGATCCCAGCACTGAGCCTTGCAGTACCCCACTAGTCACCGCCTGCCATTCTGAAAAGGTCCCGTTTATTCCCACTCTTTGCTTCCTGTCTGCTAACCAATTCTCCATCCACATCAATACCTTACCCCCAATACCATGTGCTTTAAGTTTGCACACTAATCTCCTGTGTGGGACCTTGTCAAAAGCCTTTTGAAAATCTAAATATACCACATCCACTGGTTCTCCCCTATCCAATCTACTAGTTACATCCTCAAAAAATTCTATGAGATTCGTCAGACATGACTTTCCTTTCACAAATCCATGCTGACTTTGTCCGATGATTTCACCGCTTTCCAAATGTGCTGTTATCACATCTTTGATAAATGACTCCAGCAGTTTCCCCACCACCGACGTTAGGCTAACCGGTCTATAATTCCCCGGTTTCTCTCTCCCTCCTTTTTTAAAAAGTGGGGTTACATTAGCCACCCTCCAATCCTCAGGAACTAGTCCAGAACCTAACGAGTTTTGAAAAATTGTCACTAATGCATCCACTATTTCTTGGGCTACTTCCTTAAGCACTCTAGGATGCAGACCATCTGGCCCTGGGGATTTATCTGCCGTCAATCCCTTCAATTTACCTAACACCACTTCCCTACTAACAAGTATTTCGCTCAGTTCCTCCATCTCACTGGACCCTCTGTCCCCTACTATTTCTGGAAGATTATTTATGTCCTCCTTAGTGAAGACAGAACCAAAGTAATTATTCAATTGGTCTGCCATGTCCTTGCTCCCCATAATCAATTCACCTGTTTCTGTCTGTAGGGGACCTACATTTGTCTTTACCAGTCTTTTCCTTTTTACATATCTAAAAAAGCTTTTACAGTCAGTTGTTATGTTCCCTGCCAGTTTTCTCTCATAATCTTTTTTCCCCTTCCTAATTAAGCCCTTTTTCCTCCTCTGCTGAACTCTGAATTTCTCCCAGTCCTCAGGTGAGCCACTTTCTCTGGCTAATTTGTATGCTGCTTCTTTGGAATTGATACTATCCCTAATTTCTCTTGTCAGCCATGGGTGCACTACCTTCCTTGATTTATTCTTTTGCCAAACTGGGATGAACAATTGTTGTAGTTCATCCATGCAACCTTTAAATGCTTGCCATTGCATATCCACCGTCAATCCTTTAAGTGTCATTTGCCAGTCTATCTTAGCTAATTCATATCTCATACCTTCAAAGTTACCCCTCTTTAAGTTCAGAACCTTTGTTTCTGAATTAACTATGTCACTCTCCATCTTAATGAAGAATTCCACCATATTATGGTCGCTCTTACCCAAAGGGCCTCTCACGACAAGATTGCTAATTAACCCTTCCTCATTGCTCAAAACCCAGTCCAGAATAGCCTGCTCTCTATACACCAACAAATTTAATATCAAAGATCAGCAGGCCAAGTTTTAAGCATGGCCAATGTCAGTCTATGAAGAGAAACACTCTGTTACAAAGTTTAGCATGGCAGGAGATTACCAGATTGAAAAAGTGTACGATCATTATCAACTCATTGGAATCTCTAGGTCATTATTGTGCAAAATGGAGAAAGAGAATCGAGGATGGTATTGAGAACCAATCATTGGGATCACAACAGCCTAGAGTAAGTAACAAGGAGAGCATCAACCCCAAAGCACTCACTGTCTAATCTGCAGCAATGTTCATTGTTCCTGCAATAGCCTCATCACATTCCTCAGATCCCATAGGTCTAAAACGGGAGCAACTCTTACTCTACTTTTTTTTTAACACTGGACCTAAATAGTGAAATATTTGTAAAATAATGTGTGCAAATGTAGAGAAATAACATATATTAACAGCATTTCAGAATTGCTTTATATCTTCCCTGACCCATTTTTTTCTTTCTTATGCCACTTGAAGTTCCCTTCTTGCACACTATCCAATTTAACATTTAGTGTTTCGTGACTTTCAACCCAATATGGTATTTTGTCATTCTGCCCTTCACCTTCCCCTTCTCCAAATCTTCATTGCCCCTACCTACTTTAAACCCATCACATTCACAAACCTTTTGCAGATGTGATGAAAGATCATCAAACTGAAACTTTGCTACATCCTCCACAGATACTGCCTGGCCTGCTGAATATTTCCTCACTTCAATTAATTCATCCTTTTTCTGTTTTTATATTCATATTTGACTTAAAGAAAATAATGGAAGGTAAACAGGTTTAAGACAATTACTGAAAATGGATTTTACAAGTTATCTTTCACATATGTTCTAATTGCATTCTTCTTTAGATCAGTGATCAGTTTTAATATAAGCCCTTCCTGCCAACAATGTTTGTTCATGAACTCCTAAGTAATGCTATTCACAAAAGCCACATATAGACTATGCACTATTGTCATCACTGCTTTCCAAAGCAGAAAATAATTTAAAAATACTAGCTAGCCACAGGAAAAAATTTTGGTTTGTACGTGGTAACATATTGTTAGCTTTAGACAACTCTCATGTGTAAGGTTGGCAGTAGGTACAGATCAATGTGATTTTAAGTAAAGCATGTCCACACAGAAGACAGCTGAGAGCAATTCACATAGCAGGAGCAGCTACATACTGTTAATAATTCATTACTCTGTGGTCTCTGAAGCATTGATACTGTCCATGTGTCAGGACAGTAAGAGGTCCACGGTTTGCCCTCTAGAACTAGTCCACGATTTGTTTCATCTAAACAACATTTTATCCATCTGTGACAATGATTGATTGGACATATAGAAAATAATATTAGAATTATAAATGAGCTGCCTGCTTGTTACAGTTAGATATGTGGAAAATCTCTTTATAAAACTTCCCCAAAGTATATTTCTGAATTTCAAGGCAGGAACATCCAGCTGTTGCAGGCTCATTAACTACAGATTCTGTGAGGTGGATTACTCATTATTTAACGTTCCAGGATTCTCTGCGTGACTGATGTCCCTGTGAACACTAGTGTTTCAGAGGTTGCAATATAGACTGAGTACAAATTAAACATTCTTACGTACTGATCCAATGCCATGGTGTGAGTGGGATAAAGTATCATGGTCAGCTTTTACAAAGGAAATCATTATTACATATTTAATTGGATGTCACTTGATTTCTAACTTCAATTCTTATGGCAAACATTTGGATGACAGCATGATCCAGGACACAGATTTAAAATGAGTAAGAGAGAATGCAGAGATTATGTTTTATTCAGAGGGGAGTCTATGATCAAGAATTTACTCTCTGCAGGAACATTGAAACAGAATCAATCGGCGCTTTCAAAAGGGGAAGTGTAAAGTTCTGCAATAGAGAATAACTTGCGAGCTTTTGGGAAGATGTGACTGGTGCAGTTGATCTTCTAGGAGCCAGCATATTATCAATGAGCCAAGTATTCTCATTCTGCTTCCCAACAATTCAAGATTATATAATGAAAGGAGTATCAAACCTGTAATTATGCCATACTTTGCAAATTTGTCCGCAGTCCAATATTCCATTTTCCCTTCGGTTTTTGTCAAAATGATAGCTTGGATCTTGCCTGTGAATGCAGACAAATCAAACACCTAGCCTTGTTTGCTTAAATGGACTGGTGAGCATGCACTGCCAAACTTGGAATCCCCAGACATTCTCACAGGCTTGGAATGTCCTCACAGATTAGACATGATGCAAAATCCATAACCCCAAGTGAGTTCATACAGGATTTTACTGCTCTGCATAAATAAAGAAAAGGAGATACAAAGTTCTTGTTTTTAACAATAATTTGCATTTGATTATTACAATATTTCAAGAAAAGAAATTTAAATTAATTTAATAAATAGTAAAGAGCGAGAGAAAAGAATTGGAGATTTGTTAAAAAACAGAAAGCAAAGATGGTTTGAGATGTGTCTATTTTAATGCAAGAAGCATCATGAACAAAGCGGATGAGCTTAGAGCCTGGATCAGTACTTGGAGCTATGATGTTGTGGCCTTTACAGAGACTTGGATGGCTCAGTGGCAGGAATGATTACTTCGAGTGCCAGGCTTTAGATGTTTCAGAAAGGATGGGGAGGAGGCAAAAGAGGTGGGGGCATGGCACTGTTGATCAGAGATATTGTCACGGCTGCAGAAAAGGGGAAAGTCATGGAGGGATTGTCTAATAAGTCTCTGTGGGTGGAAGGTAGAAACAGGAAGGGGTCAATAACTCTACTGGGTGTTTTTTTATAGACCAGCCAATAGTAACAACGACATTGAGGAGCAGATAGGGAGGCAGATTCTGGAAAGGTGTAATAATAACAGGGTTGTCATGGTGGGAAGTTTTAATTTCCCAAATATTGACTGGCATCTCCCTAGAGCAAGGGGTTTAGATGGGGTGGAGTTTGTTAGGTGTGTTCAGGAAGGTTTCCAGACACAGTATGTAGATAAGCCTGCAAGAGGAGAGGTGGTACTTGATCTGCTATTGGGAAATGAACCTGATCAGGTGTCAGGTCTTTCAGTGGGAGAGCACTTTGGAGATAGTGATCACTATTGTATCTCCTTTACCATAGCATTGGAAAGGGATAGGAACAGATAAGTTAGGAAAGCATTTAATTGGAGTAAGGGGAAATATGAAGCTATCAGGCAGGAACTTGGAAGCATAAACTGGGAACAGATGTTCTCAGGAAATGTACAGTAGAAATGTGGCAACTGTTCAGGGGATATTTGCATGGAGTTCTGCATAAGGATGTTCCAATAAGACAGGCAATGTCATGATAATCATTGGGGATTTTAACATTGGGAAAACCAGGTCAGTACTGGACCTCAAGAGAGAGAATTTGTAGAATGTCTAACAGATGACTTTTTAGAACAGCTTGTTGTTAAGCCCACTAAGGGATCGGCTGTGCTGGATTGGGTGTTGTGCAATAATCCGGAGGTGATAAGCGAGCTTAAGGGTTAAGGAACCCTTAGAGAACACTGATCACAATATGATCGAGTTCACTTTGAAATTTGAGAGGGAAAAAATAAAATTCAATGTGTCAGTATTTCAGTAGGTTAAAGGAGATTACAATGGCATTAGAGGCGAACTGGCCGAAGTTGACTGGAAAGGGATATTTTCTGGAAGGACAGCAGAGCAGCAATGGTTGGAGTTTCTGCGAAAAATGAGGGAAGTGCAAGATAGATATATTCCAAATAAGAAGAAATCTTCAAAAGGAAGAAGGAGTCTACCATAGTTGACAAGTGAAGTACAAGCCAAAGTAAAAGCAAAAGAGAGGGCATACAAGGAAGCCAGAGGTAGTGGGAAGATAGAGGATTGAGGAGCTTTCAAAAACTTGCAGAAGGAAACTAAGAAGCTCATTCAGAAGGACAAGATGAATTATGAGAGGAAGCTGGCGACTCATATCAAAGAAGATACTAAAAGCGTTTTTAAGTATATAATGGGTAAAAGAGAGTTGAGGGTCGATACAGGACCAATACAAAATGACGCTGAAGATATTGTAATGAGAGATGCAGAGATAGCAGAGGGAGTGAATACGTATTTTGCATCAGTCTAAACACTGGAAGACATCTGCAGTATACCAGACATTCAACAGTGTCAGGGAAGTGAAGTTTGTGTAGTGAAAATTATGACTGAGAAGGTGCTCAGGAAGCTTAATGATCTGAGGGTGGATAAATCTCCTGGACCTGAAGGAAGGCACCCTCGGGTTCTGAAGGAAGTAGCTGGAGAGATAGTGGCGGCATTAACGATGATCTTTCAAGAAACAATAGATTCTGGCATTGTACTGGATGACCGGAAAATTGCAGATGTTACTCTGCTATTTAAGAAGGGTGGGAGGCAGCAGAAAGGAAACTACAGACCCGTTAGCCTGACATCAGTAGTTGGGAAGTTGTTGGAATCGATTGTTAAGGATGAGATTACAGAGCACCTGGAGGCACATGACAAGATAGGCCAAAGCCAGCATGGTTTCCTGAAAGGAATATCCTGCCAGACAAACCTACTGCAATTCTTTGAGGAAATTACAAGCAAGGTAGACAGAGGAGATGCAGTAGACATGGTGTACTTGGATTTTCAGAAGGCCTTTGACAAGGTGCCGCACATGAGGCTGCTTAGTAGGGTAAGAGCCCATGGAATTACAGGGAAGTTACTAGCGTGGGTGGAGCATTGGCTGGTCGGCAGAAAACAGAGTGGGAATAAAGGGATCCTATTCTGGATGGCTGCCAGTTAGCAGTGGAGTTCCACAGGGGTCAGTGTTGGGACCGCTGCATCTTACGATGAATGTCAATAATTTGGACTATGGTATTAATGGATTTGTGGCTAAATTTGCCAATGATACAAAGATAGGTGGAGGAGCAGGTAGTGTTGAGGAAACAGAGAGCCTGCAGAGAGACTTAGATAGTTTAGGGGAATGGGCAAAGAAGTGGCAAATGAAATACAGCGTTGGAAAGTGTATGGTCATGCACTTCGGTGGAAGAAATAAATGGGCAGACTATTATTTAGATGGGGAGAGAATTCACAATGCAGAGATGCAAAGAGACTTGGGAGTCCTTGTGCAAGATACCATAATAGCTAACCTCCAGGTTGAGTTGGTGGTGAAGAAAGCGAATGCAATGTTGGCATTCATTTCTAGAGGTGTATAATATAAGAGCAGGGATGTGATGTTGAGGCTCTATAAGACACTCGTGAGACCACACTTGGACTATTGTGTGCAGTTTTGAGCTCTTATTTTAGAAAGGATATACCAACATTGGACAGGTTTCAGAGAAGATCCACAAGAATGATTCCAGGAATGAAAGGGTTACCGTGTGAGGAACATCTGACAGCTCTGGGGTTGTATTCCCTGGAGTTCAGGAGTATGGGGTGGGGGGGGGGGATCTCATAGAAACGTTCCAAATGTTAAAAGGCCTGAACGGATTAAATATGGCAAAGTTATTTCCCATGGTAGGGGATTCTAGGACAAGAGGACATGACTTCAGGATTGAAGGACGTCCATTTAGAACAGAGATGCAGAGAAATTACTTTCATCAGAGGGTGGTAAATCTGTGGAATTTGTTCCCATGAGCAGCTGTGGAGGCTAAGTCACTGAGTGTATTTAAGGCAGAGATAGATAGGTTCTTGATTATCCAGGACATCAAAGGGTATGAGGAGAAAGCAGGGGAGTGGGGATGACTGGAAGAATTGGATCAGCCCATGATTGAATGGCGGAGCAGGCTCGATGGGCCGAATGGGCTACTTCTGCTTCTATATCTTATAGTCTTATGGTCTCATGGAAAGAATAGTAGGGTACAGGAAATGTGTACAAAGGCTGTTGAAAATCTAGTTAAGAAGAAAAGCTTATGAAAGGTTGAAAAAACTAGGTAATCATAGAGATCTAGAAGATTATAAGGCTAGCAGGAAGGGGCTTAAGAATGAAATTAGGAGAACCAGAAGGGGCCATGAGAAGGCCTTGGCGAGCAAGATTAAAGAAAAACCCAAAGTATTCTACAAGTATGTGAAGAGCAAGAGGATAAGACGTGAGAGAATAGGACCAATCAAGTGTGACAGTGGAAAAATATGTATGGAACCGGAGAAGATTGCAGAGGTATTTAATGAGTACTTTGCTTCAGTATTCACTACGGAAAAGGATCTTGGCAATTGTAGGGATGACTTACAGTGGATTGAAAAGCTTGAGTATATAGACATTAAGAAAGGGGATGTGCTGGAACTTTTGGAAAGCATCTAGTTGGGTAAGTATCTGGGACCAGATGAGATGTAGCTCAGGCTACTGTGGGAGGCGAGGGAGGAGATTGCTGAGCCTCTGGCAATGATCTTTGCATCATCAATGGGTACGGGTAAGGTTCCAGAGGATTGGAGGGTTGCAGATGTTGTTCCCTTATTCAAGAAAGGGAGTAGAGATAGCCCAGCAAATTATAGACCAGTGAGTCTTACTTCAGTGGCTGGTAAGTTGATGGAAAAGATCTGAGGGGCGGGATTTATGAACATTTGAGAGGCATAGTATGATTAGCAGTAGTCAGCATGGCTTTGTCAAAGGCAGGTTGTGCCTTACAAGCCTGATTGAATTTTTTGAGGATGTGACTAAACATGTTGATGAAGACAGAGCGGTAGATGTAGTGCACATGGATTTCAGCAAGGCATTTGATAAGGAAACCCATGCAAGGCTTACTGAGAAAGTAAGGATCATGGGATCCAAGGGGACATTGCTTTGTGGATCGAGAATTGGCTTGCCCATGGAAGGCAGAGAGTGGTTGTACACAGGTTCTATTCTGCATGGAGGTCGGTAACCAGTGGTGTGCCTCAGGGATCTGTTCTGGGACCCCTTTTCTTTGTGATTTTTATAAATGACCTGGATGAGGAAGTGGAGGGATGGGTTAGTAAATTTGCTGATGACACAAAGGTTGGGGGTGTTGTGGATAGTGTGGAGGGCTGTCAGAGGTTACAACAGGACATTGATAGGGTGCAAAACTGGGCTAAGAAGTGGCAGATGGAGATCAACCCAGATAAGTGTGAGGTGGTTCATTTTGGTAGGTCAAATATGATGGCAGAATATAGTATTAACAGTATGACTCTTGGCAGTGTAGAGGATCAGAGGGATCTTGGGGTCCAAGTCCATAGGACACTCAAAGCTGCAGCAGAGGTTGACTCTGTGTTTAAGAAGGCATACAGTGCATTGGCCTTCATCAACTATGTGACTGAGTTTAAGAGCTGTGAGGTAATGTTACAGCTATTTCGGACCTTGGTCAGACTGCAGTAAGTTCTGGTCACCTCACTACAGGAAGGATGTGGAAACTATAGAAAGGCTGCAGAGGAGATTTACAAAGATGTTGCCTGGATTGGAGAGCATGCCTTATGAGAATAGGTTGAGAGAATTCGGCCTTTTCTCCTTGGAGTGACGGATAATGAGAGGTGACCTAATAGAGGTGTATAAGATGATGAGAGGCATTGATCATGTGGATAGTCAGAGGCTTTTTTTCCAGTGTTGAAATGGCTAGCACAAGAAGCCACAGGTGCTTGGTGCTTGGAAGTAGGTAAAAAGGAGATATCAGGGGTAAGTTTTTTACGCAGAGAGTCGTGAGTGCGTGGAATGAGCTGCCAGCGACAGTGGTGGAGGTGGATACAACAGGGTCTTTTAAGACACTCCTGGATAGATACATGGAACTTAGGAAAATAGAGAGCTATAGGTAACCTTAGGTAACCTCTAAAGTAAGTATGTGTTCGGCACAACATTGTGGGCCGAAGGGCCTGTATTGTGCTGTAGGTTTTCTATGTTTCTGTTTCTAAGAAGAAAGGCTCAGTAGAAATCAATAACTAGTTGGGTATCACATTGCTGATTTGGTTGAAGGGACCTATGGTGCTGCCATCAGAATCGTTGATAACAGAAAGATTGCTTCTTTAGTTATAAAGAAGATGGAACTGAAAAAGGGAGAAAAGAATATTAAGAAAGTTGGCCAACGGGGTATAAGTAAGGTTATCCACTTCAGAAAGAGGAATAAAAATGCAAATTTATTATTTAGGTAGAGAGAGACGCAGAAGGGTATGTGGTTCTGGAGCATGAAACAGGAAGGGTTAGGTGCAGGTATAACATGTAATTAGGAAGTCAAATGTTAGCCTTTATTGCAAGTAATCGGAAATATAGAAACTGGGAGTTCTGATACAACTTTTCAGGGTGCTGATGAGGCAGCACATCATGTACCACATGGTTTTGGTCTGCCAATTTAATGGAGGATAAACTAACATTGGAGACAGTGCAGCTATGGTTCACTTCATTAATTCCAGGGAACAAGGTGGGGGGATGACATATAGACAATGATTGAAAAGGTTGGGCCTCATTGCTTTTTTACTAAAATAAGTGATGACCCTATGAGATATTTAAAATTCTGGGGAGAATTCTGGCACAGTTAATGCTGAGAGGATGATTTACAACAGAAAATAAGTGAAGCCGTCTCAGATTAAGGTATAAGCATTTCAATTGGCGATGAGGAGCAATGTCATCTCCAATAGAATCACGATTACTGAAAATTCTCTGCCCCTGAAAGCAGTGGAGACATATAATGTTCAACATATTCATGGAGGAGACCAGCAGGTATTTGATTTGCAATGTAGTAACGGTGTGTGGGAATAGAGCCGCTGAGTTTGTTGAGGTCAAGGCTATAATTGTATTCATCGGTGGTACAGGCTCAGAGGCCATTTGTCCCTTCCTGTTTTTGTTTCTTAATGCTTTAAATATTGTTTTATATCAATAATGTTCTAAATATTTATTTTTAAGTCAATTAATATTTTGTCATTATTTGGTTCATTTTATCATTTACAAATTGCTCTGAATGTCAAAGATTTTGAATTACATTTAAGAACTTGGTAGGATACTTGGTAGTGTGGAGGAGCAGAGAGATCTGGGGGTACAAGTACACAGATCCCTGAAAGTTGCCTCACAGGTGGATAGGGTAGTTAAGAAAGCTTGTGGGGTGTTAGCTTTCATAAGTCGAGGGATAGAGTTTAAGAGTTGCGATGCAATGATGCAGCTCTATAAAACTCTGGTTAGGCCACACTTGGAGTACTGTGTCCAGTTCTGGTCAGCTCACTATAGGAAGTATGTGGAAGCATTGGAAAGGGTACAGAGGAGATTTACCAGGATGCTGCCTGGTTTAGAAAGTATGGATTATGATCAGAGATTAAGGGAGCTAGGGCTTTACTCTTTGGAGAGAAGGAGGATGAGAGGAGACATGATAGAGGTGTGCAAGATAATAAGAGGAATAGATAGAGTGGATAACCAGCACCTCTTCTCCAGGGCACCACTGCTCAATACAAGAGGACATGTCTTTAAGGTAATGGGTGGGAAGTTCAAGAGAGATATTAGAGGAAGGTTTTTTACTCAGAGAGTGGTTGGTGCGTGGAATGCACTGCCTGAGTCAGTGGTGGAGGCAGATACACTAGTGAAGTTTAAGAGACTACTAGACAGGTATATGGAGGAATCTAAGGTGGGGGCTTATATGGGAGGCAGGGTTTGAGGGTCGGCACAGCATTGTGGGCCGAAGGGCCTGTACTGAGCTGTACTATTCTATGTTCTATGTAACCCTTTTAATATAATGCTGAGGCTTTATAAGGCACTGGTGAGGCCTCACTTGGAATATTGTGAGCAGTTTTGGGCCCCTTATTTGAGAAAGGATGTGTGGATATTGGAGAGGGTTCAGAAGCAGTTCGCAAGAATGATTCCAGGTATGAATAGCTTCTCATGAGGAACAATTGATGGCTCCGGGCCTGTACTTGCTGGAACTTAGAAGGATGAGGGGAGATCTCCTTGAAACCTATTGAATGTTGAAAGGCCCAGACAGAGTGGATGTGGAGAGGATGCTTCCCATTGTGGGGAGTCTAGGACTGGAGGGCACAGCCTCAGAATAGAGGGACATCCACTTAGCATGGAGATGAAGAGGAATTTCTTTACCCAGAGCGTGGTGAATCTGTGGATTTCATGGCTACAGGTGGCTGTGGAGGCCAGGTCCTTTGGCATATTTAAGGCAGAGGTTGATAGGTTCTTGATTAGTCAGGGCATGAAAGGTTATGGGGAAAGGGAGGAGAATGGGGTTGAGAGAGAAATGGACTAGCCATGATGAAATATTGGTGCAGATGCAGTATGCGAAATGGCCTATTTCTGCTTCTATATCTTATGGTCTCATAACTTCAACAAGCAGCAAGGTCAAGTACAGGCCTCCGGCAACGATTTATTTATTTACTGAGATACAGTGTGGAATAGGCAGTTACAGCCCTTCAAGCTGCGCTGCTCAGCAATCCCTAGCTTTTAACCCTAGCCTCACAACAGGACAATTTACAATGACCAATTAACCTACCAACCTGTACATCTTTGGACTGTGGGAGGAAACTGGGGAACCTGGATGAAACACATAGGGCCATGGGGAGAAGGTACAAACTCCTTAAAGGCAGTGGCAGGGATGTCGCTGGTACTGTAAAGTAGTGCTACTACAGCGCTACTCTGCACCTGATGTTTCTGGCATATTTCAGGTGCAGAGCATCTTCATTGCCTCATTTGGGGCTCGGTTGCCATTTCCGGCACAACTTTGAATTCCAGGATATTTTGGGCAAGCAAGATGGGTCCCACTGATATGCATGAGAAATCAATAGATTTTTAGGCATTAAGGGGATTGCAAAATTTGTGATTAATGTTGGAAAGTAGCATGGAGTAAAAAGGACAGCCATGAATATTTTGATGTATGGAAAAGGGTATGTTTCCATGAACAGGAGAGTTTAAATCCAAGGATATTATGCTCAGCCATTATAGGAAGTATGTAGAAGCTTAGAGAGAGTGCAGAAGAAATTTATCAGGGTGCGGCCTGGATTAGAGAATATGTCTTAAAAGGAAAGATTAAGCAAGCTAAAGCTTTTCTCTTTTGAGTGAAGGTAGATGATTGCCAACTTGATAGAATGTACTGAATTATGAGAGGCATAGACAGAGTGGACAGCTTTCTCCCAGGGGCTAAGAGACATCAGTGTAAGGTAAGTGGCAGTAAGGTTAGGAAAGATGGCATTTTACACAGAGTGGTAAGAGTTTGGAACACAATGGTAACGGCGGGGACTGATACAATAGAGACATTGAAGAGACTCTTTGATAGTCACATGTATGTAGGAAAAATGGAGGGTTATGTAATGCGTAGAAGGGAAGGTTTAGGTTGAACATAGACTAGGTTTATATCGGTCAACACAGCATAGTGACCCATACGGCACTGTATTGTCCTATGATTTTGACACAGCCTCAGAGTAAAGGGATGCCTCTGTAGAACTAAGCTGAGGGGGTGACAACTCTGTGAAATTCATCCCACAGAGGGCTGTAGAGGCCAAATCATTGGGTATAAATAAGCCAGAGATTGACAGGTTCTTGATCAGTAAGGGGGTTAAGATTATAGGGAGAAAGCAGAAGAATGGGGTTGAGAAAAAATCCACCATGACTCAATGGGCCAAATAGCCTAATTTTCTTCCTATATCTTCTGGTGTTGTAAATGGTGGGGTCAACATGAAGGACCAAATGGCATACTCTGCTTCTCTTTCTCATGTTGCACACATGGGTGTCTGGCATTTATAGACTCAGGAGCTATGTCATCTGATCTAATGGTTCAAGCTGATTAACAGAATGACCTCTGGTTACCTTCCAGTACTTTATCTGAGTGGCATTTCTTCAGCTGCAAGCCTACATTGGCAACAATGGCTTGCTATTTACTGAAAAGCACCTTCGAAATATAACTGAAGATACAAAGGAGTTTCTTTACAGCCATTGGAAAATGGCACAAACAAGGATCAAATGTCAAACTTTGGCGGTGTGCATTGCTCATTCACTGCGTCTGTCGTATATAGCACATCTGCTCTTCAGTGCACAAGCCGTTCCATTCTCTGACTTGGCATCGTGCTCCAGTGAGGAAAGTGAGAATTCGTTCAGTCGTCTGCCTGGACTCACATACTGTGTTCTGCCGACATCCACTCCAACTGTGAATGGATGGTCCGATGAAACTTGCCCAGAGTTGAGGGAGTACATGGAGTAGTGAGGCTTCAGTGATGATTGAGCCTCAGATCTGGGCTATTGATGCCCACCACCAGAAATGTAATGCTGTGGGTCACTTTGTCTTCCTGCTTGCATAAACAAATAATCAGGGAAGTGGTGGGAAACAAAGCCGCCTCTAAGGCAGCATCCCTCAATTAAATTGGGTCGTTGGTTACAGCAAAGTAACAAGGATCTTTATACCTGATACAATCGAGCCTTTAGAGGTACCTCATCCAGATATGTACCTTAAAATATGATCAACTAAGTACTTACATCTATTGTTATAAAATTGCTTAACTATTCACATTAATAAGCAGTTATGAATTCAACTCTTGTATTCACTTAATCTCTTGGTCCTAGTCACCTTTTTGATAGGCCTCTCCCTGCAAGGTGCATTTATATCTCTGAAGTGTCCACTCCGGGTATTGGTACTTCCAGTGAACCACCTCTTCATGTATGTGTTATATAGATCTTCCATGGTTTCCTACAATGTAGTACGTCATCTGGATCACCATCTTCTTGATATCACTCAAATGCACTCACAAATTTAACACAAAATCTATTAACTCAAATTAACGGCAATTACACAATATATTTTGATACGCTGCAGATGCCACGATCTAGTCTCTTGATGCTTCTGAAGACTGTTTTCCTTTGCCTTTGGTTTCATCACTTTACATATTAACATTTTATCTTGAACCATACTTGTCTTTTCTCTTTTCTCTTTGGAACTTTTGCTGTGGATGCACTAACAAGAATCTTGGCCTCTTTCTCTAACACCATTTACCGTCCAATAGCATTGGGGCCATAGTACCCAAAGTTTGCCCTTGATCCTAACTTGCCTTGACCTTGACTTTCACTGTCCTGTTGATAACCGAAATGGCAAGGTTTTAATTATGCTTGTCATTTCTTTCAGACATACATGATTGGTGATTTGAATTATGGATACCTTGGTCCATATTTTCTTTAAATTTCCTTTGTTTGCTTGATGCTAATTTCTTGTTATCAGTTCCTCCACAAGCTGGCTTTGGAACAAGGGTTCCCAGCCTTTATTATGCCATAGACTAATACCATTAAGCAAGGGGTTAGTAGATCCCAGTGAGCAGAGTGTAGATTTCAATACCCATCACACTGTTTCTGGTCCTGGATCATCTTCAGCTTCTCTGCTTTCTTTGCTCTCCTATCTCAGACAGCAATGGTGAACCGCCAACATCTACTGCATCAGAATTTGCCCTTTTGCATGTTTTGTTGTGTTTCAAGGTCCAACATTTGAATATATGGTCTGCAACATGAACAGACATCAAATGACCCTGCTCTTTTATACATTGGTTCCATTCCAGTGTTAACTGAGCAAACATTTCCTTCTCAAATTCAATTAACACAACAACTTGCAATCCGAAGCCAATTCAGGATCCAGGAATTTTGATGTCAAAATCAGCCTTGAAAATTTCCTTGAGATCAATCAGCATCATTTTGTGTGAAAGATTCTTGAAAACAAATGTTCTGAAACACATAAAAACAACAGGAATTCTGCAGATGCTGGAAATTCAAGCAACACACATCAAAGTTGCTGGTGAACGCAGCAGGCCAGGCAGCATCTCTAGGAAGAGGTACAGTCGACATTTCAGGCCGAGACCCTTCGTCAGGACTAACTGAAGGAAGAGTTAGTAAGAGATTTGAAAGTGGGAGTGGGAGGGGGAGATCCAAAATGATAGGAGAAGACAGGAGGGGGAGGGATGGAGCCAAGAGCTGGACAGGTGATTGGCAAAGAGGATATGAGAGGATCATGGGACAGGAGGCCCAGGGAGAAAGACAAGGGCGGGGGGGAACCCAGAGGATGGTCAAGGGGTGTAGTCAGAGGGACAGAGGGAGAAAAAGGAGAGTGAGAGAAAGAATGTGTGTATAAAAATAAATAACGGATGGGGTACGGGGGGAGGTGGGGCATTAGCGGAAGTTAGAGAAGTCAATGTTCATGCCATCAGGTTGGAGGCTACCCAGACGGAATATAACGTTTTGTTCCACCTGGTCCATTTCCGACACCTCCCTCCCCTTTCTAGATCTTTCTGTCTCTATCTCTGGAGACAGCTTATCCACTGATGTCTACTATAAGCCTACTGACTCTCACAGCTATCTGAACTATTCCTCTTCTCACCCCGTCTCTTGCAAAAATGCCATCCCCTTCTCGCAACTCCCCCGTCTCCGCCACATCTGCTCTCAGGATGAGGCTTTCCATTCCAGGATGAGGGAGGTGTCCTCCTTTTTTAAAGAAAGGGGCTTCCCTTCCTCCACCATCAACTCTGCTCTCAAACGCATCTCCTCCATTTCACGCACATCTGCTCTCACTCCATCCTCCTGCCACCCCACTAGGAATAGAGTTCCCCTGGTCCTCACCTACCACCCCACCAGCCTCCGGGTCCAACATATTATTCTCCGTAACTTCCGCCACCTCCAATGGGATCCCACCAATAAGCACATCTTTCCCTCCCCCCCCCTGCTTTCCGCGGGAATCGCTCCCTACACGACTCCCTTGTCCATTTGTCCCCCCATCCCTCCCCACTGATCTCCCTCCTGGCTCTTATCCTTGTAAGTGGAACAAGTGCACACATGCCCTTACACTTCCTCCCTTACCATCATTCAGGGCCCCAGAAAGTCCTTCCAGGTGAGGCGACACTTCACCTGTGAGTCGGCTGGGGTGATATACTGCGTCCGGTGCTCCCGATGTGGCCTTTTATATATTGATGAGACCCGACGCAGACTGGGAGACCGCTTTGCTGAACACCTATGCTCTGTCCGCCAGAGAAAGCAGGATCTCCCAATGGCCACACATTTTAATTCCACATCCCATTCTGACATGTCTATCCACGGCCTCCTCTACTGTAAAAATGAAGCCACACTCAGGTTGGAGGAACAACACCCTATATTCCATCTGGGTAGCCTCCAACCTGATGGCATGAACATTGACTTCTCTAACTTCCGCTAATGCCCCACCTCCCCCTCGTACCCCATCCATTATTTATTTTTATACACACATTCTTTCTCTCACTCTCCTTTTTCTCCCTCTGTCCCTCTGACTATACCCCTTGCCCATCCTCTGGGTCCCCCCCGTTGTCTTTCTCCCCGGACCTCCTGTCCCATGATCCTCTCATATCCCCTTTGCCAATCACCTGTCCAGCTCTTGGCTCCATCCCTCCCCCTCCTGTCTTCTCCTATCATTTTGGATCTCCCCCTCCCCCTCCCACCTTCAAATTTCTTACTAACTCTTCCTTCAGTTAGTCCTGACGAAGGGTCTGGGCCTGAAACGTCGACTGTACCTCTTCCTAGAGATGCTGCCTGGCCTGCTGCGTTCTGAAACACGTTTTGTAATTCCCATCTGCTGGACACCTTCATCAGTTTCTCTCTATTTCTAATGTAGTTTGAGCCTTCTTCCAACAAGTGGGACTGGGAACTCCTGTCATCTCCTCAGCCATTGCCCACGCCATGAGTCTTCAAGATGAGCCACTTTTTATGAAACTTCCACTTTTCTTTCTTTCACCAATGATAATTCCTGCAGCTCTTGAAATGCTTTTTGTATTTGCATACTCTCACTCTCTTTCCCTTTCTCAGACAGAATTTGGCTGATTCACTCCAGTCCAGCCTATCTTCAAAGGCATTAATTCTCATCCTTTTGGTGCTCTCTTCCTGGGTTTTCAGCAGCCCTTTAGATCCCATACATTGTGCTGTCTTCATCATCTCTTGGTGGGTCTCCCTCCGGCGAGCCCATTATGGACCTCTGCATTATCGTCAGACAGAAGCACTGTAGCCATCAACACACTGGTCCAGATGCCAAGACCTTTCACACCATATCTCAATGACCTCTAGATGGAGACTTCTTGGTGCTTCCTTGCCCCATCTGACCCATGGTCTTCTTAGCTAAGTTCAGGTCATTTTAGAAAGAGCAACAGATAATCCAGTAGATAAACTGGATCTGTGGGGGGGGGGGGGGTGGAAGAAATAGTTAATGTTTTGCATCAAAACTTTGACAAATCCTATCAACAATACCTGCCCTCCCCATCCACAGATACTGCTTGACCCATTGCGTTCTTCCAGTGGATTGCTTGTTGCTCCTGATTTCAGCATCTGCATTCCAGAAATAACTTAACATCTAGATCTCCACCTGTTCTAAGTCTATAAAACACAGACTATCACAGTGAGACTACTTCTCTGGTGTTGCTACGCATTCATAGCTCATGGCCGTGATTGGTAGCTATGCCCAACTGCCTCGGCCAGACACTCAGAAGGTCATCTTGACCATGAATCAGAGTCCATCCTGGGTACGTCTGCAACAGCAGATTGGTCAGCCAGGGTGGAAGGTGGTGAAAGGATTCCATAGTCATGATACAGAATCACTTTGGTGTCAAATCAGATGTTTGTAATTGCTTCCCCAATCAATATGGCAGCCTTCACGTTCCACTCTCTTCAAATGTGTTGTAAATAAACGCCATTGCAGTTTCCTACTTGCACCTCTGCTATATGTTCACTACCCCTGAGAGTCCATTGCACAGATTTACCTTCCAGTCTTCAAGGGATATGGGATTTCCACCTGTGTTGAGCTTTGCCATATCATGCCTACCCTATGGCACCTGCAACTTAATTCAAGAAACAAAGACTGAATTTTTTAATCAATAAAATAAAAATTGTTATTTAAAGTTTTAAAGCAAATGAATATTTAAAGCTAGGGATTGTGGAGGTATAATTTGTCCTTCTGTGCTGATCACCCCATCCTTGACTAAGCTGTTCCACCATGAACTTGATCTGTTATGAGTCAACATGATGCTTTCAGATCAGGTCATGCATAGCACATACCTCCGCCACACCACTCAGGTGTGTTTCTGGGGTACAGAGGCTAGTGACCCTTGTGCCTGTTATTGTTGAGCACCAGTGAACCACCTGATTGTCCTATCAGAGTTCTGTTTGGGAACTAGTTGACTTGATCAGCATTTCTGATCTGGCTATTGTTCACGATTGCACTTAATAAAAAAAAAGCTAATGAAAGCTAACATAAAAAGAAAACAAACTTTTCCTTTAGGTCACGGTCTCAGACTAAGTCAGGAACCTCCACGCAAGTGAATTGGGATTACAGTCCTCCACAGGTGGCAGGGTATCACCATCAGTCTCCCAGCTCATCCCAGACTTGCTCTGCAGCTGCCAACGTACGTACCTGTCAATTGCTGAAGCTTCAGCTACCCTGAAGCACCAGCCACAGCATCTCTACTTTGTATCACTATATCTTCATGCCTCTATATCTTTATGCCTAATCAGAATAAAATCTCCATCTAAGTAATGTAGGTAGATAAAGACGAACAAATGATTAACTGAATGTTTGCTGTTTTCTGCAGTACAGCATTACTTAATCATTCTTTTGTTCTGTGATTTGCCGGCAGCAGTAAAGAATGATGTTGCATCATCTTCAGGTATTGACAAGATTTGCTATACTTTACACGGAAACACTCTGCATCTGACAACAGCTCCAGGATGCACATAATATCATCAACATAAATTATGCTCTAATAATACCAGGAGCGATAGCCAACTGATACTATAGTATTGGATGTTTTCTCCCTATTGCTTTACTGAGCTTAAAATTGGTGCTTAGAAGTAATACTCAGTAATGAAAATTGTTTGATATTATTTTAGCAACACATAATAAATATTCTGTGTATCTTTTTTTTAACATGCAGAAAGTACAGGTTTGCATCACAGTCTTGGACTACGACAAGATCGGAAAGAACGATGCCATCGGCAAGATATTTGTGGGCAGCAATGCCACGGGCACAGAGCTTCGACACTGGTCAGATATGCTGGCGAATCCCAGGCGGCCTATTGCACAGTGGCACTCACTCAAACCGGAGGAGGAGGTCGACGCAGCCCTCGGCCTCAAAAAGTGAAACCATTCCCAGCTTTCCACAAACTTGTCATTAGTCAGATGCTATCAATACCTCAGTTATGCACCATTCTCCATTAACCCTTTGGAAATTACTTGAGCATCTTTGCACCATGACAAATATATGCAAGTTTTATGTGTTTTGTATTTTTTTCATTTTTTTAAGATTACCGTTACAAAAAGCGTTACAAATTTGTGTTTTGTACATTATGGCATCAACAGTCAAACCATATGATTTTGCACATGTGAATCATACATCTGTTCTGAAAGGTGCAAATCCAGTACTGAAAGGGTCAACACATCTCGGAACACATTAACCACCATAACTCCAATAAATAAATAAGCCATCTGAGCCTCCAAGTTGTATTCCAAATTTCTCCAAGTTCTCCCTTCTACTTCAGATCTACTATAAAACACTTGTTGATAATGCATGATGATAATCTATTGTAAATAACAGCATGTTCAATGCAATATTTGTGTAGGTGTAAGTTGTCCATGGTTTACAATCACATGCATCTGCTGTATATTTTTTATGATGATGCTTGTATTTTACATGATGTTAATAGACTAGAACAGCTAAAGTGATATCCAGTCACTTGATCCACATCTGAAGACCGGTAGAGCACTGACATCACATCATGGTATAAAGTGAAGCCATTAGTGTCCAACCAAATGATGAAAGCTTCTTTTTCAGCCTTTTTAGACATTACAATCTGTACAATAAGGGATGCTACAGAGACCTTTGTAAAATCATGTCTGCCTGAAAGTTTTCGTTTAAATATTGGAGAATGTAGATTAGGAAGAAAAATCTCATAGGATAGAAGACCTTTTATACCAAGGTGAAAAGACATTGGAAGTGTTGCATTTAGGCCTCTGGTGCACTTCCAGCAATGAATGAGTGAAGGCAGAACAAAAATAACAATAAAAAAGGATGTTCCTGGGGAGCTTTTAAAGAACGGGCAGTTCATTGGCACCTAAGTTATGTTAAAGGAAATTCAAATTAGCTTGACCTTCAAAGTGGATATTATTGTCGAACCAGGTCTTGTTCCCTAAAAGACATCTAAAACTCAGGCCACATCTGTTCCATTCAGATAGAATTCCAGCCATTCCCATAAGGAGCACATTAATCATGAATTATATGCAGTAGAGTGGTCATTGCTCAAAACCTAAGCTAAAGTTGCCTATCTGGAAGAGCTTGCTTTATTTTCATGGCATCCACAAAGCAAATAAGAAAATCATGTTCAATACAATAGGAATCTCATGCATCTAAGCAGATCAAAAATAAATAGATTGAATGCTTATGGATTCAAGATTGATTTAAATGGTTACATGAGGCATCATGCAAGTTGGAAAGAGGATGTTCTATATAATAAACTAATTAGAGATGTAAAACTGGTATGAAAAATGGTTTAAGGGAAAAGATTTGCACAATTCACACAGCAAATTCTCAATCTATTTATTACTCAGATCATTTAGGTTGAGTTGGAAAGAGCACAGGAGAGAGTTAGCAGCAAGTCATAGAATCTTTTTCCCATCTATTCAATGTCTCCCTGGTATGTGATGTTGCACTTTGCCAGTCTGCTGCTGATGATTATTATGTGTACACTGTTAGGATAGGAACAATTGCTGAAAGCAGTGTAATGTTAACATTAACACACAAAGAATAAAATGCACTGATGTCTTTAAGATTTCAAAAAAACTGAAGAAGTTACCACGTGTTGCAATTTTGATAGTCAAAACTGATGGTCTGTTTGTACAGTAACAAATCTTACTAATGAAACTGCCTAGGACTGATTTTTTTGATGGATTATTATAATATTACCTACCGCTTTAAAAAGATTGCAATCATTAAAGTTTTACTGTACAGAGACACATTAATATTAATGTTCTTAAGCTTTTTTTGCCATTAGTCATATTGGCTGACTGCTTGGTATTAAGCTGATGTCGAGTGAGGTGAACTTTATCCTGTTTATACAAAATTAGGAAAGTAATGTATATGACACCCCTCACTATGATACTCCGTTATGGAAGGAGCAAATCTTTAGTGCAGCTTGGGTGGTGTTTGCTGTCCTCTAGCAATGAATACAATTTGTAATCCCTATACTCACACTCCAATGTGCACTTATGATCAGAATGGGCAGGGTTTGGAAGGGAGACATTTATTCTAAGTGAATTTCACAAACAGTTCAGGGGAAAATCCTGCCAAATGAATGAGAAAGTCAAAGCAATTCTCTGGGGGAAGATTTGATTCAAAATGTTGAAATACATCAATTACTGATAGGAAAGCTATGATGTGCATCCCTGTTCCCGCAAAAAAAAAACGATATTGGTATATTTCTTCAGACACCGTGATGTAGGCAATCATATTGATCGATGCAAGTCATTCAGCCAAGTACACTGAAGTCACCGACAATGAGAGGAAACGCTTGTGCCTATGCACACATTTGAAGATGAGATGAACTTGGTGGTTTTGAAAACTGCAGTTCACTCAGCTAATCTCTAAATTCTCATAAAGCACTGTTTTTTATGTGGATAGAATTGGCTTCCCTTTCATTATTAACAACATCCTTCCATGCATAAGAGTATCAAGTACCACCAAGATGCTTTTCATGTAAATTCTTGCAGAAATACAGTATATTTTAGGTAACTCCATATATTATGAAAATTAAGTCATTGGATGGAGTTTCTTGTAATAAGGTTTTAGTTTAGATGTTTCCTTGCAGGTATTGGTAAAGTGAGCAGACAGTAAGTGCCATAGAGTTAAGATAAGTCTCCCTGAACTACCAACTAAGTTAAAGAATGGAACGAATGCTACTTGATTATTGAAGCACTGATTGCTGGGTGAAAATTTGAAGTCAGATCCTTCATAAGAGCCAATTAGCTTGCCTAAGAAGACAATGTGCCAAAGTACCAATTCATAAATCTGCCAAGTTGTCAACAATGATTTGACTTGAATTCAATACTTGACAAAGGAATATTGAAGGCATTCTAATGGTTTTATAACCAACCAATCATATTTTAGTGAAAGGCAAACCACAAAAAAGACTGCAAATCCAGGAAATCTAAAATAAAATCAGAAAATGAGGAAAATAACAGTTCTGGCTGGCTTCTGTGGGAGGAGGACAGAGCTAATGCTTCAGATCAAAGACAGAATTGGTAAGTTATAAGTACTAAAATAACACTCATGATAGAATGATAAACTGTCCAAAGTAATTTGTCACTGAACCAATTCACCAATTGGTTGTTGAACATAGCTATAGTTTGCAAAATACATGCCATGCTGAATCATGCTGTTTATTTGAAACTTTTCTAAGTACCCAATCAATAATTGGCTCCTAGCACTTTTCCAATGACTTTGTCCTTGAAATATCATATATTTTTAACATTCAGAGCTTGTCTCAAATCCTTCAATAAGAAGGTAAGCAGAACACTGCTATTAGTTTTGAATCAAGTTCCTTACATTCTGCAAATTATCATAAAGATTATTGTTTGTTTTCTTAACATGGAGCCCATAGGCACTGACATGCAAATACAATGTTGTGCCATTTGAAAACATAGCTGAGCAGAGTCCACATTTAAACTCTGATTATGTATGTGGATACTGCGTGCTGCTCTAAAGATGCATTGGTGCCTTCACTATGGAGTGCAGTGTATCTGTTAATTCAATGAGAGCCACTTTCTGGAACAACACAATGAACTGTCTTCCACCCAGGGAAATGAAAAATAAATTAACAACTCCCTGCAATGCAGCCTTGGAGTTGTAGTTATGATTGCAGCTGTTGCTAACAAATCTTTTAAAAAAGAATCAATATATCATTGCTGACTTGTAAAAACAAAAACAAACAAATGGCAGTAAGACTGATACTACTAATGTGCACTTGTCCAGCAGTCATTCCTGGTGACTAAAATGATCCTGGTCCAACAGATATAAAAACTATAAATCTTCACTCGCATTTGCATAGTCATTTGGATTAAATAATCGCGTGCATTTACCATATGTTGTTGAGTGGAGTTAATTATACCATTTTGCAGCTTTTGGGTACAGGACTTTGTTTTATATATTTAGAATGCCAACACATTCATTTTGCTGTTATTAACTATTTATCTGATGTTGCAGTTGGATGAGATTGAAGAAAGCTCCATCCGATTGAATATTAAAAATAGAGAAATATTTTTAAAGTGTATTTAATTAACTAAATAAATTAACACTATATAATTAATCATATATCCAAAATACATATTATGCTTATAAAAGGAAGGTAAATGTTGTAAATAGAGATATAAACAATGATTACTTGAGTCTATATTACATGTTCTATTACAGACCTTTGTTATTTCAAATTATAATCCAGGTCATTAAGTTTTAAAATTAATTAAAATTCTCTTCCTAAAGTTTGTTTTTTTTGAGATAGTTATGCTAGATATAATATTAATTGGTGTAGACATTCTTTACATAGTGAAGCTCTATCTTGCATCATGTTGAGCTCTATTTTTCTGGTTAAATTTTATTGATACTCCCCTTAGTATTTTCTTCAGTCTTGTGTACTTGTTTCCCTGGATAGATCACTTTTTATGATAAATTCAGAATAACTTATTTTTTAGAGGACATTTCAGTTTATTGTTCTGAACTCTGCACTACGAAAATATTGGGTGTATTCTTCAAGTGTGAAATTTGGGTTCCCTTCTGTCATTTCTTTTATTGGACTTGTGTGTGGATGTGTCTATAAAACTTCTGGCAACCTGGGAACTTGTATGAGAAAACAGTCTTACACAGTATTTTACACAGGCAAATAAACATTGGCAAGCCGATGAGTCAAATGTCTTAGATTAGATCTTTGACTATCTTTCACTTCAAAAAGATGCCTCTGAAAACCAAACCTAAATGTGTATACTGTGCTGAGGTACAGTGTTCATAGAAGCATCAGAACAAACAGCACCCACAATAACTTGTTCCAGTTGAGTATACTGCCAAATGGATTCAAACAATTTGTAGTTCATTATTATGAGTCTCTACTTACAGGAATCACACTATTAACTTTATTTTGACTCAAGGAAAATATCTCAAAACTAAAGGTAAGGCAATATAAGTTGTAAAGAGAAGAAGTGGTTTTATTCAGAGGCATACATATTCCACTCCAAGAAATCTGGATTGACATGTCTTTAAAGTAATATAAATATATTTAAGATTCTCAATGAATTCTGCCAGTTGATCTCAACAGCTGTCATGGGGCAGCAAAGCTGTTTCTTCACATTTTAAAAAGTGTAGTTAGTTGCTAGAAGCAGCAATCTGAAACCAGTACAAGTGTGTATGTTAAGCTGCCTGTCCGTGCAATATACAGTACATGTGAGTCATTGTGTCATAAATAAGTGTACTTTGTCCTTTTTTTTATACCACCTGCTTATTCTGTCTAGAGAATGCAGCTGTACTGTCCTTCGTTTTGATGAAATTTTGTACGTTTTGTTTCTACTTTGTGTGAAAAAGTTTGTTGTGTAGTTTGAAATTACATAAGGGAATGTAAAGCAGAGTCCATTAAAAATATCCCATATCTCATTGTACAGGTGTCGACTTTTGCTGGGCTGGAATCTATGAAATATGGAAAATTGTTAGTCAAGTGACATTTACCCTCTCTCCCACTTCTATCCTTTCTACCCATGAAATTTCGATTAATGCTCTCAATAAAGATCAACCAATATTTCAGGTACATCAGCTAACAATTAATTTTTTTCACTGGGGATACAAACTGTTTAACTACAAAACAACTGCATGTTTGCGATATGAATGAGATGTCATTTGAGTCTATTTCCCAAAACAGTTGCCACATTTGTGTGTGTCTATGGGCAAAGGGACTTTTACAAAGATGTACATGGAGAATGATGAAGTCAAGAAGTATTCCTTTGCTACTAAATTATTTGACAATAACCACTGATAAAGTGCTTCTTCAGATAGCTCATATTACTTCTTAACAGATTTTGTTTGTCTTTAATCCTAATCCGATTAAGACATTGAAGGTGAACCTTTTACATAATTAATCAAGTTCTAGACATCAGGAAAATTACTCAGAAAAAATGGCAATTTTAATGAAAATACCAAGCCATCTGCAAACCAAAGACAATAAGCTTTTGACACAATACACATCAAAGTTGCTGGTGAACGCAGCAGGCCAGGCAGCATCTCTAGGAAGAGGTACAGTTGATGTTTCAGGCCGAGACCCTTCGTCAGGACTTTTGACACGATTTGCATTACATTTAGACATCATATGGGATCATCCACAAGACAAAACTATTTAGAAACTGATATTAATGAAACAAGACAAAAATAACACATTGCTGACAAGGAGTCGTCAACATAAGATGTTGACTCTGTTTCTCTTTCGATTAACGTTGTCTGACCGAGTATTCCCAGCACATTTTTGTCTTCATTTCAGATTTCCAGCATCCGCAGTTTTTTTCTTGATTTTCAAAATGAAACAAGCCTTTGGCACATAGCTGATTTTTACACAGCTCCTACTTTGATGGACTGTAGCAGGTTATAATTGATCTTCTATTGAACATGTACAGCAAGCAATAACTTTTCAGAGAGTAAGTTAATAGAGCCCTTCGGGACTTATTTGGGAGTGGGGTGTAGAGGGCAAGCAAGAACTAAAAAGATAATAGGGGACAACATGAAGGACATGACAGTGAAAGACAGTAAATATTCTCAGCTCAATAGAAATGGAAATGTTTTGCTGAGTGGAAACACAGCAATGCTAACAGTAAGACTGACACACAGACAAGCTCTTAAGCTATCACATCAGCAGAAGCTATTCATCCATGGAATGCATTCCATCACAGAGTACAGCAAGTGTCAATGAAGAACATGGATCCTGAACTTGCTGGCTCCGGGACAGCGAGAACTATGCAATCTTCAGAATGATTACTGCCTTGCTTTGTAAGTCCATCCAAGGTGTTCAGGCAACAATGAGGCTAGTGCATCTATTGGGAAATTCCATCAAAAACCAGTTAGAAATCTGGATTCTGATTTATGTCAGAATGCATATATAACAATCTTTGAGTTATTATCAAGAACAAAGAAATTGCACATTATGCTAATAAACTATATTAATGCGATATGTAGATCAACCACATTCATTTTTATTCAGGCTTCTTTGGTCAGGTTTGCTCAAAGTTAAGTAACTCAACTTACATTTACAATAAAAAAACCTTTGAATAGCAAGTTGTCCTAGGTTGCTGCATGGGAATGTGAAAATAAAAATGGACACAGAAAAACCAAGGGAAGTGATCATGAGGCCCAGCTAAAGACATCATCAGGAAAGTCCTTCTTGAAATAACATTATTCAGCACAGGAGACCAGTCAAATTTGTGTGCTATTGTCAGCTCTTTGACACTGTTATTGAATTGATCCCAGCTTCCCTACAAAAACAAGGGTGCCACAGTAACACAGCAGTCAGCGCGACGCTGTTACAGCTTGAGGCATCTTGGAGTTCAGTTCCCGCGTCCTATGCAAGAAGTTTGTACGTCTTTCCCATGAGTGCATGTGTTTCCTCCCACGTTTCAAAGACACACCAGTTAGTAGGTTAATCAGTCATTGCAAGTTATCCTGTGATTAGGCTAGGGTTAAATAGCGACTCAGACCATGAGAGGCCTGCATCAGGCATTTTCATGCCTTACAAGATGCAGATTGGAAGTCTGTATGGGGCACCACTCCTCACACAGACATGAGAGCAATGTGTGGTTAACTGCCTTGCTCAAGGACACAAACACGCTGCCACAGCTGAGGCTCGAACTAGCGACCTTCAGATCACTAGATAAGTGCCTTAACCATTTGGCCATGTGCCCAACACGATCCCTCCCTCTCCTAAATAGGTGGGTTACAGGGTGCTGTGGCTCATTGGGCCAGAAGGGTCTGTTCCTCGCTCTATCTCTAAATACATAAAAACAATAAATAATCTGAATTCATATAGCCCTGTAGACCATGACACGTCCTAGTACCCATTACAAGAGCATCTGCAAAAAATGCATCACCAAGCCTCATATGGAGATTTCAACATCAATTATCTGTCACAAGAGTCATATTTGAAGGGAAGTCTTTGAAAATGGAAAGAGAGGTTGAAGGGGAGGGGGGGATATCCAGGATGTGTGATCTGAGTAAACAATGTAATGGCCGCCAGTGATGGAACAACTAAAATGAGAAATGTACAAAATGCGAAGAAAAGTGCACAGAGTGAAGCCAAATATTGTGCCCTTGTTGTGGGGGGGGGGGAGCACTGAGGGAATGGGAACATTTAACGGATAAAAGAAATGGGGCCTATGCAGTTATAAGAACAGGTAGCAGTGATGGAGAGCAAGATTTGGTGTGGTTAAGTTATGAACAGAAGAATGTTAGATGACTGAAGTTTATGAAGGATACAACTGAGTGATTCAAGAGAAGTAATTAAGCCCAGAGGACAGAGGAATGAATGTGTCTTTCAGTGGCACTTGCACAGAGTCGGAGGCTCTCAACATTACTGGAGGGACTTTCCCACTTTCCGTAGGGATTGTTCCCTTCATGATTCCCTCGCACATTAATCCCTCCTCACTAATCTCCTTCCTGGCACTTATCCCTGCAAGAGACCAAAGTGCCACACCTGCCTATTCACCTCCTCCCTCACCTTCATTTAGTGCTTTAAACAGTTCTTCCAGGTGAGACAACACTTCACCTGCGAATCTGCTGGGGTTGTGTATTGTGTCCGGTGCTCCAGATGCAGCCTCCCCTATAGCGGTGAGTCCTGTCGTAAATTGGGGGACTGCTTCATCGAGCACCTCCGCTCCATCCATAAAAAGTGAAACTTCCTGGTGGTTAAATGTTTTAATTCCTATTCCCATTCCCATCACAACACGCCGGTCCACGGCCTCCTCTTGTGCCATGGTGAGGCCACCCTCAGGGCGGAAGAGCAACACCTTAATTCCATCTGGGTCACCTTCAACCAGGTGGTATGAATATCAATTTCTCCTTCCAGTAAAAATATTTTTTCCTCCCCCCTCTCCCTGCTCTGTCCTCTTTCCTCTTCTTACCTAACTATCACCTCTTCCTGGGTCCTTTCCTCCGTACCTTTCTCCTGTGGTCCACTCCCCTCTCCTATCGGATTCTTTCATCTCCAGCCCTTTACCTTTCCCACCCACCTGGCTTCACCTATCACCTTCTAGCAATCCCTTTCCCCGCCATCCACCTGTTTGTTCTGGCATCTCCCTCCTACCCTTCCAGTCCTGAAGAAGGAACTGAAACATCGACAGCTTGTTCATTTCCTTAGATGCTGGCTGACCTGCTGAACTCGTCCAACATTTTGTGTGTGGTGCACTGGAGGGAAAAATACATACTCTTTACTGGCAATATTTATGGAGAATGCAAGGAATAAAATGAATATGCTTAACAAGTCACATATAAATATACAAATCTAAACTTGTTTCATAACCACTGTATACTTGTTAAAAAGACTCCTTACATTAAATTATTTCTTCCATATTAATACTTTCACCATAAAGCATAAATTGAGTCTCCTCGCCACATGTTCTCATTATTCCCTTATTTTATTCATTTTGTTTTTGAACTACACTTGGTTCCATTATTCTGTTCAGTCAGCTGTGGCTCTGGACTCCGTGCTGCAACACTATATTTGCACCACAGATTCAGATCTACACATGTTCACCCACTTCCATGGCACATTAAGCAGTCAAATCTGAATTTATGCTCATGTGCATATGAAGATTTTTTTAATAAAGGGAGGCTGGCGTTTCATTTTAGTTTTTACTGGAATGCAGCCACATATTCACAGGAACCTGGCAAAAGGCAGCTCCACACACCAACACTAATAAACCTCTCACTCACATCAGGGCTTCTGGCATACGAATGGAATTTCTTCCCTCAGCTTCAGGTTCTGTTATTGTTATACTTCAGGTTGCTGAAATACAAATTAACATCTCTTCAAACCAAAACGACCTGAATACCGAGAATGATAATCTATTGTCTTAACCAATTGGATTTAAAGATGAAGAAAGAATTAGCAAATCAGGAAGGTGAATCAAGGCCAAATATATGCAAAATAAAGAGAACATAAGGAAGATTAGATTAAGAATGAGAGAAAATTTAGAAAAGTAAAATTAAATTTGTAACATCTTTAAATATTTTATAACCTGCAGGAATAAGTCTCCATGGCTTAATTGTTATCATTCTGGGATCCCAAGTAGAGTGACTGGAAACCGTCATAATTCAAGTTATCAACAAAGTTTTGAGACATCAATTACTAACAGGGGTGCAGTGAGATGAAACTGCATTAGCAACAGAGACCGGAAGCTTTCACAGTGGAACTTTGTGGTTTTATGGCTTCAAGAAGACTGGCAGCAGAACTGAACTTGGTTGGCAATGTTGTGATGACTTGGATCTCAGGGCCTATCTCTATTCTTCATTACTGGCTAGAATTCGTCCTGGGACACCCATTGATGTTTCTGTTCCTCGTCCATCCTAGTCCATTCTGGGTGGAAATTGCTGCTGGAAGCAAATATCAGGCAAACCGCAGCCAGCTGCTGACTCCCAGGTGAAGGAGGAGGGAACAGGGGAGATGCTGGAAGGCAAGTCTGAGAGGGAAGTAAAAGGGAAGAAAACCACTACTCTGGAGCCCCAGCAAGAACACACTGCCTTGCCCAGAGATCTTCCTCATGCTTCTCTCACCGACTGGTGTCTCCTCTCCCTCATGGTCATTATATTATATGTGTTTCCTCATTCAAGCCCTCGTTGGACTACCATCTGCTCCTACCATTAGAGCAGGAAAGCAATTTGCTGAAAAGTTTCCATATTAGACAGGTCCTCAATTAAATCAAGTTCCATGAAGGTAAGAGATTGTGGGAAAAGGTAAAGATTCAAGTAAGTAAAGCATCTTCTCAGTTTTAAACACTCTCACCTTTTTCTCCCAACAAAATATGAGAATTAGAATCGACCTTTAGTTAGTTGCTCTTGACGTTTAAAGATACAGCTAGGAGCCAATCAGGGGTAGATGCAGCATCCTCTCTCATTCTAACTAGCACACTATAATATTCAATCCTCTACTTGCCTTTGAGAAGCAAGTCTTTCTCAGTTCCCTTTGGGACTGGCTTAGATGGGCATCAGGGTCAGCATGGAGCAGTTGGGCTGAAGGGCTTGTTTCTATGCTGCGTAACACTATCACTCTATGATGAGGAGCATGCCATAAAGGACTGGCTAGAGGCTAGGAATCATATATCAGGGGACATATACCATCTACAAGGCCCAAGTTAGAGAGTGATGGTATACTCACCAAGGGCCTATACGAGTACAATTCCATTACTTGAGGGACTCAACATCATCCAGGAAAAATCTGTCTGCTGGATTGGCAGCCCACCGCTCACCTAAACATCAGTCTCTTCGATACTCAAATGAAAAAACTATTGCATAACTTCTTGACTAGAACTTTTCATGAGAAGAGAAGGACAGAGAATATACAAAGATAGAACCTTGTGCCATCTCCCCTCTAGGTCATCTGGAGAGATAATGCTATTATTGCAAGATCAAGTACAAATTTAATTGTCATTCAACCATAAATGAACACCCAAATGAAACAGAATTCCTTCAGTGCCAAGGTGCAAACCACAATACGAACAGTCACACACATCACAAGGCACATATAGTACATATAGGATAGCAGTAAACATACATTCACACAAAACATATATGATATAGCCTATGTCCCTGAGTCCACAGATGTTGTCAGCAAGAACAAGCACGCAGCAGTCCGCGGACGAACACAGTCCAGCTTGACTTCTACCGAGCAAGCACTAGAGGCAGCACCAACCGAAGCGGGTCAGCACACAACCCAGCATGGATGACCAGCTACACCACCTTGGCATCCCCTCTCCCGATGAGGGCTGCAACAGGTGACATCACAGCATGACACCTAGTCTACGCTCCAACTGAGCCACACAGCTCCATCGCCATCGGTCTCACCAATAGAGCAGTGAACCGGACCTGCAGTATGCTATGTTACCACTGTTGAATACGGTCGTGTGATCACAATGTAAACATCCAAGACACACCCTCACTGCTGAACTGTACACTGCCTTCACGCACTGACACTGACACTGACACTTCTCAATGGCAGGCAGCAACAAGGTCCACAACAAATCCACCTCTTCCTCCAGCTCCAACACAATGTGAAATTTGCATTTTAGGGCAGACCTGCAGTACATGAAGTTCTTAACGTCCTGTAGTGTCTTGCGATAGTAAAGATGACATTTTAAAAAGACAATAACACCTTTGACTGGCCCTGTAGACACCAGTGTGCCCCAGTGCACTGCCATCTTACCGGAAGTCCCTCATTATCGATGAATCTAAATGTGGGAATTTTGGATCCAAAGGAACCATGGAAGCATCTTTACCTTAGGACTGTGAAACTGAAGAAGACAGTTTACCACAAGAGCATTTGGAGATTGTCTACAGATACTCATATTGCAGGTAACACTCGCATCCCACTGCTGGTAGTGCCCGTAGTTTGTAGTTGTTGTCCTTGCTCTTGTCCTTAGCACCCACATTCAGTGCCCCATCTGCACTGAGATGGGGATATTTATCTTCTAATTAGCTGTTTAAATGTCCTCCGCAAATTTATTACAGGATAGCCAATAATGAAAATACTTTCGAATCAGAATCATTCTAAAGAGAAGGACGAGCCAGCCCATTTCCAAATGTTTGCCAACTCGAAACGAAGCTCATCACTTAAGGCAGAATGATATCTTTTGGTCTTGATGCAGGGTTTTGATCCGAGGTGTCAACAACTACTTTCCCTCCACAGATCCTTCCTCCGGCAGGTTGTTTGTTGCTCCAGATCACAGCATCTGCACTCTCTCGTGTCTCTGGAATACTTCGGCTTCACAGGAACTTCAAAGGCATTTTCACCTGCTAGAAACTTATGTGGAGAGTGGAGAATTTGACATCAACACCCATTATTTGAAGTGTTTCACTTTATTGTCATTTTAATATGTATGTAACTCTCACTTCGCATAGCGGCTTAATAGAGGGGGTGATAACCCCCGGCCTCGCCAAACTTAAGAAATCACATTTGGGTGGATGCTGTGCGATGTGTCCCATTACAAATCAGTACCCCGAAATAACAAACAGTACACAATATGTGATTAAACAATTAAGCTTTACAAGTCTTACTTTGACTATATGGTTAGTAGAGAAACGAAATAAAGGGAAAAAAAAGGGCCCAATCTTATTAAACAGTCTGTGTGCAAAGTTGGAGCTCACTCATAGGCCAATCGTTCACCATCGACCTCCTCTGATCGTCGCTGCCCTTCGGACCCTCACTCCATCCGGCGGTCTACCAAATCTCTCCATTCGCGTCTTTTCTCTCTCTCTCTCTCTCTCTCTCTCTCTCTCTCTCTCTCCCCACCCCTCTCCCTCTCCCACAAAATCAACTCCTTCCAGATTCAGAAGACAGGGCAACAAAATCCTGATTGGTTAACATGCGTACCACAGTCCTGTTAGCTCCAGTCATAACCCAAATATTGCTGCTACAGAGAAACCGTTACTTCAGCAGTGAACATTACAGAGAAGCTACTTCATTAGCCTTAGCAGTGAAACATTACAGAGAAGCCATTACAGCGTGTTACATATAGATATAATTTTTCATGTAAATCACGACAGTAGAAATTTTAAAATAACTATTTTGGATTTTACTTAATGAATTGATTTTGCTTGAGTACAGTAAAATAATGTGACAGATCAGTATAATTCCTGGTGTTCTAATAATATTTAGCACAACGGCAGCTGTCCTATTTACAATTATTCTTGCAGTGAGCTGCCTGGATGATGAGTCAAGTTATTCAGCTCTTCGTGAGCTTGTTTGTTTTGAAATCACCAGGGGTTTCCCTCCCTCTTGCTTAATATTCTCAACTGCTTAGTCATGATAACCAAGCAGATTAATATGAGAATCATCCTGAAAACATCTAAGAATTTTGATGCTTCCAGAATATCAACCAATCTCACCTGAAATTCCATTCAACTATAATGCAAATTTTGCTGGACTTTAGAACCAGATGCATTCACCTATAAACCCTTGTAATTTTGAAATTCTGAAAATTTAATTTACCTTGTTTGCTTCCGCCCTAAATACTGTTTTATCCTACTCCACTCTTAGCCCATTGCTGAATCAATACAAAGACAAAGTTTTTCCCCAAACTTTGGAAGTACCACCCACCTTTAAAGTTGCTCTTAGAAAGAGAGCTTAAAAAAGCATCTCTGACCATCTTTTCAGGATCCTTACCTACTCAGATTCAATGTCCACATATCACCTTGAAACCACCTTAACCTTATTAAATTTGCAAGATAGAGTTGGCTGTTTAGTCAAAACTGTGTCAAGAAAAATTCATTAAGTCACACAACAGTGGAAAGGACTATATCGCATTGATTAATTCTTTACAAAAGCCACCATATACCTTTGGAAACTGCACCACCTTAAGCAGTTATGTAAGTTTCACTCCATTTTTTCATCATATTGTCAAAATATTTTACATATTAAGGAGATTCTTGGAAGCTTCAATCATTGTAAGTTATATAAAACTTCTTCAGGAGTTTTGCATTATGCCACATTGATTTAAACATTTCTGTATGTGAATCAGTATTTCTATCCTGGCATTGGATGTACAAGTATATAAACATGCCCAATAAAACAATAGATCTTTATAGTGTATTCCACATTGACAGAAAGCCTCCTAACTTAGAAAGTTTGCCTTTAGGGGGCTGCTCACAAGGACATTTGATTACTGGAGTATATTATTTTTCAAGATAATCAAGAGGTAGGATTTTGTTGCTTATTGATGTGCATAAACTATAAAAATGTCTCAGCTTGAAAATTTCTGCTACATTTCAGGTTGCCTCATTATAGGAAGGTTATGGAAACTGTAGAGAGGCTGTAGAGGAGATTTATCATGATGCAGCCTGGATTAGAGAGCATGTTTTATGAGGATAGGTTGAGTGAGTTAGAGCTATTCCCTTTGAAGAGAAGGAAGATGAGAGGTAACTTGAGAGAGACGTAGAAGATAAGAGGAATAGATAAAGTGACAGTCAGCAACTTTTTCCCAGAGCATAAATGACTAATACAAGAGGGAACAACTTCAAGGTACTTGGGGGAGAGTATAGAGGGATGTCAGAAGACAGCTTTTTTTTACACAGAGAGTTATAGATGCATGGAATGCGCTGACAAGGGTGATTGTAGAGGCAGATATATTAGGGATATTTATGAGACTCTTAGATTGGCATACAGCTGAAGGAAAACTGGAGGGCTGTGTGGGAGGAAACAGATTGATTTTGGAGTAGGTTAAAGGCTCAACATTGTGCACTGAAGAGACTGTACTCTGCTGTTCTCTTCAATGTTCTACCTTTCTGGCTGACTGTGCAATTTGGACAACAGGTATCAATTGGAATATTAATAGTACAATCCAGGCACATTGCAATATCAGCATTATTTTCTTGCATGTTTTGTTGTTGTTTTTAGAAATGGCACTCCCAAACAGATAAGCTGTAAAAATAGCTTCATTATTCTTTAGGTACAAAACCAGCTGAGATTTGAAGGCTGTAGATCAATATAAAAACAAACAGCTATATTTCCAAAGTAAATATATTCCTTCAGATGAAACAACGAAGTATTTAAGAAGGTGCAAGTGATGTTCTAAGCTACACCTTGATAAAGTTGCCTTGTTAAGTTGACATTTCAGATTATAACCTAATAACTTGGTGTGCAAAGATCCAGGGAACATTTTATTTTAGGTAAGTCAGAATTGTTTTATTATTGTCACATGTCCCAAGATATAGTAAAAAACTTGTCTTCCTTATTGTTCATACAAAGCAATTCATTACACAACGCTTTGGTAAATCAATAACACATTTCAGAATAAAGATCAATGGATACAGAGACAGGCCAGTCCCGGTAGACAATAAGATGCAAAATCATGATGAAATAGATTGTGAGGTCAAGATTCAGTCTTCTTGTACTAGATTCAATAATCTTATAATAGTGGGGTAGAAACTATCCTTGACCCTAGTCATACATGTCTCAGGCTTTTAGACCTTTCCTCAATAGAAGGGAGAAGAAGAATATCTGGGATGGGTGGGTTTTTTTTATCATGCTGGCTATTTACTGAAGCAGTGAGAAGTATACACAGAGTCCATGGAGGGGAGGCTGATTTAGGTGATGTACTGAGTTGTATCCATATCCTCAAAATTGAGTATGTATTCAGTACAGAGAAAAACCGACAAACAGTACATGCAGCTCTTGACTCTGCACTGTATTTCAATAAGAACATGGCTTGTAATCTCAGTTTATAAGTATTAGTGGTAAAACCTCAGATGGCAACAAAGAGGTGCATAGGAGGGAGATAGATCAGTTGGTTGAATGGTATCAAACTAAAACCTTGCATTCAACGCGGGCAATAGCAAGGAATGATTGTGGACTTTTGGAAGGGGAAGCTGGGAGAACTCACATGGGTCCTCATTGAGGGGTCAGTTGTGAAAAGGGTGAGTAGTTTCAAATTCCTGAGTGTTAGCAACTCAGATATCTATCCTCAGCCCAACACAATGACACAATTATGAAATGGGCATGCCTGCACCTCTACTTCATTCAGAGTTTGAGTAGATTTATTATGACGGAAAAATTCTTGCAAATTTCCAATGATATACAGTGGAGAGCGTTCTGACTGATTGCATCACAGCCCGGCACACACGCTCCCAAGCACAGAATCACAAGGGATTGCAGAGGGCTGTAGACTCAGCCTGTTCTATCATCCCCACCATTGAGGACATCCTCAGGAAGGTGGCATTCATCACTAAGGACCCTCAACAACCCGGACATGCTCTCTTCTCATTACTACCATCACTGAGGAGACACAGGAGCCTGAAGACTCACCCACAATGGTTCAGCAACAGCATCTTCCCCCCACCCATTAGATTTCTGAGCAGTCCATGAACCTGCCAACACTACTTCATTATTCTTTTCATTGCACAATTTATTTCTTTTGCATTTTATACTAATCTTACAACTTTGCACTGTACTGATAATGCAAAACAACAAATTTCACATCATAAAAGACAGTGAGAATGAACTTGACTCTGCTTCTCCCATTTTTTAAATCAGGAAACTATCCAACTCTGCCTTAAAACTATTCAAAGACACTGCTTTCTCCACCCTCCCAGAGAGATCCAGAGACTCACAGACCTCTGAGAGAACATCAGAGTAGAAGCAGACAAAAGAAATATACAAGTGAAATTTATAGACTGCCTAACATGGATCTATGTTTACAGGAAGACCACGATCACAAAATCTCCCTTTAATGTAGATAGGTAAAATTGTCACACACTGAAGACAAAAACATTCTTTTACAACCATGCCATTGGAAAGAAGATATTATTATTATGGGGTATGGTGCACTCCTGTCAGAGGAATCATAGAAATGATACAACAGCAAATCACCAGAGATGGAAGAAATCTAAAATGAAAGAAAATTATTAAAATTAATGGCTTTGATAGGATTGCTGTAAGAAATGGCTTAATAAGCCAAATGGTCTCTTTCAAAGTCATAAGGAAATATAGAATATATGAATTATTCAGCAGCTTAAGAGCATTTCTAGGTTAAAAGAAAACAGCCTGTTTCTCTTCCCACAGCTACTGCATGGCCTGTTGAATATTTCCACCATTCTCTTATTAACCATGAAAGTGAATTCTATAAAACCTTTATAAACACAAGAGACTCCGCAGATGCTGAAAATCCAGAATAACACATACAAAATGTTGAAGGAACTCATCAGATCAGGTAACATTCATGGAAGAGAATAAACAGTCCATGTTTCAGGCCAGAACCAATCACCAGCCTTGATGAAGGGACTCGGTGGAAATGTCGACAGGTTATTCCCTTCCACAGATGCTGCCCGACCTGCTGAGTTCCTCCTGCATTTTGTATGTGTTATTCCATTATCCCCTTATTTTGTTCAGAAGGGGACAATGCATTCTCACAACACACATCAAAGTTGCTGGTGAACGCAGCAGGCCAGGCAGCATCTCTAGGAAGAAGTACAGTCGATATTTCGGGCCGAGACCCTTCGTCAGGACTAACTGAAGGAAGAGTTAGTAAGAGATTTGAAAGTTGGAGGGGGAGGGGGAGATCTAAAATGATAGGAGAAGACAGGAGTGGGAGGGATGGAGCCAAGAGCTGGACAGGTGATTGGCAAAAGGGATATGAGAGGATCATGGGACAGGAGGCCCAGGGAGAAGGAAAATTGGGGGGGGGGGAACCCAGAGGATGGGCAAGAGGTATAGTCAGAGGGACAGAGGGAGAAAAAGGAGAGAGAGAAAGAATGTGTGTCTATAAATAAATAACGGACGGGGTACAAGGGGGAGGTGAGGCATTAGCAGAAGTTAGAGAAGTCAATGTTCATGCCATCAGGTTGGAGGCTACCCAGACGGAATATAAGGTGTTGTTCCTCCAACCTGAGTGTGGCTTCATCTTTACAGTAGAGGAGGCCGTGGATTGACATATCAGAATGGGAATGGGATGTGGAATTAAAATGTGTGGCCACTGGGAGATCCTGCTTTCTCTGGCGGACAGAGCATAGGTGTTCAGCAAAATGATCTCCCAGTCTGCGTTGGGTCTCGCCAATATATAGAAGGCCACATTGGGAGCAACAGACACAGTATATCACCCCAGCCGACTCACAGGTGAAGTGTCGCCTCACCTGGAAGGACTGTCTGGGGCCCTGAATGGTGGTAAGGGAGGAAGTGTAAGGGCATGTGTAGAACTTGTTCTGCTTACAAGGATAAGAGCCAGGAGGGAGATCAGTGGGGAGGGATGAGGGGGACGAATGGACAAGGGAGTCGGGTAGGGAGCAATCCCTGCGGAAAGTTGTGGGGGGGGAGGGAGGGAAAGATGTGCTTAGTGGTGGGATCCCGTTGGAGGTGGCGGAAGTTACGGAGAATAATATGTTGGACCCGGAGGCTGGTGGGGTGGTAGGTGAGGACCAGGGGAACCCTATTCCTAGTGGGGTGGCGGGAGGATGGAGTGAGAGCAGATGTACATGAAATGGGGGAGATGCGTTTGAGAGCAGAGTTGATGGTGGAGGAAGGGAAGCCCCTTTCTTTAAAAAAGGAGGACATCTCCCTCGACCTGGAATGAAAAGCCTCATCCTGTTGGCCTCATGTTGTGACTACAAAAAAAAACTCAAGCTCTCACGAAGCTTTGTGACACTTCATAAAAATCACAACCATTCCTGGCCAATAATCAAATATTATGATGTGAATAGATAATTCACTGAATTACAGTCAATAATTTAAATATTTTCATTTAAATTTATTTAGCCAGCATTATTGGTAAAGTCATTGTAATATCACTGGAAATTTGGTTGCAGCAAGATTAACCTATGAAACTGGGCATGAATTATAGGAGCTGCAATTTCCATTGGCCAATTGTTTTATTTTTAGATGTTTTAAACCCACACAACATATTGGATCTTTTATTATCACAGTAACTCAAGAGCACCTTTGTTACTGAAATATTAAACCCCTGGAATTAAAACAAGGCAGCAGCTAATTACAGTGATTCTCAACTCTCTCTCTTTGAATCCTTCATATTCTGGGATAATACTACATCTCCTTCTACCATCTCAATCTCCCTCATTCCACCCCTATCCAGCAATAACTCCTCCAAACTGACCATCCACCTCTGTCCTTCAATGCTTACAAATGCTGACAGTCTTTTCTTTCCTGGTCCTTATGCTCTGAACTTCTCATTCATTGATCCACTGACTTTTTACTTCTTTAAAGCCCTCCATTACTTTGGCAATGAGATTTATCACACCCCTGAAGTTCTCCTCTCTTCTGCTAGATCTGTGTTGCTTTTCTGTGCCTTGGACTTTTATATCCATCAATGAAATCTTCAGTACTTAGCATTGCTTTTGAAAATTACACTGTCTCCACTACATTCCTGTGTCTCCTCGTCTCCTGTCTAAACAACATGTTTATCAGGAAAAGAAGTATCTTTAAAAAGAGAAAAACAAATTGTAAATCATTTGTATAAGTGATTTTTCAGATGGTGGAAATCCAGCAGAACAACACAAGATGCTGGAGGAGCTCAGCAGGTCGGGCAGCATCTATAGAGAGGAGTAAAGAGCTAATGTTTCGGGCTGAGATACTTCATCAGGACTCTGCACAAATGAAGAGTCCCATCCCAAAATATTGGCTCTTTATTCCTCTCCTGTGATGCTGCTGACCTGCTGGTTTCCTCCAGCATTTTGTGTGAGTTGCAAATCATATGAATTTTTGAAGAATAAAAGTGGCTCTAAAAACATTGGAAGATTTAACAGAATACTCAAAAGGGCGCTAAGAGTTAAAAACAATAATTTGCGACAATAAAATCATGCAATCATCCTGCTTTTAACATGAGGAGCTGGATAGCCACAGCAGTGCAGTTACTCTCTGATTAACAATTTCCTCTGCACATCACTATCATGATTGCTAACAATAACTCAGAGAATAAATGTCATGTACCACCAACAATGTTACATCAAAGGTAGCTTTTCACTGTCAAAAACACTCCCATTGCTATTCAGTATCGCAGTGTCTGCAGGGCACTTCCAGTTGCAGAAAGAATAATTCTAATGAACTGTCAGATTGCTCCAACCTATCAGGAATACAAAACAACAGAACTAATTGATTCACAACAATAAAAACCACAATAGGAATGCTCAAGTAGTTTACAGGCATTAACATGACTTTTAAAAAATGTGACAGTGCTATTACTCAATCACAATCATATTTCAATAATATATAAAAAGACTGAAAATGGAAGGACAGTTACAGCAAAAACAGAGTGATTATCATTGAACTAGAGAACGACATTGACATCAGAAAAGAATTAGAGTTCGATATTCTTTGCAGCAAGAAGTCAAAACCGTAGGATTCTTGCGTATATTATTCTAGTTTCACCAATCATCATCTTTGAAAAATTATCAGCGTCCACTTTAAATTGGAGAATGGCTTGAGGAAAAGTTCTCTGCATTATCAATGAAAAACATAAATCAGATGTGATGAATGGCAACTGATACAGTCTGCCTGGGTTGATGGTGTTGTGTATTTAATATTTCAGTGATATTTGGGTAATATTGTAAATATATTGTTTGAGTAAATATTCTTTGTTGTTTACATAATTCATTAGGTATATAGTGTCATAAGTGAGCACATCACTACAGTAAAAACAAAGAATACACATTGATTCCAGTCCCCATGTTTTTCTTTCAATTAGTTTTGGAGTTACAAAACATAACACTGGCAACATGTAAGATTTAATATGAACCTGAGATGGCTACCTACCTGGTGAAGTACAGCAAGGTGCGCAAGTTTAAAAAAAGCACTGCATGCTTTCTTTGCAAGAGGAGAAAAACGGTTGACTAAATAAAAGTACTGCACTTATTGTTCCTTCACAAAAAGAGAGGGGTGTTTGAGTTGATAAAAAGGCAGAGAATGGGCAAAGTTCATGAGTTCATAAACAATGAGTGCCAGGGATAATAATAATTAATTAAGCAGAAATAGCTGACTACATTGGAAAGGTAGATGTGTTTGATTGCATGAGAGATAACTGGGTAACGTAAATGGAACAAATTGAACAGTATTTTGAAACAAATGAAACAGCCAATGAAAAGTGAGTGACAGTTTTGCTGACTGTCATAGGTGGAAAAGCAAAAAGTTTGCTGAGAAGCTTGACTGCTCTAACGAAACTAGCCAAAGTGAGTTTTCGTTGATTTTGTGAAAGTAATGCAGGAACATTTAGAATTAAACCATTGTTGATTGCTACGTTTCATAAACTGTCATGATTTGTGGTGATTTTAAGGTCACATAAACCCAGTACTTAGAGTAGATCAATATCAACTGCCCAGGATAGAGGATATATTTTCAAAGCTTTGTGGAGAGAAATACTTCAGCAAAGTAGACAGCTGAGGCCTACCTACATATGGGAATGGAAGAAGAGTCCAAAGTGTTTCTCAGCATAAACACTCACAAAGGGCTTTATCAGTTTATTTTTGGAGTAGTATCAATACCTGCACTCTGGCAGAAAGCTATGGACCAGGAGCTACAAGACTGTCCGGGCACTCACTGTTACCCGGGTGATTGTTACTGGTGAGAATGTCGAGGAACATCACCTAAATCTCAAGACAAAAAAAATTAGAAGATTATATGTTCAGAGCACAATGCAACATGTGAATTCTTTAAAACAAGCATCACTTACTGTGGTCACACCATTGACACCCAAGAATTACATAAGTATGCTTAGAAGCAGAGGATGCCCCAATGCCAAAGGATGTGTCACAGTTGTGATGCTTTTTAGAATTTGTCAATTATTATAACAGGTTCCTGCCAAACCTGGCTACTGTGCTCCACCCATTGAACTCATTACCCTACTCAAATCAGGAAGAAATGGCAATGGACAAAGCAGTGTGAGGTAGCTTTCCAAAAGACAAAATAAATGGAGACATCAGACATTTCTCACACATTATGATGCACATCCCTCCGGTGAAGCTTACCTGTGCCAGTTCGCCTTGTGGTATACAGTTGGTACAGTCTTGTCACATGTTATGGGTGATGGAAGTGAATGCCTCATAGATTTTGCATCCTTACCACTGCACAGAAAACTTACGCCCAGGTTGACAGAGAGGCCTAGAGTCAGGTCCGGGCAGTAAAACATTTCAACCAGTACTTGTATGGGAGAGAGTTTACCCTCATTACCAATCATCAAACCACTAGTGTCCATGTTCAGTCCACAGAAGGGAGTTCCACTAACAGCAGTAGCACAAATGCAGAGATGGGCTCTGTTTCTTGAAGAACACAATTACAAGATCAAATTCAAGAGGACAACGATTCATGGAAATACTGACTGATTGTCCCATTTACCCTTGGAAAAGGAAATACGCAAAAAATTTACAATAGAGGAAACTCTTCTTGACGTATTCTCCCTAATGTAAATCAAAAGTCTCCCTTTTGTGGTAGAGATTATCCAAAGGGAAACCAGAAGGGACCCCACACTGCCTCAGGTCCATGTGGCTACCCAAAGTGAGTGCAGAATTCCCAGCTCCCCCATTCTCATCAGCACCGGAATGAACTTGCCTCTGATGGGAGTTGCCTTATGTTGGTACTGTGCATTGTCGTACCATCCAAGCTGAGAGCTAAAGTGCTGGAGAAGCTATATACTGATCATCTAGACATGGTCAAAATGAAAGCCTTGGCTTGAAGCTCTGTCTGGTGGCTTAGGATAAGTCAGCAGAACAAGTATCTTGCCACGCGCTGTTTGGGACGCCAAGACGTCCAGAAGATACCAAGAGCAGCACTTCTCCATCCCTGGAAATGGCCTGCATTGCCCATGTGGATTTTGCCAGACCATTCATGGGCATAAATTTCTTGGTAGTAGTGGGTGCAGCTACAAAGTGGCCAGAGTGTCTCCAGTAGTCTCCACTACAGCCTCACACACCATTGATGTGTTGAGAAGCCTCATCTCAAGGACTAGTGTTCCAGAATATTTAGAATATTTGGACTACAGTTTGTGGTGGAACAGTTTCAGTCATTCCAGACTGTGAATGGAACAAGACCACCCAACACCATACCAGCCAGCTACAAATGGCTTGGTGGAAAGTTCTGTCTAGAGTCTAAAGACTACACAGTGAGCAACGTCAGCAGAACACACTACACTGGCACTGAATCAGAAACTTGCCAATTTCCTCCTTGCATATCACAATGGAACCAACAACTTACCAGCTATGCCTTTCCTGGGTCATCCTTTTGCACTCACAAATGAATCTGCTCAAACCTAATTTCAGAAGAGTGTGCAAATCAAACAGTTGAGACAAATTGAGGACTCCTCAGACAAGGAGGTTCAATGTTTCACTCCTGGACAAACAATCCTGGCAAGGAATACAGAAGAGCTCAAAAGTGGGTACTTGGAAAGATTAAGGACAGAACTAGACCACTCTCCTACACAGTGGAGATTGTGCCTGATATCATTTGGAGACAATACATCGATCGGTTGAGGAGAGCAGAGTCAATTGTTAGAGAGGGAAGTTGTCCAGAACTGTCAGAACCACTTCCTGTAGTCCCAGGGTGAACCTCTACAACCACCATGTAGGAGGCCCCAGAACCTGAGATTGTTCCACAGCTGCAAGTCTCTCCTGCCAAGCAGTGGCCCCTCTCCCCCCTCCCCCACCATGCCACTGTCAGGAAAGACATTATCTCGCAAGAATAAGAAATCTTCCACAGGGATTAAATCCTTAGGCCTGAATGGAAAACTTTAAAATTGACCATCCTATGAAAGTCTATATAGTTGGAATTTATAACTCAGCAGCGAGGAGTGCTGTTTATTTAATATTTCAGTGATACTTGAGTAATATTATACATATATTGTTTAAGCATTCTTTGCTGTTTACATAATTCATTACTGGCCATATATAAAAGTATGTGAATGGCATACATCACTACGCCACCACATCATAGGTGCAAGCCTCACTACAGTAAAAATGAAGAGCAAATGTTCATCCTCATCTCCCATTTTTTTCTTTCGATTAGTTTTGGAGTTACAAAACATGACACTGACATCTTTATTTCTGCATCTGGAAAGGCTTCTTATGCATAGTCAGCATGGTAAAGCACAGGGGAGGTTTTGTCCTATAAAGTCACTGTTTGAGATGATCATTGGAGCATGATAGTGGATATTATATAGTTAAGCTTTTGACAATGTCACTCATAATGGGCTGATCCAAAAGATTAAGGCACACGGGACCCACGGAGAATTGGTAGATTGGATCCAAAATTAGCTTGGCTGTAGAATACAAAGAGTAGTGTAGAGGAGTGAAATACTGTTACTAGCAGTGATCCACAAAGACCAGTCCTAGCACCTCTGTTGTTTGTGATACATACAGTATAAATGATTTGGACAAAAATGTAGTTTGGTTCATTAGAAAGAGGACAGGAGAGGATTACCAGGCTGTAGCCTGGTTTGGAGAATTGTAGCTGTAAGGAGAGGTCAGAAAAATTGGAATGTTTTCTGTGAAGCATCTGAGGCTGAGGGTGGCCTAATAGATTATAACATTTTGAGAGGCAAAGATAGAACAGATATAGTTCTTTTCCTCAGGTGGAAATGTCAAATTCTAGAAGGTGAGGGCAAGAAAGTTTAAAGGAGATTTATGAGACAAGTATTTCTTTTTAAGCACACAGAGAGCGGTAGGTTCATGGAAAACATTGCCAGGGGAAGTGGTGAAAATTGCAACATATTTGATAGACACATGAACAGGCAGAGAAGGCACAGATGTGCAATTTAAATTGGCATCATAATCAGCACAGACATTGAGGACCAAATGGCCCATTCCTATTCTGTTGTCTTCTATATTCTGGGAGCTGAGCAGAGCTGCAGAAAGGGGGTTGGAGTCAGCCAAGTAACCCTGGGTATTTGGTTTTGCTAATTATATACATTTCCCTGAAAATGTGAATATGTATATCTGTTTCAAAGTATACATGGACAGTAGTTTTCTCATAAATAGTAACCTTAAAATGCTACGTTTTCGACACTGAAATTACTTCAGTACAGTCCGGTAGGTTGGACCCAGTAATTGTGTATAATTATAATTGAGTATAATCCAGCATCATTGTTAATATTATTAGCATGTGACAATTCAAAAATATTTTCTGCTTCAGCAGGCTTATTATTTTACCCGCAGACACGAGATGCAGGAGTCTAGAGCAATAAACAAATTTTAGGCCCATCCTCCCCTTTCTCTCTCCTCCTGATCGTAACAGATTCTCCTGCGTACACCCACACCTTGACTTTGACTGTGACAGCAGTCCAGGCACCAGTATGAGTTAGTACTTGAAGTTTCGTGAGGTAATAAATATCACCACTGACTGCCCTGTAGAAGCATGGCCTGCATAGATAATACTTCCTCTGAGAAGACACAATAAGAGCTTGGCTCCTGGTACAGTCTGGCTCAAGATCAAGATCAGCTTTATTTGTCACATATCTCAGAGGAGGAGGAGAAGATGGCGGCGTGACGCAGTGCGCAGCGGCCACTCCAGTGAAATGATATCTGTAATCTGTCAAGTAGGTTGCTGTGCACAATCCTGATTTGATGGAGACACACATGACAGCACAGAGGAATATCTGGAGAAACTTCTGAAATGCCTTCTGCGCTGCCGCTGCTACTGTGTGATCCAGAATCTCCGGAGAAGGCCCTGAGTCCTTGGCTTCGCTTGTTACTCGGCGGCCGGGACCAGAGTTGAAGCACTCAGTAGAGGATGGTGCTCGGGAGGCTGTATCAGAGGGGCTGGTCGGAGGCTCGAAGTTTTCGGCGGGTCTCAGAGTCGGCTGTGGTCGGGTGCTTTCAATGCATCAGCAGTTGTCGGCGCCTGGAGTTTATGGCAGGGAGAGTTTCTCCCTTTTACCACCTGCTATCGGGACTATCGGGAGTCGATCGGAACCTTGAGACTTTTTGTTTTACTGTGCCCATGGTCTGTTCTTTATCAAATTATGGTATTGCTTTGCACTGCTGTAACTATATGTTATAATTATGTGGTCTTGTCAGTGTTAGTCTTTGGTTTGTCCTGTTTTTTTGTGATATCACTCTGGAGGAACATTGTATCATTTCTTAATGCATGCATTTCTAAATGACAATAAACGAGGACTGAGTGTCCTCATAATCTATAAAAAATCTAAACATCGAAACATACAGTTAAATACTTCATTTGGGTTGAGACTGTGCTGGGGAGACACTTCCAGTGCCAACATAGCATGCCCACAACTTACTAACCCTAACTCATATGTCTCTGGAATGTGGGAGAAACCCTATGCGGTCACAGGGAGAACGTACAGACCGAAGCGGGAATTGAACCTCAATCTTACTGTAAAGCTTTATGTTTATCCTCACTCCCATGATGCCTCAGGATCATTCCCATCTGCACCTGCTGTGAAATGGCGCACATTATGGTTTGGAGCTCACCTCCACATGACTTGCTCCCTTCAGAGGGAGGCCCCATCCACTTCTCCTTCAGGACAGGCAGGCCTCCCACTCACTGCACACAGGCCATTGTTCACAACTCACAATTACCCGGTAACAAAAAGGGAGTGCATTCTCGCGATCTCCAGTTAGCAGCTGACCATCAGAGGACTAATGGTCTCTAATGAGCGGTGCTGAGAGCTCTTGTGACCGGTTCATTCTCAGCCAGCCCCAGCTGCCTCACATCTCAGAGACCACAAGGCCCTCAGGATTGGACTCAAGAGGAACTGCTCCAACAACTGTCCTCTCAACTCAGAGCTCCAAATATAACAGCATTAACGCTTTAAGTCAAATACTTTCACCAATTAACTGCTTCTTTTTCCATAGTTGCTATTTGATCTTCTGGGAGTATAAGCAACATGTATTGACTAGCTCTGGCATTTTCTGGTTCTAAGAGCTAAACCTCAGTTCTATTTCTCTCTCTGTAGACCCTGTCAAAGTCGAATTTGTTGTATGCATATTTTTACATCAGCATTGCAGCATCTCCCATATTTGCTGCTGATGCATTTTCTTCTTCATTTATTGAAGGGCAGAATTAAGATTATTGGTTATTTCTTTTACTTAAACCCAGCTGTTCATTTACAAAATCTTTCAGGATCACTCTGTTTAGTGCAATATTGAACTTAAAATAATGCCATCAATATTATCATCAAAGACAACAAGGGCAGCGTTTGTACATTCTGCATAGGATTAGTTTCTGATTGTCACGTACTGTATATACTGAGGTACAGTGAAAAGTCTGTCTTGCACTCTGTTCACACAGATCCATTCATTACAGGCTAATAAACTGCTACAGCTACAGTGAGAGGACAGTGAAACCCTTTTTGTTTGTGGGTTATCCTGATTTGCAGATCCTTCACGGTCGTTGGATCTAAGCTCTAAGGCCGGAATGATTCTTGGCAGTAGCTCATCAGCAACTGGAGATGAGCAATAAGTGCCACAAATAATCTAAGAATCTCAGTCTGACATATGAGTCCTTTCCAATCCACAAAAGGGACTTAGAGGTTCGAGCAGCATCTGTGGGAGGAAAGCAATTGTCAACACCTCGGGTCAAGCTCTGCATCGGGACTGAGAGCTGAGGGACCAGCTCACCTCCGCACTCTCAGTCCTGATGCAGTTTCAAGCCAAGACATTGACAGTTCCTTTCCTCCTACAGATGCAGTTCAACCCACTAAGTTTCTTCAGCAGGCAGTTTGCTGCTCCAGAATGAAGCATCTGCTGTCTCTGGTGTTTTCAGCAGTAGGGCCCAGTTTTGTGAGTGATGATCAAATCTTAAAAACTGAATGAATAAGTAGCCCACCCATATGTGCAGTGTTGCAACAGTACTACCTCTGCACTGAAGCAAAATCCTGGCAGCAACAATGGAGCAGTAAATCTCTGAAAAAGGTAGCAAACAGACCATCCCTACCATCCACCATTCCAGAAGGAAATAATTAAAGCCATCAAACATTTCAAGCAACTGCTAATTTAAAAGCCTCGCAAAAGAAATATAAAGTAAAAGCAACATTAGCAATTGGCTATTATAATCTGGTACCTGGCAAGAGATATTAAATTCTCAGTTGATAAATATTACATAAGCTGCAAATCGCCATTAAATTTTTGAAGATACCGGTTGAGAGAGAAGCAGGCTGAGCATTTCTGATCAATGACCTTTCTTATGAGGTAAAAGATTTCAAGAACTAAGCAGTTTTTATGCCAGTGCAGAATCTGGAAAATAAGAAGAAAAATAAAAGGGAGGAGAGTTATGTAGAAGTGCACAAGGTTAGAGTGATTAAATTACAGAGTGGAGATATTTTTGCCTGATAATCCACTATGTTCTAGGCTGGGACAGAACAGCAATCCATGAACATATTTGGAAAGAGTTTATATTTTTAGAATTTAAGCTTAATCTAAAAGATCATGAATATATCAATTATTTTTATTTCTCTGCAAGTACATTACACAGAACCACACTGATACAGCAGTAATTGCATTGAATAACCTTGTACAATGATGAGGACGTTGGGGAGAAAAAAATCATGAATCATTAGCGCCATCTGGTGATTGCATTTGAGAAAGGCAACATTTAGACATACTGCCGTTTCCAAAGGTTTCAAAGGTACATTTAATGTCAGAGAAATGTATTCAATACAGGTTTCCCCCGCCATCCGAAGGTAGAGCATTCCTATGAAACGGTTCATAAGCCAGAATGTCGTAAAGCAAATAAGCAATTACCATTTATTTATATGGGAAAATTTTGTGAGCGTTCGCAGACCCAAAAATAATCTACCAAATCACGCCAAATAACGCATAAATCCTAAAATAACAGTAACATATAGTAAAAGCAGGAACGATATGATAAATACACAGCCAATATAAAGTAGAAATACTTTTCCACAATCATTGCCTGAACTGTTCTCTGTAGAAAAATCTCACGCAAGCGCTCTCGGCAAAAACACGGCGCAAGCGCTCTCCAGTAACCTTTAAGCTATTAAGCTGCCAAATCATACCAAATAACACGTAAAAATACACAGCCGATATAAAGCAGAAATAATGTACATACAGCGTAGTATCACTTACAGGAATCGGGAAGACAGCCCACAGCACACTGATGGTGGTGTGTTAGGCTGAGTCGTCGCAGGTTGGGCTGGTGCAGTGGCCCCCACCCTCCGGGCAGTGACCCGATACCGATCCGCAAAGTACGCAGCAGTCCAGCGGTAGCTGGGACACACACAGCACATCTTTAAGAAAAAAGCCGAAATAAACATGTTAATTAATTAGGTGTCGCCCAGCACGTAATTGTCTGCCCAGATCAGAGGCGATTGCCGATTGTGTCGCCTCTGATCTGGACTGACATTTACGTGCCGGGCGGCACCTAATTAATTAGCTTGTTTATTTCGGCTTTTTTCTTAAAGATGTGCTGTGTGCCTCCCAGTTACCGCTGCATTCTCTGTAAATCAGTATCTGTCCACAGTCCGGGGGTTGGGGTGGTGGGACACTGGGGTGTCATCTCATTGTCGATCAGGGCAGGCAGGTCATCTTCTCCTATCTCTGCCTGCCTCGACGTCGAAGGCTGAGGTTCGTCGTCTGTTGTGGCTGATGTGGAAGGCTTGCTTGACTGCTTAGCCTCGCGCATTTTTCTATCATACAGTTCTTTGTAAGCACTCAAACCATCCTGCGAATATGCCCTAAACCGACATACCCTTTCAAATTTAAAGTCGTACATCATCGTTACTCATTCAGTTTCGATTGTTATCCTTTTCTCTTCCGATTGCATCAGTTCTTGGTCATGGGATGCCAAAACCTCTTCAACATCATCTTTGTCAGCTTCCACAAGCCAAACTCACTTTGTCCTTACTTCGTTCACCACGATCAAAACGCTTAATTATGTCTAGTTTTACACTAAGTGTAGCACCCTTACCAGCTCTTTCAGGCTTTTCCAATACCTTAGAACTCATCTTGCAAATGGCTGCTCACAGGCACGTGTTAAAGCAATGCCGGCTGAAATGCCATTCCGAATCCGGGGGAGAGCGGCTGCTCGGGGCGCGCACTGTTTTTTTTTGCGCATTGCCTTTTTTTATCGCAAGCTGTTTTTTTCGTGCGCTGCTTTTCTTCGTAACAGTGAAAACACCTTCTGTTAGCGAAAACAGGTAACTAACGTAGGTCTTTCGTAACAGTGAGGTTTCGTAAAGCGAACGTTCGAAAAGCGGGGGACACTTGTATACATCCTGAAATGCTTTTTGTTTGCATCCATCCACGAAAACAGAGGAGTGCCCCAAAGAATGAACAACCGTTAAATGTTAGAACCCCAAAGTCCTCCCCAGCTCCCCTCCCTCCCGTGCAAGTGGCAGCAAACAACAATCCCCCTCTCCCCACCAGCAAAAAAAAGCATCAGCACCCGCCACCAAGCACTTAAGCTTGAGCGAAGCAACAGTAAAGACACAGACTTGCAGTTACCCCGAAGACTACATTGTTCACCCCATATTCAATATACCACAGGCTCTCTCTCTCCGTAATAAGGGAGAAAGAGATGTCTCTGTTTTCACAGCGAGTGGGGAGACACAACAAACAACTCACTGGTTTACAATGTTAAAAGTCTGTTATATCACTTTTTTTCAAGCTCAGTGCCCAAAGATCTCGAGTCTCTGGGCACACAGCCGTAAATATTCCAACTCTCCCATCGACACACGGGTCTCCTGCCATGACACCAACTCTTAATCCGCCCATCTCCAGCGCCCTGAGATCCTTGGCCTCCAAATCCGAGCCAGACTCTTAGGCCAAACCCTCGGTGTGCCAAACAATGGCCAGTCATGAAACCCGGAGGCTGAACCAGTTGGCAGTGCAAGGAAGAAGAGAAACCCAGAGAACCGGTCCCATTCCCACAAAGAACCGTGGTCAGCGCGTAACTCCAGGTCAGGGTCTTCAAAAGAACTCTGAAAGGGAAAAATGGAGATATAAAAGATGGAAATAGAGTTGTTTCTGAAAATGCAAGCAGAGGAGTCGCCATTTAGCGCCATCTCTCCGCTCCATCTCCATATAGTTTTATACCTAAGTTTAAATTGGTTTCAACGAATTTATTTTATTTTTTAAAAAGTTAATGAAATTAGAAGGAGCATGACTTTGTCCACCCTGCAGCACTATCCTCCATTTTTACACTAAACCTCAGGATTTAATCATGGGTATGCAAATAAATATTAAGGTGAGATGGTTAAAATGTCTTACAAAGTCACAAAATTATACAGCATGGTATCAGGTCCCCCAGCCCACCTAAGCTATGCTGACCAAGTTAGTCCTATTTCCTATCAATATACTTGTCTAAATTGCAATTTTACTCTTCTCTACAGCTTTGTTGTAAAGACCCTTGTTTGTTGTTATCTGGCTCTTTGGTAACATGTTACTTGTCACTCATCAGTTCCAACATGTTATGGGGGTCTCGCTGCACACAAGGATGGACAGCTTCATAGAAACATAGAAACATAGAAAATAGGTGCAGGAGTAGGCCATTCAGCCCTTTGAGCCTGCACCACCATTCAGTATGATCATGGCTGATCATCCAACTCAGAACCCTGTACCAGCCTTCCCTCCATACCCCCTGATCCCTTTAGCCACAAGGGCGATATCTACCTCCCTCTTAAATATAGCCAATGAACTGGCCTCAACTGTTTCCTGTGGCAGAGAATTCCACAGATTCACCACCCTCTGTGTGAAGAAGTTTTTCCTAATCTCGGTCCTAAAAGGCTTCCCCTTTATCCTCAAACTGTGACCCCTCATTCTGGACTTCCCCAACATCGGGAACAATCTTCCTGCATCTAGCCTGTCCAATCCCGTTAGGACTTTATACGTTTCAATCAGATCCCCCCTCAATCTTCTAAATTCCAACGAGTATAAACCTAGTTCATCTAGTCTTTCATCATATGAAAGTCCTGCCATCCCAGGAATCAATCTGGTGAACCTTCTTTGTACTCCCTCTATAGCAAGGATGTCTTTCCTCAGATTAGGGGACCAAAACTGCACACAATACTCCAGGTGTGGTCTCACCAAGGCCTTGTACAACTGCAGTAGTACCTCCCTGCTCCTGTACTCGAATCCTCTTGCTATGAATGCCAGCATACCATTCGCCTTTTTCACCGCCTGCTGTACCTGCATGCCCACTTTCAATGACTGGTGTATAATGACACCCAGATCTCGTTGCACCTCCCCTTTTCCTAATCGGCCACCATTCAGATAATAATCTGTTTTCCTGTTTTTGCCACCAAAGTGGATAACTTCACGCTTATCCACATTAAATTGCATCTGCCATGAATTTGCCCACTCACCTAACCTATCCAAGTCACCCTGCATCCTCTTAGCATCCTCCTCACAGCTAACACTGCCGCCCAGCTTCGTGTCATCCGCAAACTTGGAGATGCTACATTTAATTCCCTCATCCAAGTCATTAATATATATTGTAAACAACTGGGATCCCAGCACTGAGCCTTGCGGTACCCCAATAGTGACTGCCTGCCGTTCTGAAAAGGTCCCATTTATTCCCACTCTTTGCTTCCTGTCTGCCAACCAATTCTCTATCCACATCAATACCTTACCACCAATACCGTGTGCTTTAAGTTTGCACACTAATCTCCTGTGTGGGACCTTGTGAAAAGCCTTTTGAAAATCCAAATATACCACATCCACTGATTCTCCCCTATCCACTCTACCAGTTACATCCTCAAAAAATTCTATGAGATTCGTCAGACATGATTTTCCTTTCACAAATCCATGCTGATTTTGTCCGATGATTTCACCGCTTTCCAAATGTGCTGTTATCACATCTTTGATAACTGACTCTAGCAGTTTCCGCACCACTGATGTTAGGCATTACCTAATGATTGGCAAATGGCTGGAGAAATGGTGCATCATGGATCAGAGCTAAATTCCTGCCATTGGTGTCCATCAGGCACAGCTCGATGTGCCATGAGTTATCAATACTCTGTTTGGGCTTCCCCATCACCTCCCGGCTCCAGAGCAAATCAGAGCCCCGGTCCAAACGTGGAGAAGAGCTGAGAGCGGCTGGCTATGACAATAAGGCAACATTTGTTAGAATGTGATGTCAAAGTTGATGCACATTGAAGGGAAAACACGCTGGTGACTGGAGCTGGTCACTTATCCTTAGCTCCAGAATACCACCATAGCAACTCCTCCGGGGTCACCCTGCAGGCCCAAACGCCTTCAGACAACATCGCATTCAGGTTTAATATCATCGGCATACGTTGTGAAATGTGTTAACTTTATGGCATCAGTATAAAGAAGTACATCATAAATAAATATAGAGGGGAAAAAATGAGTTACATTTAGTACACGTATGTCTATTAAATAGTTAAGTAGTGCAAAATCACAGAAATAAAAAGTGGTGAAGTAATGCTCATGGGGTCAATGTCTACTGGATGGTGGAGGGGAAGAAACTCAGGATTCTGTACCTCCTTCCCAAAGGTAACAGTATGAAGAGGGCATGCCCTGGTGTCGTACTCGATCAGACCCGATGCAATAGCAATAGTACCACAAATACACTGACACGCGTAATTCTTTTCAAAACTTTATTCTCTACTCATAGCATGCTATGGGGGAAGTCACAGACTGATCTCCCAAAGGAGCCAGTCCAGAGACTGCACCCGAATTACACAATTCTCCACAATTTATAACATTGATCAAGTAGCAGGAAATCTTACGTTTACAAGTTTAGACAATATTAGAATCATTTCAATCACATGCTAAGATACAATTAGATGTAAGATAATCATTGGTCAGTTAGTTATAATTATTTCAAGCCAAAGCTAGCCCATCAGTTCCTCATTCAGACCCTTCCCCTTTTCTCAAACATTCTAGCCCCTGCACTACTCTTCCCATATTTAGCTATACCTTGAGCTACTTCTGCAAGATCAGATAGTTCCTTATTTGAGACTTTGCCTATCTTTAGACAACAGTGACTAGTACATCAGCGGCTGTTGGGTAAAGCTTCTTTCTAACTTGTCCAAACTTGTCCAAAGCAGTTAGCTAAGGCGCTTACAAGGTGATTGATCATTAATTAATCATTGTCCTCTGTTTTTCCCCCTATTTACCTATCCCTTCATTCTATCATTCTCCCTTTTTATCACTTTATGATAAACACTTAAACTGGAGCCAAATAAAGCATCATCAGGCAGCCAGTATTTAGGCAGGTCATTATCACACAGCAAGCAATAGTTACAACAATGAGAATATCCAGCCCATGCAGCAAATAAAACTCCCATGATCCTCCCTGCAACCCTCCTAACCAGCCATCCCTCTTCCCCGAACCTTGCCTGAAATCATCCAATTGTTCCTTAATAGACTGAATGGCATGGGTCACGTTGTATGATTCATCAGTGACATGGGTGATACATTTGTCTCCGACTATTGCGCACACCCCTCCCTGTTGGGCCAACTGATAATGCACAGCATACCTGCTCTGCTGTGCGTAAAGTTGCAACTCCACCAATTCTCTGTTAACAGCCTCCAGACCTTCCGTCATACTGTTCCCCAGTGCCGCCAGACCACAAATGATGTAGTTGCAGTTCATTGTGGCCACGGCTCCTGCCGAGCTCCCTAGAGAGAGCACTCAGGAACCCATAGCCTACAGAAGAGCCCAGAGTAACGGGACTCCTCCAGTCAGCACAGAATTTTTTACTCACGGCTCGAGCTGTCAGTCGCCATCGAACGTGGGCAACCTGGGGGCAGGGAACAGAAAGTGGTCCGATCGTTCCCACGACAAAGAGGTTAGGCAGAGTGGTGGTAGCTTTAGTATAGGTGCCATTAAACAATAACACATATCCTCTCTTGGCCCTGTAGCAAGTATTTTTGTAACTAACTATTTTGTCATACCACAAGTACTTCTATAGATATAAGGAGTATTCAAAAGTCTCTGAATCTGCTGACACATGAGTCCCATTGCAATACCCACACACATACTGAGTTCCCTTAAAAAGGGGCACGCATAGTTCATGGATGCATTCACAAGAGAATATTCCCTGGCTTATCTTACACTGGCGGTCCAGGCAAGTGTTCTTCAGGCAAGGTATCTCCCGGGTTACCCTGGCAAGGATGCACCCCTCC